>NW_022639454.1:3242459-3257827 GCF_010583005.1 Odontomachus brunneus | reverse complement strand
CTTTCAAAAAAAGGTGCGCTAAGTTCTCGCAGCGCACCTAATCAAAAAAACTATTTGAATTAACTATTTCTTTAGAGTTCCGGTTTGTTTTACAATAGTTCTAGAGTTCCATATCGTATACATATACCAAATTTGAAAAAACTTCACTGAGAAGTAGAATATATGGCTCGAAGGGTTAAGGGTTCGGTAACGATGATGTGGCTGGAAATTCCGGTCTTTATGCTGGGAATATTATCAGACAGCGCACGCACAAACTGATGCTGATTCGCTGTCGTCGGCGCTCGTCACTTCGTCCTTCGTCGATTCAAGCTGGATTTTCTCCGCCAGGTCTGCCAACGTCCGTTAATACGTATCTCGGGGACACGGTTGGACGATCGCGATCGCCAAGGGCACTCTCCGTGTCTTTCCAACTTTGAGGAATCCTGACGCGCGTCGTCGGAGATAGAGAAAGCGCGCTCAGCTACCCCTTGGTGCTTCCTTGTTACACGAGAGATTCGATTCTTCGTACGAAGGCGGTTTAAAGGTGGCTCTCAAAGGCTCTCACCGCGACCGAGCCACAGAATCACAAGAGGACCCGGCGGGCAGACAGCCGTCGGTTACTCTCCGGACAGCCGATTCACGAAGGCGAAAAAGAAAACCGGACGCACCCGGACGACCCTGGCGGTCGGTCGATCCATCAGATGCGCGGCAGATCGATCTGCCCGATAACGCGGTCCTTAGTAATGTAGCTGTCAATCCGTTTAATTAAGGAATCTCGGGAGTATTGCTGGTGGTGCGCGATGGGAATGATAGGCTGACGCGGCCAGCTTTGAATACATAAAGAGACAGTAGGACCGCGTCGTCGATGTGCAAGGGAAGTATTATACGGACCGCCTCGATCATTACTACTTTCGCTTTGCGAAAGAATCGATAATTGCATGCTTTTTTCTTCGACCCTTTTACCGTGTCGATGCCGTTCGAAATGATCCTGCGATGTATCGTCACAAGACATGGCAGAATTTTCGTCGCGTAAGGCAAAAGCGACAATTCACTTATACTGAGAGAAACAAATGGTTGATTCAACAAGACAGTTACATAGTTATTTTTCTCGGTGTGATTGTACACTTTAAAAAATTTGTGTAAAATTCCATGTAATTATGAGACCAAGTATTATAGTTGTAAATTTACATACGTATCAAAATGTGTCTTTCGTCTATATAAATATATTTTTATGCGATAATTACGTGTGTAAATTTACATCTATAAAAGTTGGTCTCAAAATTACCCACTATAATAGATGTAATTTTACACAAATTTTTTACAGTGTAGTTATTGATACCAAACATTTATTTCTCAGTATAATCCGGAACATTTTAATTGTTTTGATTTTTAAATACAAATATTAAAATTTTTAATACAGGGTTTCCTTTTTTCGAGGAAAATTTTACTGGAAATCTGTAGTTTACGTTGCACATACTATAAACTTTCAACAAAATGTTTCTCAGAAAGAACGTTTTGGAACGTCCATATATTTGACACGTATATATATATGTGTGTGTGTGTGTGTGTGTGTGTGTGTGTGTGTGTGTGTGTGTGTGTGTGTGTGTGTGTATTCTATGTTCGAAGTTTAAATATTTAAAAATCAAGACCGTGCGAATGCCCAGGGGTAGATACGTGCCCGGGCATTGGTATTTTTATCTTAGTATTACTCGCGTAACCCGACTAGAAATTGTCATCAGGTATACCTGAAATGTATAAGATCCTAACTAAGGAGTTCGCAAGGTTATCCTTACTATGGTAAGGAAACCTAGTCATGTACTGATAAAAATCGAGTAAGGAAGACCTTTGCAAGGTTATAATGATTAGGTATATATTAGAACCTTAATGTATTATCCTAATATATTATTTCATAATGTTTTATTGATCAGGTCCTTTTTAGGATCTTATTTATTTTACCTATTATGACTTGCATTATCAGTTTTCAATACTTTTTGTAACAACCTTATATATAGTAGGTTTAATTAATAAATTTTTATAAATTTTTTCATAAAAATATTTATTTTTTTAATTTCAAGTATTATAAAAAAACATGAGTATAATAATAAAAATATAAAAGTATGATATTTTGCAATATTGCAACAATATTTGAGGAGCATTGAAAATTATTTATATTGTTGATAATATTAATGAAACATCTTTTATTATATAATAATAATAATAAAATAAATTATTATTAAATTTTATTATATTAATACATATGTATTATTCATATTATATTGCAATATAGAATAATCATATATATTTTTCTTATTGTTTATATATAAAATTAAAATGTGTTTAAGCAATTTTGCGTAAACCTTGAAAAAAAAATTCTTTTATTTCATAATATTCTCTATTATATAGAGTCTAACGCAAGTTGACGCAAATCTATAACAAAAAAATGCATAAAAATATTAAGCTGAAAGGAATGGTCGAAGTCATTTTGCAAATAACCACATAAACTATAAAGATAATAAATAAAATAGATAGACGAATCAACGCACGTATTTGCTAAGTACGTTATAATATACTGTGAACATTGTAAGTATACATTTTATAAGCATAAATTGTAAGAATATCGTTGGAATCATTGGAATCACCGCGTGCCGCTCGATCGTTAGGTTTAAGCAACGCAGTCAGGATGGATGGGTGACCGGCATACCGCTTCGGATTTAAAATTACTTAGGGAGGGTTCGCGAAAGTTTTAGAGTGTTTGTGACAATCTTTTTCGGTTCCTAGCAGAGAGTTATAAGACATAAAAATAATAATTAATAGTAATAAGAAAATTAAGAATTAATTTTTTTTTTATGAAAGCTACGCGGAAAACTTTTAAACGGACATTTTTATTATATTATATTTTTATTATATTTTTATTATATTAAGGTTTGTGCAACGTTGATTCAATGTTTCTCAATGTTACTGCAATATTTACATTGTTGCAATTCAACATTTTTTCAACATTAATTTAACATTATTGTGGTGGAAAACGTGATAGGGATTCAATAGTATAGCCTGATGAGGACATAATGAACCTGATTAAGGTCCTCATAACGACACAGCGTTACATGACTTTTCAGGACCCGACAGTGTAACCTTAAATAGACCCGACAGTTATGGTCAACCTGATGAGGACCATGGGGTAAATTTCTAGTCGGGAAAGTGCTCTTGCATGCAGTAGTGTTAAACACATACAAAAGCGTTTTTCCAGAGAAAAAGACGAGACAACAACGGTATTTCTTTTCGTCATATAACACGTAGCATAGCTGACTCTGTCTCCATGAACGCAGGTATGCGGTTAATGATTTCATTTAGGGTGGCTTTAATGTCAATAACAGAGTCTAGAGATTAACGATGATCCCTAGTTCCGCAGGTCAGAATAAATCCGGTTAAGATACACGTCACTTCGGCACAGTGCAACGTGTTACGGAGACCTCCCCCCCTCTCTCTCTCTCTCTCTCTCCTGTCGTTAAACAGTTTCGCGAAAATCGTCGGTGCAAATATCGTGCAGCGGGTCTCCGCTCGAGATTGAGATTCCGCTTTAGCGACGTGGATTCTCTTCGTCTCTGGATAGCTGGAAATACGAGGGCGACTGTTATTGGAGGGTCTCTCCCTCCCTCCCTCCTTCTCTCTCTCTTCTCTCTGTCTCTCGTTTCTCTGTCACTTCTCTTTCGGGGTTCCTGTGCTGTTCCTCCTCTCAGCTTCCGAACATTCTCCTTCTGCCATCTATCGCTTCCACCTCGTCCCTTCTACAAGCCGTTTCGCGCCGCTTCTGGTCGCTTCGTGAGTGTATATAATCTCCCGCTTGCCATCGGAATATCGCGCGGCTGGATATTGCGAGTAGAATTCTGCTTGGACAATACGATTAGTTTAGCCACACTGATTTTTAGACGAAGTCGCCGTCGTACGATTCTACCCTTCGAGTAACGAGCTCCATCGAACAAGTCCCGCCTATTCTTTCACTGAGGATCTTCTCAGTGTGTGTCCGTTGTCACGATCGAGACTTCTGTATTCCATTAATAATACGCACGTTGGGATTTACTCCTATGTATTTTTGCGTGTCGCAGTGGATTTCGTTTCGTTCTTCTTATCACATCACCCCCGACACTCCGTTATCGCGTTCCCGTTTCTTTCCGGCACGCTCTGCCGTGTACGACACCGCGCATCGAGTTATTCCGGTTTATATCGATTATTATTCTGATATATCTCCCGACACACGCCGACATACGCTACGGCGTATTTCAGCTTAGTCTGATCCACCCCGACGTATCGTGGTCACGCGTTCGTCCGTTTGGTCTTCTTTTTTGTTCGCTCTCGCGACGGGCGAGATCTCTTACTACCGCAGTCTAATTCCCTCTCCCCCACAGCCTACCGCCTTGCAGTTTCGTTTTTTAACTGTCATCTGTATAACAACCGACGCTTTTCTCCTGCTGTTCACCGGCCGATAACTCCCGCCACTCATGCGTGCAATAATCTACATAATTTACCTGTTGCGTTAGCAGCATTTTATCGTACTTTATTTCATATCGTGCTAATTTCAAGAGGCGATATTGAAAAGCCTCATCGTCAACGATGTAAGATAAATTTCGATGATCCAAAGATCATCATAAGCTCTCGCGAGTTTGCATGTATTTTAGATTTTTAATGAAAAGCGCTGGAGAGAGGGAGAGAAGGAGGAGTAAATTTTCTAGTATTGATCGATACACACACAAGCGTCTCGCGCCAAGTTCTATCTCGCATTTTTATTCGGGACTTCGTGCTGTGGAAGTTCGCAAAGTTTAGATTCCTGGCCCCTCCGATTCTGAGCCTTTCACTCTCAAGGTTAAGTGCGTATCGTACGCTGCAAAATTATATAGAATTCGCGATGCGCCAACGGCGAGTAGTTTGGCGAGATCGGCTTGGTTTTTTCGTGCACGGCTCGTTAAATTAACACGTTCGCCGCTTTCGAGTGTTCCTTTTTTTTCTATTTCAAAGTCCTGAGTTACACTCCACATAACTCCGGCGGCGGCGGCGGGAAAAAAATATTGCGGTCGTTACGCGATGGAAATTATCGTATGTTATCGTGTCGCGTAGTAATCTCTGAGTGAGAAGGGTTTTATATTGCCGTGTGCGTTATGACGCCGTTAACTACTTGTTGCGAATTAGCGATTTATCACGGGAGCGAGAGCGCGTTGTTACGATAGCAGCCTACGTTTTTATGAACTTGCTGGTTTCTTTAACGCGCGATCTCTCGCGTGTATCACTGCGCGCGCTCGGGTTATCTGTTTCCATTATTCGGGGGTGAGTGGATGTGCGCTCAGTCAACGAGAGAAACACGTTCGTAAATTAAAACTGCATTCTGCGTCATCTCGGCGCGACTCGACAACGAATAGCGTGTTTCTTCGAACGATATATTCAAGGGCGGTGGAGGTGTCAAAAGGGAAACGCGTCCGTGCACCTCTTGTAATCAACGAAGCTGAAAAACTGGAGAGGGAAACAATTTGCCTTAATTCTAGCGCGACGGCAAATTTTCACTTCCACGCGATGTAATCCTTCATCCCACACTCCATCGCCTCGTGTTACCGCGCCCCCGCGCTCGAGACGGCGATAAACGGCATAATGAGCCAAGTCCAGCGACACGCGTGACACTGTACGTCCTTTCTGATAAAAATGCGAGAATCGCCATCGTCGCCCAAACAAACTCTTGACTTCGGTAAATATGCACGCCCACCTTTTCGCTGGGCCAACAACGCGCCAGTGAGAGGCACCTCGGTCAAGCCCGTCGGCGTGTTCGATCCCGGGTACCCGATAAAATAACAGAATAATCCCCCAGGTGTATATATATACACCCACACCTCCACACATATATATATATGTATATATATATATATATATATATATATATATATATATATACACATATATACATTGTCGGTACTGTACCGCCGCCGGTGGCACATTCAATTCTACGGAATCTCGTATCATCTGATATACACTTAATCCCTGGAGTGGAACAGTGACTGAGGCCGCGATTCCGCAGAGCTACGCAGCGAGAGGGATTTGCCGCGAACGAAGGGTGGGAGTGAAGAGGAAAGGGTGGAGGGTCGACGTGAGAGCGAGCGAGCGAGAGCGCGGATAAAGCGGAGAAATAAAAGCGAGATACGCGCGGTCAACGGGCCAGCCGGATCGTCCAATAACGTTAGCTGTGAGAGCCTTTTTTTTCAACTAATGAACCGTCAGCTTCATTATCACGCGGCAAATAGCGGGCCGCTCATGAAAAGCGTGCCTCTTACGTCGAATCCGCGGATGCTCCAATGCCCGTTCCCCGGACTTTTCTACGCGCTATTCGCCGAGACAAACGCACACAACATTCCTATATATCCTCCTCATCCCTCTCACTACCTACCGCCTCCCCCCTCCCCCCATTCAGTGCCAACGTTTTAATTAACTTTCCGACGATCGCTTCTTTCAACATCTCGGTCGTGTGCCATTCGCGCGCATAATTAACCTGTATAGGACCGGTCGTTTTTTGGATCAGATTTTTAGTTTTAGTGCTAGAACATTTTTGTCCTTATCAGTGGATTGAACTACGAAAACGATGGCGTTGCTGCAGCGCCTAATATTAGACTTCCGGTCCCGGACAGGTTAAAGAGCGTTTTCATAATTTATTTTTATAGACTGATTTAAATTTTTTTTACAGTAATGGTTTAAAAAAAAAGTTTCCTTAAGTAATAACGAAACGCTAGCGTTTGGATTTGTCACGCGTGTTCATTGGAATCTGCTTCTCAAACGCGCGTACGTTTCCGTATTTTCGCGTTAATTTTTAGCGCTCGCGGTATTTGTTTACGCAGGAAATGCATAATTTTACCTGATTATAAAATACTATGGGCAAACTGTGTCGGTGACGACGCGAGTGAAAATTAAACTAGAATAGCACTCCAGGTTTAATGCTCTTTAATGCTTCGCGCACCGACTACAATTGAAGTAATTTCGTTCCCATCAGCACTACAAGATATTTCAGATATAACGTTTGAAGTATATAGAAACACATAATTAAAGCAAAAATAATGTTGCTCTGTAAGTTACGCATAAAACAACATAATTCATCAGCTTTGGGAAGTGAAGGGAGATACGTCCCGAGCATCGCGAGTAATTTGTGTTTTCTAAATTAAAAATTGCTCTTTTTTCTTTGAGGCAAACACAAAGACTGTTGCGTTTTGTGCATGAATTTCAATCTCGCCACTGACGGACGGACTCGCTCGTTTAATTCGTATCGAAATCACGCGCGCGTATAATAGATAATTTTTTCGGCGTTCCAGCTCCTCTGGAATTTCATAGCGCGAGCGGAAAAATCGTCACGAATTCGCGCGGAAGAATCGAACGGAGCTCGAAAATAGCATGTCGCGGTTCTGTTTTCCCGCAAAACTAGCTGGCTCGGCAGATGTGTTATGGTGGCACGGGTCGAGTATGGCCGTGTGATAAGGAACGTGCTTCGATTTAATGCGCACGAAATTCCGCGGAAACCGACAAAATAACCGGGAGACATATTCCAGCCATCGACATCGCTGAGCACAACGTGGCATACAATCTATGACGTTATACGGTCAACAGAAAGTTCCGATTTTCGCGCGATTACGGCACGAAAGTATATATACCGCAGGAGATAGCACGTTACCGCAGTTATTCACCTTAATTTTGCTTCTCGAAACATATTTTAAAGTTGTGAATTCGCGCGCGAAGGGACGGCAAGCGACTTCGCAACGACTTCAAAATCACTTCGCGACGAATCTGAAATTCTTGCGAGTGAGACTTTACACTGAAAGCGAAAAAATGGCTGACTTAATGAAAATTATAGTTATTCTTGGCCACATTTTTTGCTTTGTACTGACATGAAAATTATAGTAGTAATACGCATGTAAGTTTATTATATGCTAATATTATAGCCCAATTTAATAAAAAAATAACTCTCTTAATTATAATTTGTAGTAATTATTTGTCTACATAATTAGAGCTACAAATACAAATATTTTTTTCTCAGTGTACATGAAATGCTATCAAATGCTCAAGCAAATTTATATCAAAAGAAGTCACGCGAATATTCATAATCGTAGTGCGTGGAAAGTCGTTCTTCGAGATAGAGATTTGATGAAAGTTTTCACGCACAACGCGAATGAATACAAGATTCGGCTGTCACGGACATCGAAAGGCAAAAAAAAAGAAGTACGCAGGTGGAAATTTCGTGAACGCGACGACAAAAAACATTTCTCGATTAGTAAGAGGCTTTCGACGAGTCCGTGTTGTGCCGGTCTGCTTTGGAAGGAAATTCGCAGATTTTTGCACGTTGGGCCGCGAGAGCGCGTGACTTTTCATCGATCTAGTCGGGGGAAAGCAAACAAACTAATACCTTTTTTTTCCGCAGGAACGCGTTACGGTTACGCTTTCTGGCGATTGGCATTGAGCCTCGCACAATGCGGAGCGCGCCGCTGTGTGGATGACTCTCGCGACGCGATTCTCGAGTGTCAATTAAAATATGTGATGGAAAATATCGAAACAATGAATCTGCCCGTCAGCAGATCGATTCGACGAAATCGATGCGTGCTCCAACAATTTTTGCTTTGTTCGCGGATACTTTTTTTTTCCACGGTCTCACAGCTAACGTGCATTGTTTGGGCGGCGTTGAAGCCCCGGCGTCGTTAAAATGAAATTTTTACGGTGTGTTCCTGGTTTGTAAGCGGAGCAACCGCGATAAAGTGAAATACTGACCGCTCGTCGATCGCTCTTGCAAATTCTGCTCTTCACGGCTCGCGTATCATTATCGCCGCTACATAACGAGGGTTATCGATTAAATATCCTTTGCGAGCCTATTAAGAGCGCCATCAATATGTGTGAGTATATATATATATATATATATATATATATATATATATATGTACGTATATAAACGGTGTTTTATCAATGAATGTATTTGTCGTACACTATGGTATTAAAATTTTAGTAGAACGCAACGCGTAGCCGTAGCTTGCAGGATCAACGAAATCAACGACAACACACGTTAAACACTGTCGCGTTATAATTTGCATAAAATAAATCCAGATCCGCGGTTGTAACGCGCGTGCAGACGGGCGTGTAATGTACGGGCGTACATTTTTATGCAAAAAATCGAGGAGCGTGTCGCAACGGGCGATATTTGTGATCCGTCGCGTAAAAATTGTTATAAAAAAAATTCAGAACTCAGTCAACATGAGTCGACATTTTGGCCCCATTTTCGACCTGAGCTTTCTGACATCTGTGCACTCTGAGAGATCAGTGTGGGCTTACAACATACAACTGAAATCCTACCTAACGCCTCCAAACGCAGAAAACGCACGAAACATCACTGATAGGTTCTAAAGAGGATCTCTCGGCGAGATTAAATAGAATCAAAAGAGGTCGAAACTACGAAATATCAAAATAAGCGTGAAATGGAGTAGTGAGGCTGAAAACTTCGATTCGGCCAAGATAATCCCCCGAATATCCGCGAGTAACTAATGGCGTGTCCGCCGTGATGAGTGCGTGTAAGAGCGCATTCAGCAGAAGAGTAGAAAACAGAAGAGCAGAAGTCAATCAGAACTCATGCTGGTGGTCAAATGATAGTTTCTGATTTTCTACCAGCGCAAGTTCTGATTGACTTCTACCTTTCCGTTCTCTGTTTTTCTGCCAAGGTGTGAATTCTCCCTAAAGTTTCCATACATTTCGGCGGATATGCATTCGCGGTTTCACCAGTCCTGTGGCGCAGTCTCCTTCCCCCCTGTGTGTCCATAATCTTTTGATACTCTCGCAATCTGCGCTATCATTACGGCTCAGGCCCAGACCGTCTCGTTCTCAGTCGCGCGGAGCTCGTTGAATTTTTTCCGAAAAGCGGCGGATTAGCACCTTCCGCGCGGTCGCGGTTCTTCTCACGGGCATATATTCCCGCGGTTTTCCGGCTTCTCTATCCTTTCGCGGCTGAGTGCACCCGCCGCACTTGGCCGCCGTTTCACGACGACAGTGGCGGTGGCGATATCTCGCGGCCACCAAATATTTACGAAATGCGGCCGACGACGCCGTTGTCAACGACGACGGCTCCTCATCCTCCTCCTCGGACACTTCACTTCTCTTCTCTTCGGCCGCGTCCGCGTTAGAGGACGTACTCGAGTCTCGAGCACGCTCTCCGACGTTTACGTCTCTCGACGTTAAACGCGGGTAATAGCCGAGTCACTTTCGAACTAATCTCGCGACCCGCGCGACCGCTGTCGCGCCGGACCGACAGTTTAAATCTCGCTCGTTTCGAGCACGATTTTATCACCAACGGAGTCTATTCTCGCAGCGGGCGAGGTCCATAACGTCCCTGTCGTCCGCGTCTGCTCGTCGTAGTCGTAGTCGTTGTCGTCGTCGTCGCCGCGTTTATTATCCGCGGGTGCGGGCCGATTCGACTCTCTCGTCGCAATTACAATATTTTATTCGAACGTCCCGCGCACGAAAACGCCAGTCCGCGTTTCGAGATGTTATAACGCTCTCACGCCGCGGCGTACACTCGATGGTTTTATCGTCGGGTCGCGTCGTACATCAGCGCGGCTTTCGCGCAAACCTATGCGGAGGATGTGAGAACGGATTCCCGTCCAAGTGTCGTACACGTCGATATCGTCGCCGTCGCGAATAAGCCGGGGTCTCAGACAATCTGACGATTGTGCGACACCACGCACGATGATGCCATGCATGTCTGATCTTTCTATATTTTGCATTCATTTTAACCTGTCCTACTCGAGGACGACGGCGACGCCGCGTGATCGAAATTCCGAACCATTACGATGGAAACACCGTTTCGCGGATGCTGTTCCCCGGTAACCCCGTCTCGAGACCCGAGTATAGATAAAATGAACTTCCGAACCGAAAGAGACCTCATACCACCCCGTGATTCCGTGGATTCCCGTTTCTCCCACGAATTCCTGAATTTATAAATTCCCCATTTCCTAAATTCCCTCTCGACTCGATCGTCTCGTTTTACTCGTTGTTATTTTAATAAAGCCAAAATTAATGTTTGTGCACATAATGCGTAATAATATTTGATTCATATTTATGAGCGCGACTCTCTGTGTTCTATCAATATACAATTAATGCAGTAGATCGTGTAATTATTCATGATTGCACGAGAAATAGCGAGATATTGCGTAAACGGCGTTTAGAGAAAATAAATTTACATTTTTTTGGCCGGCGAAAATAACGTTGACGCAGTAAATAGCGTTGACAAGTTCGCTTCGCCGAGGCGAAATTTAAATTCCTTTCATGCGTTACGGAGTGAAATTCTCCTCCCTTGTGCTGTGTGCGTAATTTACGGCATTAGAAAATCGGGTTAATAGAACATAATAATTATACCGGAATATTAGTTCGCCGGCATAGAAATGACAATAACCTACACAATGGCATCGTATAATCGGCGCATTGGCCGTAAGACAAATTTAATCGTTTGTGAGATCGGAACTGTGCAATATATTTGGCCCGAAACACCATCGTCGAGAAAGAGGATCAATGATAAAAAAAAAGTTCATTCGGCAATGCGCAATTTACGCAATTTGCGAAGTACGTTTCGATAACTCCACCTGATTCCCGGACGGAGTGCGCGCAGTGAATTAAAGTAAACAACATTTCACTTCCACAAATCCGCATAAATCCATAAAGGATGTTTGATAAAAAACAGAAAAAAAGAAAAGAGGAAGAACATGGAGAAGTCAGGCGGAATGTTTGTGTTCGCAACTGGCATGAGTGTTTCCTCCCCCTCGCGAAATTTCAATCCGCGTTTCTGTAGCACTTTGTTTTCGCAAAGCCCGTAGGGGGAGGGGGTGAGCGCGAAAATTAAAACGAATTACATCAAAAGGGATATCAGAGGGGATTTAATTTCGGACGAATCGTTCGCGGACGTTCGAATTCGCGCGAGAAGATCCGCGTATTGAAACCTCGAGATTTTATCCGGCGTTCGAGGCGCCGGGCGCGAAACAAAGCGCCTAGTCGACAAATTCGAACGAACTCGATAATGAATTTACGACAAACCGGCCGTAAGCTCTCCTTGTTGCGCACTTTTTCAGACGCTTCCTCCCGTAGATCGTTCGTGCACACAGTGGGCGTATCTATATAGATAACCGCCGATTAATCCCTCCGTTCCTTCATCGACGCCTACGATAATCTGCTCTCTTTCACCGTCGCGATTTATCATGAGATAATGATAATAATAACGATAATATGCGGGATTATTACGAAATATTGCATCTCTCGTCAAGTCTCGCGGACGAGTTCTTCGACTAGTTGCTCAATCAATTTCGTGCGTCTCTCGATGTACGCGCTCGAGATTCCGACCTGGCGTGACTACTACGATGAAGATGCGAGCGACACGCGCTAGTTCCCTCAAATTGGCATAATCGAAAGACATTAAGCGGTTGATCGACTATTTAAAGCGACACGTTGAAGTCTTGAGACGTCGTACTGCGGTTCTTCTCACCGCAAGGTGCCTGTCGAGGGCCATTAACCTCATTACGCACGCTTAACCTGTTCACATCAGGGCACATTTACTGCAGGATAGCTCCCCGCAGTGACGGCGAGTTCTTTTCCAGCGTATTTTGGAATAATAAGAGAATTAACGTCCGCTAGTCCCCCATCTTAATTGATATTAACTTCAGTTTATCGTCAAGAGCGACGATAGTCGTAATACGGGAGAAATAATTTTTATTAGCAGCGAATAGCGTGCGTATTGAAATTATCTTATAACATAACAATTGAATTGTAATTAAAACAAGAATATTATTGAAATTAAATTTGAAATTGAATAGTTTGAATTCCTATAATTTTATCGATACTCCTGCTTTATAGTGGGCTGTGTAACAACTAATTTCGGATTTTTCAGGTGTGTGAATGAAACAATCATTCTTTTATATTGTAAAATATTTTACGAGATATGTGCGAATAATTGCATATAGGTCTCAACGGCGTATATATTGTTTCATAAAATTACAACGACATAGAAGAATAATCGTTTCATTTTCCCTGAACAATGTAAAATTACTTATTACACTGAGAGAAAAAATTGTTGATTTAACTAAAATTAAAATTATTTTACTGCAAACATATTTTTTAGTAGTAAAATGGTAATACCATAATATGCATGTTAGATTAGCGTCACTAACATATTATAGTAGAATTTAATAAAAAAATTGTTTTCTTAACCATTCATAATTTATAATAATTATTTCTCTATGTGATTATAGTTACAAACATCAAACTTATCTTCCTCAATGTTGACGACTTGGTACTTTATCATGTATCCTTTATAGGATATGCGTTAATATTTCGCCAAAAGAGAGAGAAAGAGAGAGAGAAAGTGAATATAGAATTGACTATAGCGACAATGCTAATAATTTATAATATTAATATAGAAAATTCCCCCATCACGACTGACGCGCGTTAATCTCTAATGACGTAACAACATTTCCCGAGCGGTAATCTCGACGGACGATGCCTCTTGTGCGTTCCTACGAGGCGGAAATAAGAGTCTTTCGCGTATACCTGCTGCTGACGCTCAAAGCGAACAATAATGGGAGATCATGCGTGGAGAATTTTCTTGCGTTCTTACGAGCGCCTTGAAAAGGGTCCTTTCGTCTCCGCTCCCGCCGGTGTTCATAAGCCGCACAATAGGGCCAATGACATGCATTCTCGTAAACCTCGGCGAGGCCGCGGGACGCCGCGGTTAGTTCTCTGCGTGTTGTCAAAATTGTATTCCGAGAAACCCGACGGGGAAGAATGGTGGCTGTGGACCCCTGAGTGGGAGGACGATATCGGGGATGTATGCCCTGATCGATGTCTTATTTAACGAAGATTTTCCGAGATTTATCGCGCAATGTTTACGACAAACGAGACATGTAGAAAACTGTATGAATGTATTGCACGTACTGCACATTATTGCTGTCGCGTCGTTTCATTCGTGGGACGAATACGTGCATTCTATAATCAAGAATACTGTCGTTATCTCGGACGTTTAATACGGGAGAATTTAAATATGGATATATAAATCTTCATTTACGAGTTTCTTTCGGTGGAAATTTTGCTTCGTGACAAGTTTTAATTTCATTTAATGTCGAGAGTTTAATATAATCTGCTTGGAATATAAAATACGTAGTGTACATACGTATATATATCATCGTACTTACATATACATTACAATATACGTGTGTATTTAAATCTTTAGAATAAATGAATTTTCGGTACTTTTTGCTAATTAAACTCCAAATTGAAATTCTGTTAAAATGGGTCGTATCAAAAGTGGCAGACAAAAATGCCGAGGTGCTCTTCGTTAAGTAAACAGACGTGACTCTCGCCAGACATGCCGGCTGAGCTGAGACGGTTTAAGACTCGCGTCGTACACTAATTGTTCACGTAAACACAGTCTGCCCCGTACATTTTTAATTCTGACAGATATTAGCTACACAATTTTTCTCTCTTATTCTCAATTCTCTTCGCACTCTCGTTTCATATCACATGCAGAGCGCATGCAGAGATATTCATTGAATACGGCACATTTAATGGATTTCTCTCATGTTGATTTAGCTAGAGAAGAGAGCTTACAAATTCTGGGCTTAAAAAAAAGAAAAAGAGATACGGTGTCATGTGTCACAAAGAATCGTACGATTTCCAGTGAAATTTAATGGCTGACGTCACTGAATACGCGCGCGCGTTTAGGGAAAAAATAATAATTTAAAAATGTCCTCTCTCATGGAATACGTTATTCACGTCGATGTCGCGGTTGCCTTGAGGCAGTCGTCTGAAACAGCGAAGTAATTAAGGAAAACGTCACCGCGAGCATTCGTTTACCGGTAGTTGCAAGCGCGTGCGCGTATCTGAATGACGACCAGAAAACGTGGACTCTAGGTGGTCCCCACGATGCACTCGTAATTTCTTGCGCTGCTTTTGAAAGGAATCTCTCTTTCTCTACGTCTCTCCCTCTCTCCTTCTGTCTCTTTTTTCTATCTCTCTCTCGTCATTGCGCATCCAGCTCGAAAAAGGAGAGCTCGCATTGCCGACGACAAGAAGATCCCGTAGCTGCTGGCGAATAACGACCGCACGTTCGTCGGTGTCTTTTATATGTATGTATACAACAACGCCGCGTCTCTCCGGATCAACTCGACTGTCTTTCGCTTGCTTATGTATTTATTCGATCATATTTGAATAATTGGCCGCTCGATTGGGCAGTCGCTTAATAACTGAGCTAACTTGTCTCTCGCGCGACGAATTCGCTTGTGAGCGAGCGAGCGAGCGAGAGAGAGAGAGAGAGAGAGAGAGAGAGAGAGAGAGAGAGAGAGAGAGAGAGAGAGAGA
>NW_022639454.1:3217518-3241314 GCF_010583005.1 Odontomachus brunneus | reverse complement strand
GAGAGAGAGAGAGAGAGAGAGAGAGAGAGAGAGAGAGAGAGAGAGAGAGAGAGAGACGGGAAAGGAGAGAAAATAGTATCATTTAGGTAGAGCGACGTTAAGAAAGCAACACAGAGAGAAAGAGAGAAGCAGTGCGTATATTCTGTGCCGGCACAGAATATCTCTGTTAAGACACGATAACGAGAAGGAATTCTCTTTTCGACGGAGGGAAACTTGTTGTTCGCGTCGGCATTCGCATTCGAGTATCGTTCTTATTGCGCTATTAGAGGTACCCGTCGTTATCTTTATCAATAGGACATTATAGCGACGGAAGTCTACTTGCGGTGAGCCGGCAACATATATTCTCATCAGCCGGGAACGACAAGAGAATCTCGTGAGTGCACCTGCCGGGTTGGGTATTAGGAGAGCTGGGACAACTTTCCATGAGGAGACGCGCGGAAGCTATCGCGTCTCTAAATGTTTTGTCGCGTCTTAAATGCGGGCGCGACGCGCGCGACGCTAGCGCCGGTACATTTTGATATAATGCACGCAACGCGCGGCAAAAGTTTACAGAGAAAATCATACGGTTCGATAATCGCGTCTCGGGAAAATGTTATGATTCGATGTGAAAGAGCTTGCGGTTATCGCGGCATAGATATATTCCTGTTATTGCAGTATAGATATTTAGCGTTCGCGCGCGGTTACGATCTTTTTGCGGTTTTCATTTTATACGACTTTCATGACCGCTTGGCGGTTTTGCTTTCACGGCAGCGAGCGCGAGTTCTCTCCTTGAACAATTTGAAATAACGATCGGAACGCTTGCTTTTCACACGGCGGTCCACGGCGCGGATTTGGATCGTAGATCCTTTCAGTATCCCGTTATAGAGCCTCGCGTTTGCGCTTGCAGCCGCGTTTGGCTACTATCTCGCGCCCCTATTTCGACTCTATTCTGTCTCCCAACGGCTCGTAATTTCCGAGTCTCTGCACTTTCCTCGTCGTTACCCGCGGCTTCTCTTATTTATGCGCGTCTTCCGCGGTTGCGCGTACGCGGCGAGTAAGTGTTGTGCGATTTTTTCGCGTTTGTTGTGAGCACGAGACGCTGAAGTTGAGATACGGATCAAGAAGCGTAACCGGCGTATCCGCTTGCGTCAGCTTATAAAAATGCGCGCTTACCTTGGTGAGTACATCAAAAGGGAATACCGAGATATATTCGGTGTGTGTATGCATGTACGTATCGACAATTCGCAAGAGTACATAGTTCTCTCTCTCTCTTTCAACATACTCAACAAGACCGCAAACAGCGGTGCGCCACGCTCCAGAAATAAAACGACACGGCGGCAAACATGACGCCCTCGTAACTCGTAAAAAAGTGCACACACTACGCGGCTAGTAATGCGTTCGATCCGAAAAATCTTCGGCGTATGCGCCAATTATTTTCAGGTGTGCCAGGATTTACCGCAAATTTTACATAATCGGGACATATCGGTACTCCGACGTCCGTATTTTTCTGCACAAGCAAAATGCCATTGAGCGTGCACGCTTCCGATGCAATAAATAGGCGCGGGGGTTTGGCTGCGCGTGAATTATTTTTTGGCTTTTACCAGAGAATAACTGAACTATGATGAGTTCGAAGGGACTGAACGTATTTTTTTAATACTTTTCATTTCCCGACGTATGATTGCAAATGACGTTGGCGTCAATGTTACTTTTCGTCATGATTTCATTCAGTATTCTTTTCAGTAACTTACCCCGTGTTGCGGTGTAGTTGTTGTTGTCACACTCGCTGTCAATGTCGTAAGACTGCCGTGATGTTGCCATGATGTCGTTATAAGCTGTTATTACTCGCCGAATTAATTCACACACAAGTTTCCTGGAAAAAGAAAAATATAATAAATAAATTGAATAAATAAAAATATAAATCTAGTAAATATAAATATTTGTATTTTACAAATATTTTTTAATAAATTGAATATATTGGAAAAGTAACGGTAATGTAATCTAACCTGTGCAAAATTTAAACTAAGTTTAATTAAACTTAATTTTAACTATTTTTTGAAATTATAATTTTATTTATATTAATTTTCAACTCTATCTTTCCATTAACTCGTTCCATTAATTTTTTATTAACTCACTAAATTAACATTCGATTAATTCTATTAACTTACTGTTAATCGGACTTACTGGACTCATAGCAAACTTGTCACACTTGCTGTTGATGTTGTGACATTACTGTGACACTGTTGTTATTATTTGTCCAACTAGACCACATACATCTTCTGGAAAAAAAGAAATATAAGGAATAAGTTGAACAAGCAACAACAAACTTAATATAAGCGTACAAAATTCAGACCAATGTTTTTAAGGTATGATTTTGTTAACATTAATCCTTAACTATTTATCTTTTTATTAACTCTCTTTATTAACTCACTATTAACCTTTTACTAACTTATCGTTAACATTATTAACGATAGACTTGAAGAAAACTTATGCTTGCTGTCAATATTGATGTCACTACACATTGTTGTTATTGCTCACCAAATTAAACGTACATTTCCTGAAGAAAAAGAAAGAGAAACATGAAGAATAATTTAAATAATGAGACAACTTAATCTATATAAAATTCTAGCTAAATGTTTTCGAGATGACAATTTTGTTGAAATTAATTCTCAATTTTCTATTAACTCACTAATCGTGAACTCAAAGCAAGCTTGCTGTGACATTGTCGTTATTACTTGCTAACCTGGCTTACACACCTTCCCTGAAGAAAGAGGAACATAAAGAATATATTTATTGAATAACAAATAACAACTTAACCTAAATAAAATTCGAGCAAACGTTCTCGCGATTATAATTTCTTTGACATTAATAATCAACTGTTATTAACTGTTATTAACTTACCATTAATCGCGAACACAAAACAATCTTTCTCGTATAATTTAATATGGTATTATTATAGTGTAATATTATGTCATAGTGTAATATTTACATTATATTAACGCGTCCAAATGTCCGAAATCTCTGATGTCGAACAACAATTTTCAATGTAATAACCTCGCTTGCTCGCAGCTCACATATTTCGTGAAAATACCTTCACGATGCGAGAGCTCTCGAAAATTCCAGCGGTTTCGTAGTCGGGATCCCAAAATGTCGGCCATTACAACGTATATATTTTGGCGGGCACTTACTGTCTATCGTCGGGGGATACGTGGATCGGTGGGCTGATGGCGCCATTAGCCGCTATCGTCAAGTTGACAACATCCCTGTGTGCAATCGTAGGCGGGCGGCGGTTCGCAAGTGGCCGAGCCGACGTGTCTCATCTGAGCGTGAAAGAAAGCCATCGCGTTAAAAGACGTGAAATATCCGTGCGGCAATATCGAACGAGTCACGCGACATTAGCCGGCAAGCATCGAATATCTTACGCGACATTAACCGCGCTACGTGCATACGTCGACGACACAGAGCGAGGGAGAGAGAGAGAGAGTTGTGTGAAATACGTCGTTTTACAAGTACCTACCGACGCTCGTGCACTCGCATCGTCCCGTCCATCCTCCGTGCGGAATGTTGCGTATCATTGTTGTGAAGCAGGCGCTCGCTAGCGACGAAAGGGCGAGCGGGGAGGACAAACACAAGTCGCGGTCGTCCAGGCGTTAATCAAAAGAATGCGCCAGGCGGAAGCCGTTCGCGTTCGCGCGCTGGGCACACTTCGCGAATGCTTCGGCCGCCGTCGGCAATCTTCGGCCGCGCTCGGGCGGGCGACCGGCGCGCGCCCCATGCCCCACTCGCGCACCGCTCAGTGCTGGTCGTGCAGTCGTCGCGTCTTTATCCTTTTCACGCTTGGCTGAGTGAAAAGTCGACTACCGCGAGTTACCGATCATCATCATCCGTTCCGAGTGATCCCGACGATTCCGCCGGACTGTGTGGAGTGTTGTCGAGAGCCCGGTGGCCGTGTCAGAGAGTATTCACACGAGACACCATCGCGTCGAGATCTATCGGAGTTTTGGCAGCAGTGAGGACCGGCCAGTGTGGAAGTTGTCCAAACGCGGCAATCAGTACTGACAATCAGGGGGCGAAAAAACGATATCGGCGCGAATGACGCGAGCTAACCGCGGTGCCCTCGGCTTGCAACAAGTTGCAGGAATGCTTTCGAGTGGATTCTAACGAATTCTTTGATTCCGTTTCTTCGTTCGCGAGTGTGTTCTTCGTCTGTCCGTTTGTTCGTTTATTCGTTCGTTCGTCGTGCGTGCGTGCGTGTGTGTTCGTGACCGAGAGGATTAATTCGACGATGGTCCTGTGAGAAGCCGCTGTCAATCTCGGTCATGGCAATCGGATCTCTAAACCTAGTGTGGACTGTAATCAAGAGCGATTGTACTCGAAAATTATGTCGCATGGCGTGATCGTGATCTCCGAACATTCTTCCGAAGGTAAGGCCGT
The DNA here is from genome assembly GCF_010583005.1 of Odontomachus brunneus. Classification (NCBI taxonomy): domain Eukaryota; kingdom Metazoa; phylum Arthropoda; class Insecta; order Hymenoptera; family Formicidae; genus Odontomachus; species Odontomachus brunneus. The sequence goes on along the minus strand of NW_022639454.1, from coordinate 3,236,904 downwards.
ATTTTGTGTTTTCTCTTTCTCTCTCTCTCTCTCTCTCTCTCTCTCTCTCTCTCTCTCTCATCTTTCTTCTCGTCTATGTCCAAATTTATATGCGCGCACAGATGGCAAGAGAGGGATGATCGATGGGAAACATTCGCGAGAGACTAACAATTTGCATAAGCATCGTATGATAGACGATATTTCAACGAAACGATCAATACGCCGCGGTTAATGCTTATCCTGCTAATAAATGGGAGTTTACATTGTAAATGTTGATCATTAGCTACTGAGCCATTTAACTGAATTCGTAATTGTATACGCGATATTACGTGCTAATATATGTGCATTTATTTCGAATGGCAATGTCGAAGAACAGACGTTTTCGCTCGCGAAGCCACTCGGTTCGCGGATATCGCGTTATCGATAGATCGATAGCGGACAAAAATTTTCGTCCGGCCGCATCCGTATTTAGCTATGCACATCTCATGACTGTTGATCCAGAAAGCGGGGACGTGTGTTTATCAGATCGATTAACAGTGATGAGAAACGCGGAGCGTTTCGGAAATGTACGTGGCAGGTCGAAAATTGTAGGCAACTATCGATCTATCGAATAATTAGGCTTCCGCGAGACTGACAGTACACCCCTTGCTAACAGAGTGACGCCACCTGTCAAGATTCAGCGTCGTGCAGATGTGGGTTGCGTCTTATTATCTTTCTCTGTCCCTCTAATTATCACTGAATTTCTAACTCTCTCGCACACATTACGCGTAGAAAGCAGGAGTAGAGGCGCACTTTCGGCAGACAAAAGCGCGACGATGTCCAGGACTGGTCGATGCAACAGGATTGAAGATGTGCAATCGGTAACTATGGTTGGTATTCATAGTCCGATCTTATATTTAAGTTTATCTTAAGTACTGTCTTAAGATGCCATGAACCAATCACAGAGCCGTATTCGCATCTTAAGACGTTACTTAAAACGGTCTTGAAATAAGATTCGACTATGAATATCGGCCCATGGATCTATAAAATTGTCATTCGCGAATTAAGCAACAGAGCGCGTCGTTGCGGAAGTGCGGCAACGTTCATGCTTAGCATGCATTTTCGATATATGTTGTCAGTCTAGTCATTTTCGATCCTTTCTCGTTGAGTGGCCGCCATTGACGTATCGATCGACATCGCTCCGTGTTTACACGCGTCTTTTGCTGTCGCGAGTGAGTCTCGTGTGGAAACAAGTGTCGGGAATGTCGAGGGTAGCAACGTGCGATTATCGGGATGTATTGTAAGTACCTTATTAGCGAGTAATCTTCTCGTTCTCGGTGCATACACCGGTGTCGCGACGTGCCGAGTCGGTGTCTCTTACACCTGTTATTACAAGTGTCTCGCTCAAATAGTATCGGACGATCGCCGGATTTACTGACCGACCATGAAAAATGCGATGATAATCGCCCAGTAAACACAAAGTAACTAACATAACATCAATGCTACAATTTTCTATTCAATGTAGTTGTTATATAACGTGCATGTTATATTGTTGAGTAGGAAATTATAACATTCATATTATGTTACTGTTACTTTGTGTCTAGGCGGGGAAGAAGAGCGACTAAAATAATATCCTAGACATACACGAGTTTTGCGCGCCGCAGTGTCAGTCTGTTAACCAGAGGGAGAGGAATGAGAAATGTATAGAGCGCGACACCGTTCAGGTCTTAACGCGAATTTTCGTATATCATCAATCGCCCGGCCATTTTCGACCCTTATGTGTCGAGCAACCACCACTGACGCATCGATCGACGTCGCTTCGCGTTTTACACGTCTTTTATTTGTCGAGAGTGAGTGTCGGAAGTGTTGAAAATAGCGACGTGCGATCGTCCGGATGTATCGTGAGTACATTATTAACGAGTAATTAACCCGTTTTTCGATGTGTACAACCGGTGCCTGTCGCGACGTGTCGAGTCAGCGTCTCTTAAGCGATTGACGATTGAAGATTTTTGACGAATCAACGAGCTTCAATCTTTGCTTTGTTCCAAGCTTGCTTTGTTCCAAACTTGCTTGACCAATTGGTCAAGTTCCAATCTTCAATCGTCAATTATCAATCGCTAATCGGTAGTGTGATTTGGCCTTTAAGCCCGTGTCACACTACGGATTGAAGATTGGAACTTGACCAATTGGAGTCAAGCAGGCCAAGACCAAAGTGCATTGATTCGTCGAAATCTAATCTTCAGTCCGCAATCAATTTCCAATCCGTAGTGTGACACGGGCTTTCGCAAATGGATTGCCGTAACCATAGGCATAAGACGTAAACTTTAGTCGAGGGATCAATTAGGATTTTTCCATAGTTTTGTGTATTCGAGAAGAAGATAGAATTCAGAAGATACGGCAGTTAAATCTGATCGTATGCAGAAGCAACCAAGATTCATCTAGTTAAAATCCTAGTTACTCAGTCTGAATTCTACTTATACGGTCACGTCAGTCTTCTAACCAAAAGAATCCTAAGGCAATATCCTGATTGGTTCTTTAGCTTAAGTTTACGACTTACGTCTATGGTTACGTCAAATCATGTTCGACAGCCCTTATGCCCGCATCAGTCTATGAATTGGGGATTGCAATCTCGTCAGATTGACTCATCGGGTAATCTAAATTTTGGTTCTGCTTTGCTCAATCGGTCCGATTGTAATCCTTAATCCACAGCCTGATATGGATATTATATTTCTCACTTAATCGACTCACACGAGCAATAATAGAATCGGGCGATCGTCGAATTTATTAGTCGTTAATTAGAGAAATGTGGTGATAGTGGGAAAGAGAAACGCAAATAATGCCAGACACCGAATTTTGGTTGATGGCATCGGTCTGTTAGCAACGGATTAATTTACATGCGCACTCGACTCGCAAATTATACTTTGTTGGGATATAATATTCATCACCGGCGTCCGGCAGGCTCCGAAATATCCCGTAAAGCGATTACCGGGTAATTTGAAAGGATCTCGAAGGTAAATGCTTCCTGTTGACCGGAGGACTGTAAAAACACCGTAAACACGTCAGGTTAAGTCGCGCTATGTCGCCAAGTACGCTTGAAGTTCTCCGTCTCTCGTGTATTTACGTGCGCACGATTATTTCGCACTGAGAGAAGTGTTTGGTATTTGCAACTGTAATCACATTGTAAGTTAAAGTACATAGAAAAGTTAGTAATTACTATAAATTATAATATATAGACGATTTATTATTTTTATTAAATCTTTTATTAAATTCTACTATATTTTTTTAATTAAAATCTACTATAATATAGCGACGATAATCTGAGGGAGAATCACATCTTGACAGAAAAACAAAAGACAAAAAAGCAGTGAGGCGGTAATTTAGTTTCGCTTTTTTAGCGCGAGTTTTGATTGACTTTTGTCTTTCTACTTTTCTGTCTATGAATTCTCTCTTATATGCATGTTATATGATTTTATTTGAAAAAAACGTATTGTTGGGGTAAAAAATAACTACAACTTTAGTTAGATCAACCATTTTTTTCTCAGTGTACGTGCGTTGCTGAGATAAATATTTCTCTATGGTGCAGAGTCCCAAGGGACGTGAAACCGGGCGCATTCTTCGTATATTTATTCCGTATTATCTCATTATTAAAATTCTCCACCTGGCGCTCCCTCACCCGGCGATCCTTCCGCGCTCATCTCGTCCACCTCCTATGTAATGCGGGAACAGAGACGACGGCGACGCGACGTTCGTAATTTTTAATTGCCGGACGCGGAGTCAACAATCGCGCGGCGTGTCCTTTTTTTCCGCCGCATTCGGCTTTGTTGTGCTCGTTACCGCGCTGCTCCTCGCACTTTGTGACATTCCGTCTCTAATTTTGGCGCGACAACTTCGCGGCGCGCGTGTCAATTTGTAAATTTTTAATTGTGATGTGCCGAATGTGTGTTTACGGGCGGAGGACTCATCGGGTCGACCGTCGGCCGCGACGACGAGGATTCGTGCGCGAAATAAATTAGGACGGCGAACAATGAGATTCTCGCTGAGAACGCGTGTCGATGTTAACGAGTGAACGTGCGCGATATAACGCGCGCTCGATTGGGGGTGTTGATTCTCAATTAATCGGCGATACGAAATCGGCGCGGTTGTGAAAATAAAATAACATTATCGACGCGCGCCCAGCGCTGTATCGCGTTGAAATAATGAGATATTATTTTGCTATTTTAAAACACCCGCTGCATATGCCAATACTGAATATTGGAAATATTATGTTACGTCGTAGGGAATATCGGAGTCGTATTTCCTGCTTTGCGGTGGTGACGCGCCGCTCCTACTCGCTAAAATATTTATGAGCGGTAATAGAATTGCATTACGATATTCACGTCATTACGTATGTAAGACGAAACGTCGAGTAATATCGCGTCGTGTTCGCGCGAAACTTACCGTACGGTAAAATCGTAAATTAATCTCAATCGGGTCGCGTTGCCTTTTGACGCGTTTGCCACTCGCCTTTCCCACCTGCATCATAAATCTTAGACAATTTGAAGAATAAATACGCGTCGTCCATCAGGCACACGCACACGACATACACACACACACACACACACACGCACATATGCGGGGCCGCGTGCCGAGCGTTCGTTGAAGATCTCGACTGAACGACCCCGACTGACTGCGCGAATTCGCAATTCAGCAGTTGGAATTTTAATCTTTGTACAATTTCCATATTAAATCGGCGCGCGGTGTCACCAAAGAAGAAGGACCTTCCTTCGAAAGAGAGGGCCCTTTTCGATCGCGTACGAAGCGAGCGACGTGCGATCAATCGGACGGATATACGATAATGCTAGGAACGGTTACGAGCGTATTACACGGGACTTAAATTGGGCTTGTCACTCGTTGACTGGCAATTTTCTCGAAAAAGGGTGCGCGTTGCCAGTCACGAAAACAATTTGTGCCTTTGTGCGATCGGAGAGATGAAAGAGCTGCCTATGAAAAAGAGCTGGCACATCGGCTTCAGAAATTATACCTGTTGGGGGATACGAGGACCTACGAATGAAACCACCAACTCGTTCTTCTTTTGTCGCTCAGGCATAATTTGTTTCCCGATATATCAATCGCGGCACGCACGCACACACATACACACGCATGTCCCGGTACCTGATAACGGTTTGTTAGGGTTTGGGCCGAAACGCGCACCTTCCGAATCCCTAAATTCTGGGAAAAGAAATATCCAACGAATAAAAGATATTTATTCGTAGTAGATATTAATAATATACTTATTTTTATATAATTTCAACATAAAATATTTGTCGATTAATAAAATATAACGTTTTCACGAAAGCTCAGCTTTTATGTAAGCAATTGTTTATTTTGTTTAAAAGCAAAAATTTAGATTTAAATAAATATATTGTGTAAATAAAAATTCTTTTATTTGAATAAAGCAAACAGTTGCTTTCGTGAAAAACTCTCGTGAAAAAGAACATATATTTTTTTATTTAGGAAATATTTTACATCGGCTTAAGCGTAATATTTTACATTAGCGAATAAGGAATTTTTATTTCTTAAATATTTTCCTCTTCAGCGTATTAATCGTAGATTTTTGTTGGCTGCAATAATTTTTTTTATGTTATATGTTGTATTTCGGTTTTTCGTATAATTCCGCTTATTACTTTACGCGGTTAAATCTGTAACAGGATAAACTGTTAGTTTCCGGGGGATAAAATTGACAATATTTTCTCCGGTCATCAGTAGCTAAAATGGGCTCTCTCTTTGTATCGATAATTGGTTTAGTTTAATGGAACGAATCAATTTGGTTAAATCAAATAGGAACGTGCTTTATGCATTGGCTCTCCCTCGCGTGTGAATGAAATGGGTAGCGCCGGCGGCTATCGCTCTTATTTATCGAGGACAAGTCTCGAAAAGATACGAGCGAAGATTGCCGGGTCGGTTCTTCCGCGCAGGTTTGAATTTAGCGTCGAGGCTACGATTTAAGTCGAATTTAGTTTCGAGGCTACTATTATGAGGATTTTGGGAAAGGCTGTGAAAAAGGTGCGAGCAAGAAAAAAGTACGTATGGCACACACATTGTAATTCTTTGTACAGACATGTAATTCTTCATACGCCGCCACGGAGCAGGTTTAATACCTATCTCTCGACATAGCAATGACATTTACGAGCGCGTATACCTCTCTTTCTCTCTCTCTCGGCGTACAAAAAACAAATGTTACGCAGTAAAAGCGGAAGATTACTCGTACGAACTGTAGAATACAGCTCGCGTTTCGTACTTTCATTTTAACGCAAATGCTTTCGCTCCTACTTCCCGCTAAAAACATTCGCATTTTGCTTCTCTTTTCGCGCGACGCTTTGATCCACGAATTCGCGTTGCGTTTTTGCACTCATACCTGCCATCTGCGATTTTGCGTTGTTGGTCGCGCCATCGAATTATCGAGTTCGCGAATTAAATTCCATTGAAATCCGCCAAAGTTAAAAAGCATTAAGTGGTACGCAGGCGAGAGAGAGGTGGAGGCATTCGCGATTCGATTCAGCGAAGCACAGAATTATTATTCCGCGATTTCCGTGATGACGATGTCGCGCACCAAGCACACGCGGCATATGCGGCGGCGGGCCGAAATTCTCGCGGTCATTAAATTCACCTATTGTCGATTCGGCTGCGCTTATAAGCGCGCAGAGACGTCGATGGAGGAGATCGTTAGTTAGGGCCCGATCCACGGTCGCTCTTCTCCTCCTTCTCTTCCTCCTCCTCCTCGCCAGTGACCGCCGAATAGTTCCGCCCGTGGGCGCGTCGCTGCATTTAGATGGAAATCTGATGGGTCTCTAACGCTGGGTAGACGATTACATTCCTGGCATTATGCTGTTTCATCGGGGGATCCCGACCGCGATCTGTCCTAAGAATCCCCGGTATTTTGCATCGTAGCGCGTCTAATCCGCGCCGTGATTTCGACGACGCGCTTCTCGGCCCATCAGTTATGAGTCGTTGCTCGTAATTCGCGAGGGAGACTCCAGGTGCGCGCGCGCGCGCGATTCTTACGTGTGATTACGGCGTGTCGTCGTGTTAGATCAATCTAATCGCGAGATAAGCCGCTCCGGGTTTCGCGGCGCGCCACCTCGTCTCGTGCGGAAGCACCGGAGAAGATATCGTGAACATAATTCGGGCGAGTTGTCGAGGCACTCCTCCGGAGTCCTCGACACGCGACGTGAGCTTAACGCGGAGAAAGTGTAATCTGAAATCGCGTCAACGTTTTGGAACGTAACAACGTTGTCCCGCGTATCTCACACTTAACGTGTGACGCGGCACGGGAGTCTCATTTCCTGTCCGAGTTAACATTGTGCGCGCGATCGTCCTGCCAGAGAGAGAGAGAGAGAGAGAGAGAGAAAGAGAGAGAGAGAGAGGTAGAAAAGAAGGAGAGAAAGAGAAAAAAGAATCCCGAAGCGAGCGGGCCGCTTTTGGTCCCGAACGCGAATTACGAGTGCAAATCTCGGAAAAGAATCCTGGACCTGGAAATAGCTCGAGGAGCTTCTGCTGAAAAATATATCTCGGGTTTCGAATTCGATCGTTCTCCCCCGCGTGTGAATTGCCGCGGGAATCAATGGCAATAATGATTGTATCATTAACAATTTAATGGCTCTATCGCTGTAGATTACTGCTGGGGATCGTTATCTGATATTCGCGAATTTTGCAGAATCGGTGTGCAAATTTTCGGTTTGCGGTTTTCATCCTCCCCGGATCGAATGCGCTTCGGTCACTTCTTCCACGCAGACGATTGTACGACGCGGAATAATGAATCGTAATTTAGCGGGTCCCTCGCGATATCCACGCGTGGGACGTGATTGAACCGTTAATTAGTCTCGAATTAAACGGCTCGATGCGGTCCGCTTGCGATTTTACAATTTTACAATGCAATTTCTCGGACAATGCACATTCTTCGATAGGCGCTTCGTTCACTCGCTCGCTCGCTCGCTCGCTCTCTCTCTCTCTGGTCTGTCCGTTCGTTCGTTCGTCGCGAGAATTGATGGCATTTTTTGCTTCGTTAGAGCTACTCGGGGGAGAACGCGAACGAGAGAGCGGGAGAGAAATTAATTACTTATTCCTCTAAGTCTCACCCGCGCAAAGTGATTATCTGTTGGCACAATTGTCTGTCGGCGGCGTCGAATTAAGCCGTTCAATTTGAAGTATTTGTAGTTTTCCGCCTCGCTACCCACATAGAAAATATTTTGGGATCTAATAGGGATTTCGCAATTATCATAGGTTCTACGTGGGAAATCTATGCAGGTTTTGGTTGGAAGTGTGATGTTTTAAACATGCGAATCTAAGGGGGAGATCTGTGTAGGAGATTCACACAGATTCCATTTAGTTGTTCTCAAAGTTTTCCCAAAGATTCTTTCTCTAGTTTACATTTTAAACTAAAATTGAGCAAAATATATGGAACACTTTCAGTATTTACTCGTTACTTGAAGTATATGTACACATACATACTTGTAAAGAGTAAATACTCAAAGTGTTTGCGAAAAAAATCGTCATGAAGAAATTGTAATAGGTGTTTGAATTAAAAAAGTAAAAAATACTTAATAAATTATATAAATATTTGATAAATTTTTCTGACTTATACAAATATATGAAATCGCCAAATTATCCTCAGATGTACAATACGTTACATATAAAATGAAAATATATTATTTTACGTTTTAACATGGAATAATGTAAGTCAGAGAAAACATTTGTATTATCTTTATTGCATTAATGAAACTGATATAGAAAACAGTTAAAAAAAGCTCGAGTTTTCTTAATAGTTCTATTCCGATTTTTGATAGAGAATCTATGTTTGGAACAAGAATGAAATCCTCAATTGAAATCGTAATGGGATTATCAATTTTGGGACAAAGTTGGATATTCTATTTGGAGTTTAATTTACATTTGGGAAAATATTAAGAAATTTCTATGCGGCTAATTTTATGTGGCATTTTAAACGACACGCGGAGGTCATTGCAAAATTGTGACGTTATTTCTGGTCTCGCGGCGGTGTTTTTAAGCAAACGAAAAACGCAACTGCATAATGGCCGCTGTCTATTTGCAGTTTGATTTTGCAATTTTTAATTAGTGATTTGCAGGTCACAGGGCGCAGGCATTCGCCGTCGCCCGGCAGAGCGCGAGGCGATATTTCCGAAATTGCGAAATCGCGTTATCGTTCTCATTATTCTAGCGGGGAGGGTCTTTTCGTATTTGTTGAATCGTTAACGCGATGCACGATGTATCTCGCGACAATTGCAAAAGCGCAAATTACGATTGTGCGACAGGACGGGGTGGGAGGGAGGAGGGAGAGGAGAGAAGAACGCGTTTACAAAATGCAACGAATGTTTCGAAAACGCTCTGCGCTGATTTCGCAGTTTTCAAGTGGTTGTTATTTCCCAAGTAATTGCATTATACGCAGACGACGGTGAAGTTACGTCCCGAGAAATGTGTCCCTCGATAATCTACTTTAATTGGTACCGGATACAGGCGCGCGAACTATCGCCGCGCTTTAAAGTTGTCTCGCGAATGCCGTCGAGAGATTTACGGGGAAACGCAAGTTTTAATATATTAGAGGACGCGAGCGTCCTTACAACCGTCTTTCTAGCGCGTCCCCAGCCAGGTAAATGGTCAGGTAAAGAGTGGATATGCGAGGGGAAAGGGAGCTGAACCTCGAATGAACTCTTTCGTTTCACGGAAAGTGATGTTACTGCCATTTCACTCCCTAGAAGTTTGTTCCATCATCCTGATAAAGTGGGTTCCAATTAGTTATTTCATTTATGCAAGATGATGTTATCGCGTCCTAATTATTGACAAAGTTCCAATTATCAACAATTCTTGTTATTTTTTTTATTCTTACAAAAGAAAACGGTTGGCCCACACATAAATTTGGTTACGTTAAACCGATTCAATAGTAAAGTAGAGAACTAATTATGTGGTTGCTGCAACCACAAAGCAATTGCTGAGTCATTCGCGTCGCAACAGTCACGATATCTAGTTACTCTAGAGTATATCTATGGGGTAAATGTCACTCCGAATGCGCGATTTCTGGTTGCCACAATCGGATCACGCACAACTGCATTGATGTAGTTGATGTATCAAAGTGGCTGAGTTATATCAACCATACGCATTACCATCGTGCAAAAACTAGGGTGATGCGGCTATGCTGCTTACAGCTAAATGTTTATGTGAGAAGTCGATCAGGACCACGAGATGGATTTTTAATCGAGTCGTTACTTTTTTCTCCAAACTATAACTCGGCGTTTCGCTTCCGAACTATAATATCGACCGGGAGGCGTCCTCATATCGGAGTTAATGGAATCGCGCGATTCGATATATCACGATATAAACACGAGATACGATATAACGAGGTGGCGGAGGGATAATGTCGGCGACGACGACAACGGCAAGTATTTGGAAATAAACTTGTTGCGCGACCTATCGGTGAATAAAACTCTAGCTAGGGTACGTAAAACTCGATTAAACGATAGTCGCGGTATTGAACGCGCCGCGTTCTGTCACTCCGCTGTGTGTGATAATGGACGAGCTCTGTCTCGTGCGTCGAAAACTCCGACAAGAAACACACTGTATGCCCGGCGCGTTGCGATGGATACGTGCGCGATGTGAGAATATATTTTTTCCTCCTGCTACTTTTCCTCCTTCTCCACCTCCTTCTCCTGCTACTGCTGTTGCTGCTCTCCCTCTCTCGATTTTTGTCGGTCGAATTATCCTGCGACGGAAGCAATTGCATCGCCGGATGAAATATTTTCCCACCTGCCTTCCTCTCCTTTCCGTCGCTTCCACGAGGGGCGTCGCTAAAAACATTTCGCGAGGACGGGACAGAGGGAAAGAGACGACGCTTTTTCTCCGGTGTGTGGGCATTTTTTTATGTTCTGTGTGTGTGTTTTTTTAAAGAGGGAGAGGGAGGAAACAGCGGCGTGATTACGCCGAATGCGCGCGCGGCGTCAGCTATCGGGGAGAGTTTGAGCGGCAACGTACACGAGCCGCGCAGTTGGAATTGCGTGCGTGTTGCTGGAGGTGAGAAAGGAAAATCAGCAGAATAGAATTCTAGAGGGGGGTGCAGAGAGAGAGAGAGAGAGAGAGAGAGAGAGAGAGAGAGAGAGAGAGAGAGAGCCGCAGAATGGGTAACGCGAGCCGCGCGTTACATTTGCAAGGGCCGCAATTTTCGGAAATCGTGATATCGTGCTGTTACGTGAGCAAATTCTGGATCGGAAAATAAACGATGTTTCACAGCTGATAAACTTGAGCGTCGGTGGACCAGTGTTTACCGCTTGCCTAGTGCTTAATACAGCAATTGCTCCGCGAATGAGAAGATTATATCCCCGACCCCGCAAAGGGAAATTGAAATTTTCCAAATTTAGCGTCGCCGATATCGGCGACATTTCGGACTCTGGAAACTCGTACAAATTCGGTGTACTTTCGAAATTAAAAGAATTTTGGTCGTTCCGCGCTGGACCTCAGGGCAGTATGTTTCGACTCGTTTCTAAAGTTCTGCGGAGCGCGTACTAAAGATTCCTTTAAGAAACCCTACATACTTCTCTTCGTTGCGATCTGGTACTCGTAAGAAACGGGTGCATAGAAAGAATGCGCGACTTTCGCGGTAGCAAATAAGGAATGTAGACTGCGTGCGAGCAGGGCTCGTGATTTATCGATGAGTCAACGTGTCGACTTTCGTGTTCGCAGGTTTGACGAGGCAAAACCGGCGGCGGCGACGAATGAGAAGTTGAGAAGCAGAGGACGAGTTCGGTCGGCGATGAGAGTTTGAGTCGCGCGGAAAGTGCTTTCAAGAGTGCCTGGGCCCTGGTTCGCGTGTTTCGTCAACGAGAGAAGAACAGAGAGAGAGAGAGAGAGAGAGAGAAAGAGAGAGAGAAAGAGAGCGGAAGACGACGACGAGTGCTGTAAAAAGGAAGCTAAGAGGGGGCGAGTGTGTCGCTGACACGAGTTGACGCGACGCGACACGACGTGACGCGGCGTGACGTGACGTCGGGGCGTCGAGATGCCTCGAGATGAGATGGCCACCCCCGTTGGAACCCTCGCGTCACTTCTCACGCTTCTGCTGTGTGCTTCCAGTAGCTGCCACGCCAGGATAACCAATCAGGAAATCGGTGAGTGGCTAAGGGCAAAATAATTTATGATTAACGATCGGATGTCCCACGAGACGCGATGGGCGCAAAACGAATTTATTATACATTTATTTAAATCCGCGATCTCTCTCGGGTCGAGCGTAATTAAGCGCTCGAAGAAATTTCCATGCGCGACGACACACTTTGGACATTGGTAGCGAAACAAGAAAACGAGAACAGAACGGGACTCGTTATGTTGATCCCCGGGGCGTCTTGATCGTTCTAATGCATGTTTTTATATATACCCGAGTCGAAATTTGGAATTTACCACAAATTCCATCATTTTGTGCTTTTAATGTAGCGCTTCAAAGTGAATCTAAATCGAAATATCTTCATAGCATTGCTGGGCGCTCAAATCTTTGCCTTTAAATTTCTTTTTTTCGAATTTTCGCGAAAAAATAAGAATAAATCACTACTAATAAGATTGTGTAATTTATCGTTTTGCACATGTTTTTATCATTGTCACATTTTGATATTTACTTACCGCGTATTCTGCAGCGAAGCAAACTATATAATCAGTAGATCGCTCACGTTGAAATTGAAAATGGAGATCAAACGCGGACAGTACAGAATAGAACGCGAAAATATTGAGAGATGGTTAAATTTTAAGTCACTTCCAATATCCGTTTTCAAAAAATTCTCACAACATGGAGCCTTTTCTGAAACTCCAATACGGAAAAATGAGACGAACAATCATGTGTGGCAGTAACGGAGGATCAGATAGCCTGTGATATTAGGTGCCGAGGTTCTCAATTGGTTGGGCATGTTCCACGGAGACTCGTAGAGTCAACGTAGAACCCAAATTTCGACCCGGGTGTGTGCGGTCACGCGAAACACCGATGAACACTCCTCCTCGTCAGATATTAGTTTCTGCGGAGCGAGACGCGTCTCTCCCGACGCGTTTTTCCAACGTCAGTAAATATGCGTCTCCATATCTTCGATCTAGAGAGAGTTGCAACTTACGATCCTCCACGGCAGAGCCATTGTCGGTGCTCAGAGGAGAGAAAAAAAAAATAGTCGATGCGAATAAATCCGCGGCGGAATGCAGGTTTTTTTTCTCTTTTTTTATTCGGTAAAAGCTCGGCGTGTGGTTTGAAAAATGGACGAAAATCGCGTGCGAATGCACGCTCATGGGGAACGCGCGCTTTTTTCTCCCCAATATGTATCGGTAATATAAATACGGTCGGTCGTTACGTCATATCGACGCTGCCCAGCGCGATATTGAATTTGTGGTGTGGCTATATGCGGCGTTTCCGAAGAGTTAAATAATGGAGAGTGCGTCGGTGTTCCGCGTGTTTTCATTGGCCGCGAATCTCCATGGGACGTTGTGCCATTCGTCGATCGCGATCGGACGATCGCAGTGAGACGTCTGAGAAGCACCAGCAGTGCTCCACGAGGAGTCTCCACAGGAGAAAGTGGAAATCACGACGATATCCCGTAACCCTCTCGTGCGAGATTCAACGCCGAAAATACGCGGATTCGCCGTTGAAGCGACGGATATCGATTGCTCATTACGCGATCCCCCGTTTAAACGCCATCGAGCGCCGTGACGCGCCGCGAGCGTTGAATGAATCAATCACCCTTGTGTTAATAGATAATAATTCTGACGGCGGGGATTATTATCCCGTTGGTTGTTGCGCGCAATTCAACGTTGGCGCAACGTTAAAGTGCACAATTTGCCTCTCATTTTCGACGTGTTTGTTGCGCTATTATTCCCTCGGCCGTGTAATGGGCCATTTCGCGATTAGATTTGAATTCGATCTGTCTATTGGCAGATTTCGAATCTGTCTCGCCTTAAGTAATACCACAAGCCGCTAAGCGCGTTACATCCGCTTCTCTCTCGGGCGATCGGATATTTCGTAGCAAAGAGGAGCGGCCAAATTCTCTTAAGTTTTTAACTCCATTTTGCAACATTCGAGATTTTTCGATATTATTTCTTGATAAAATTGCACCTATTGTGTGATAATATTGGTAGACTGAAGATATATATGTATCAAAGTGGAATGTTTCTCGCCATTTGGGAGAAAATGGATCAAAAAGATACCTTTATGGAAAACGCGTATAGGAAGTGTTGCAAGAAATGGGACGAATGAAAATCTTTATCAGCAAAATAATACGGATTATAAATGCTAATTACTTAAATTTAAGATGACTAACCAAGTTTCGATTCACTTAATCGTCGATTAATTTCGTCGTAATCAGCAAATAGCTGCACTGAGAAAAATTTCTGGTAATAATTATCCAGCCTGTGTTATAATTAGTACATTTAGTAAAATAGTATCAACTAAATATAAGAAGTGAATATTACTATATGAAAGTTAATGTTACTTTAAGTTAATGTAACAATTAAAGTTTAAAGTTAATGTAACATGTAATTTTATAATTATTATAATAATTATTATAATAATAATTATTATTATAGTATATGTAATTTTGTAATTATTATCAAACATTGGTAACATTTACCATTATTGGTTACTATTTACCAAATGGTATGGTAAAACGCATTTGGTAAGTATTATCAAACTTTTTTTTCAATGTGTTGGTCAATTTTGTACTTTTTACGATCGTGCTTACCTTCAGGAGTTTCAGTTTGGACGCGGAAGCGCGAAGGAAAGAAACGCCTTTATCTAGGAGAAGCTAATGGGATTGTATAATGTTTCCGGCACCGGGACACACTTTTCCCTATATCATTTTCCCCTCACGCCTCGCGTTTAATATGTTTCGCGGCGCGGCCGTGGAACTCCGAGGCGAGATGTACCCCCACGCGCGCGTTATACGCACACAGGCACACATATTTCTTAATAATTCCGACTTTCTTTTTGCTTGGACGGACGGAGGCACGCGCAGCTCTTTGCGAGTCGGACATTATTCCAATTTTCGCCAGAGCGTCGCGCCGCTTTGTGTACCGCGGGACAAAGCGACGTATACTTTTGTTGCTAACGTGGCAATTGAATCACCCGGTGACAAAAGCCACCGGGTATGCCGACCGCGTAATTTCGTTCCTCGGGCGTGAAAATGAGGGGTTTTTAACCCATTTTACACACCGCGGGTCTAACGAGATCGCCGTGTCGTCGTTATTTCGTGGACCATCAAGGCCGGGCGTCGCGCTGCATGCGAAAAGAAAATGCGCGGCGGACTGTTTCAGGATTCGCCCACCCTTCCCGCTCTTCTTTCTCCCTCTTTCCCTCCCTCTCTTCCTACTTTTCTGGCTTCCACCAGCGCGAAATTACATCGTCGTCCTTCGAGACGCGGCCACGAATTTTCCGCCGATAAATCATTTCATCGAGATTGAGATTGTTAGAGGTAGCTGTGCTCTCGCACACTGAGTCGCCATTCCGATGTAATTGTGAAAATGCGTTTAATTGTATCTGTGGCCGGGGTTAAATTAAATTGGTACAGTCGGGGCGCGAGAATACGTGTTATCCACAGGGCAAAATTTAATGTGGAGATTTCCGTCGACGACAGCGCATCTCCTTGTAAAAGTCTTGCAACAGGTATTGGACTATTACAAATTAATGATAATTTTTGACTTGATAAAACTTCACTCGGGCCATTAAGAGTTGGTAGCTTCGATATACGAACGATATCGCCTTTTGACGGAGTTCTCGACGATGCTTCGAGAGATCGTAGTTTACGAAATTTTTTTAACGTCGCAACCCGCAAAAGTTACGAGAATTCGAAAAGACCCGTAGAAGTTACGAATGCTCCTATACCGCAGACTTGAAGAAGTATAAGTTCCAAAGTTTCCACTTCGGGATTTCTCGCGTAGTGGTGCATAACTTAAAAATAGAAAACATAATTAAAAACAGAAAAAATAAATCGACGGTGTAAGAAATTGGTGGACTCACGTTTTAATTTAGTCCGGTAATTCACGTAAAAGCGGGTGATTAACAATTCCGCGTAATTGTAGGTCCGATTGAATTGACTGGAATGACCTAGGTTAACTTCTCAAACTCGCGTGTAGAGCTCAACGTGATCGCGGACGTCAGCGGACGCTTGCACGCAGTCAGTGAGAGATTCGTTTCGCGTTTAAATATTTACCGATCGATCGGGGATCTCTCTCTCTCTCTCTCTCTCTCTCTCTCTCTCTCTCTCTCTCTTTTTCTCGTCCTCTTTGACTCTCAAAAACCCCGTAGTTGTTCTCGTGATAGCGACAGCGACAATAACAACAACAACGAAATAGCAACAAGAAAATAAGCGAATCGAAATAGGAGTGTAGTTGACGCGTTACTCGCACTTGGCCGCGCGACTAAATGACGTCGAGTGTGTTTTATTTAATGTTGAACGCGAAACGGAAGTAATTAGAAGTAGCCGAAGCGTAAAGAGAGAAAATGTGGGTCGCGTGGGATCGAGGGTTCGTGAGGCTCCAGCGACTAATTAAACGAGTCCCGACCACGTGGCCTCGAACATTTTGATAATTGTAGATTAATTAAAATTGCGAGGAGCCCGCTCTCGGGTCTGCCGGTTCGACTCTATCGCCAGCAGCTCGAATCTGCGGTGAGACTCCGGGCTTGCGGGCTCAATGAAACGAAAAATGTGAGAAGCTTTTAACGGCCTCTCGCGATTTCGCGGATGAGCGCGCGATCGTTGCCTCTCCCCCCTTCTTCATGCTTACCTTCTCTCGACGCCTCGATTACTTTTGCCTTCTCGTTTCTTCTGACAGTCTACAAGTAACTGTCTCTTCCTTTTTACAACACGCTGACATTTTTCAGCACGTCGACCTGCGACAGGAGATGCGTACTTGCTGACGCGCATTTCGAATCGGACATTTCGCGAATTTATGACGGACGTATTCATTAAAATGGATATGCGTGGTCCTTGTAACGCGAATTTTGAAACCGTTCGATTCAAGGGAATATGAGATTTCAAAGTTCCTCAACGATCCCTCCATCTCTCTCTCTCTCTCTCTCTCTCTCTCTCTCTCTCTCTCTTTCTCTCTTCTCACTATGTAACTTATTAATCCGAAGCGTTGTAGAAGCGGCGTGGCGCATGAAGTGAAGCGCAACGCGCGCTCAGGGAAACGCCTCGTCTCGTAAAGTTAATTCAAAACGCGACCGCGTTCGCGAGATTTACCGCGATCTAAAATTAATGGCAGTAGTTCGTTCTTGAGGCCTACAGTCTTCCTCCGTCGGTCGCGCAGACGGATTAATTAGGGATTCTTCGCGGTTGCAGCGTTGTTAGATGCGATCCGTGAAAGGCCGAAGGATCGCAGACTATCGCACGTTTCGGGTTCACATTTCTCGCGCGCGCGCATCGCGACTGAAATGATTTATTCATACGTATCTAAAACTGCAGAAAGTCTTTTCGTATTTCATCAAAGTTTCTCTCTCTCTTTCTCTCTTTCCATCCTCTCTCTCTTTCTCTCTCTCTCTTTCCTCGCACGCGTATTACCTCGTGTTTGGGGCGTTCCCTCTCGCAAATTACTTTAATGCCCCGAGTACGTCGTCAAAGCAGCATCGTTTCCGATGGTAATCTTTTTAATTATAGGGGGAAAAGGCATTTGCAGGGAGCGTGGCAGAAAGGGTGCTTATATAGTCAGGGAAATTTTGAAACCCTCGGCGCGCGAGCGTCGCTGCCGGAAATGGAAACCGAGCGATACCGATCTAAACATGTCAAATTGAATGATCTTGAAATGCTTTGGAGGGGGATATTGGCTGTAGTTTAACCGCGATGCACCATGCGGCCGCTACAAGCGCGTCAATTCGAAGGCGTTTTACATTTTCAATTTCGCCCGAAATATCACCGCGCACACGCTTTCAAGATTTACATTTCCCGACCGTGCGCGCGCGCGCGCGAGATGATGTGTATCGATCATTGGAATTTTACAAATCACGCGCGTATTTTTAACAAAAGATGAATTTTAATACGCGCTTCTCTGAAATTTCACTTTGAGTGGAAACATGTTTCAGATCGAGGGAAAGACGTCATTGAGAGAAAAAAAATATTTTTTTGTAACTATAACCGCATAGAAAAATATTTATTATAAATTATGATCGAGAAAATCATTTTTTAAATTAAATTCTATTATAATGTTGGTAATGAGATAATGCATGTTACTATTTTACTACAAAAACATGTGGGGGGCTAAAAGTAACTATATAATTTTAGTTGCATAAACGCGCAAGTATAATGAGAGAAAAAATGTTTGGTATCTGTAACTCGAATTTGCGTTTTCTCGAAATCGCGTGTTTCTTTCCTTCAAATACGCGTTCCATAAAAACTTGAACCATCGAGCACTCGTGATTCGCAAACTGATTTCCCAACTCGACTAAACTTTAAGAAACCTGTGAAAACTAATTTGGCGCGATCCGAATAAAGACATTGTTACTACGTTTTGACTTTGTCACAAGACACAGTGACAATTTCGTCGCGTTGAACGTTGAATTTGTCGACGTTCAGCGCTCGCAGTTTTTCCGCATTTTCCCCTGCCTGAAACGCGCGTCAAGATGCATTAGACGTCGCTACGTCGGATTCTTCGGGAAAGTTTTCGAGCGAGGTGTTCCCGTGGGGAATGCGAGGGCGCGTCAACCAAATGAGATACGTCGTTCCCGCGCTTTTTCCTTTTTAAATCGAGGCTGCCGAGTTAATTTGTATACCAGTATCACGGCGCTTTTAATACATATTTCATGAAGCGGGAGAGAACGGCCCGGGGTAACACGGGCGGATTATTTCGAATAGGATTTAAGAGCGAAGGACTCCCCGATAGCGGGCTCCGATAGGTGAGGGATGGAACGTATGGGAGTTGCGAGATTTCAGAAATTCAAAGCCATGTTCCCAAGTTTTAGAAGCGGCGGACTTGGCGGCGAACGAGCGTTTTTGAGATTCGAGCACTTGGAATCCCAAATTTGCGATACTACAAATACATCCGCGGACTCAAAGGCTTAGAGTTCGAAAATGAAAAGCGGCGTAAGAATAGCGGGAAACTGAACACTCGCGCTCGTCCGTAAGATGCGATGCTCTCGCGAAATTCATTATGCGAAACCTTCGCTATATTACGGCAACTTGCAAAAGATTTTAATCTCTGAGGGATCACGATACTAATTATTAACGAACTATTCGCTACTTTCCACTTGCAGCCTTTTAACTATAACTCTCCGAACTTTCGGTGCGTGCGGCATTATTTAGTTTTATATTCTCAGACTTTTGACGGATTGGAATATAAATTTCATCGCGAGGAGCTTTTATATTCGCTCGTGCAACTCCTCGAGAGAGAAAGAGAGAGAGAGAGAGAGAGAGAGAGAGAGAGAGAGAGAGAGAGAGAGAG
>NW_022639454.1:3139360-3213306 GCF_010583005.1 Odontomachus brunneus | reverse complement strand
ATATATATATATATATATATATATATATATATATATATATATATATATATATATATATATATATATATATATATATATATATGTACACGTGCAGGTTGTAGCACAAGTTTATTGATCATTGCTTCAAATGCAGCACGAGTTCGCTCGAGATACGCGATCCGCGCTTTTGGGTTTCTTCCCGCGATATAAATATGCAACGTAAAAAGAGGAAACTGTCTCCCGCCGCTTTTCACGAACTCTGAATACATTGCAAAATAAACCGAAATAAGGGACGCATCCCTTTATACACCCGCTTGTTTGCAGATTTAGGGATTCAAGCGGCGCTTTGGGGCTTGCCGAGATGTTTCCAACAAAAGTTTGGGATACCGCGAGTTACGCGGCGTCGTGCACGATTACGAGGTACTTTTAACGTTATTCAATTCCGCCTCGCGAGCACCGTTTCGCGTGTCGCGCGGGTGTCGCGATTTCTATCCAATGTGATCGAACTGGATCGGAGTCTTGCAAGTCAAAGCATCAAACACACGTGTTTTATTTCGAGTTGCTCCACGGCGTACCCGGAGCGCGAAAAAATTGGAGCGCAACCGACAGGAGGGAAAGTCAGCTCGCTCGGATACGTATCGATTTCGCTTAAGGACGGCGATTATGCCGGATATCAGTCATTCACGAACGACTTGATCCGCACGACGTAGCGTGAGTAAAGTCGTGTCGCCGCGTACAGGTGGCTGGCTCGCGCGAGATGAGGCCGCGTTAGGGGCGATGAAAAGTCGCGGGGAAAATCGAAGCGCAGCGCCGAGCGCAAAAGGGAGAAGTGAGGAAAGTTAGGATAAAGGCATCGGCGCGACGTGGCTAACGTTTGTTTACGCGCGAAAGCTCTCGCGACAGAACAGCCTTTTTGCCAACGCGAGCAAGGTGCAGCGGGCGTAAACACGCGCGAGAATAACGTTAAATTTCTCTGGCAGAGAGAAAGAGAGAGAGAGAGAGAGAGAGAGAGAGAGAGGGAGAGGGGTGAGTGAAGAGAAGAATCGCTAGATTATTTCTTGTTGGTGTGTTGTGCGTCGTATCGCTCATATATACGCGTTTTATTGCGATTCAATATAATTTTTAGCCGCGTTTTATCGTGTACTTTTACTGTCTCGTCAGAATCGCTTTGACTCACACGAAGATGCTCCGAATGTTTTTTGATAAAGACATCACGAAGTTCGTCACGTTTGCCGCGCGAGTTTTCCGTCGCGAATATCCTCTCGAAAAGATGTACGTCTCAATTAGTGATCAAGTAACCTCTCATCGTGAAAACAAAGAAATAAATTAATACTGTACGTGTTAAGCTCAGTAAAGGAGACCGGGACTAAATGACCTATATATTAGAATTTCAAAATAATCTCTTAGGCAACTAATTGTTATAATTGACTGTATAAACATGATAGAAATAAACGTGATAGACAACTTTCTTCAAAATATATTAATGCTCGCCATGACTGTGTCAATCGTGTATATATTTTGTTTTACAAGATTTAACTAAAATGCGCGAATATGCAACAATATAGCCATCTTGTCCTGAATACCAATATCCTGGTTCAGTTGCCTAGTAAGCGCAGGATAAGAAGGCCACGTATAAAATATGTATCCTAATTAGTAGTTTCAGAATCTCGGCAAGAAGTCTTTACAGCTCTCCTGCCGGCTCTTAAGAAATTTTATTCTAGCTAATAACACATGGTTTTTATTCAGTCACGATAGAGAATATTAATACAAAATTTCGAGAGGTTCGAAAATTTACTTTGCCAAAAAAGTTTTTTTTCTATTTCTTAACATTTCTTAACACAATATTATTCTGATTTTAATGAAACTCAGGGAAAAGTGTTTATATGTTCTAAAAATTTTGTGATTTTGTACCCACTATTTTTCTCAAGATAAATATTAAAAATACATGAGCAACATACCCCATATAGCCCCTGTCTCCCTTATACAAAATTGATTGGGAAGTTTGAACATTTGGGACTTTAGTTGCTTTGGTTGTCAGTGAATGCGAAGCTCCGTAAGCGCGTATCAGGTTCATAAAGAAGCGATATCGATAAAAAAAGACAGGGGAGAGAAACGCGATACGTGGGAGGCTGCGAGTGAAAGCGTAAATGCGGATACGGTTGTATGCGTTGCGGTGCGGCATTCAAGGAGTTAATGCCGCAAGCACAGTACGTCGCAAAAGCTAAACGACCGGTCACGCTGGCACTTTATACAAGGCGAGGTTTTATAAAACCCGCAAGCCGTGGGTTCTCTCTTCTTGACCGCTTGCCAACCGGTGACCGATAGACAGTCGTTTCCGACAGATTCGACTTGCACGCCGCAACGCTTCGGTCGCGAATCGCGCGATTTTTAACTTGCTGCAAAACAAGTGGCGTTACACACAACACACACACACACACACACCGCTTACATTGTGCCCCGTCCCGCCGGTTGCTTCGTCTAGCGAATTTTTTCACGCTATAGCTGCGCAATATCGCGGGATATTCCGTTAATTGAGAAGCCTCTGTTCAAACTCCTCTGTTCTGAATTTCATCCGATTTGATTTTATTTTACAAAATAAAAGACGAAACGCGCGCGGAGTCTCGAGTGCATCACGCTCGAGGAGACAGGAAACTTTTGAAGCGCGAGAAAATGATGTACGCTCGAGGGATCGGGGGGAGGGATGCGAAGGGGCGAGAAGAGTGGAAATGAACGACTTCTGTACACGTGTCATGAGTTTTACGTGTCTCACAGTCGTGGAAGTGTATCAAAACTATCATTTTTTGTCGGTTCAATATCCAGTCACGTAGCTGCATTTTTAGGATCGTCGGTAGAGCTCATCTCGTGGCATTTCAGTTTCGCGAGATCTCCTTCGATTGTGGACCATTTGTGTCGCTGTTTCTGTTCGTTGTTTCCTTCTAGAATGTTTCCTTCTAGAAAAACGTAAGATAGACGAGAAAGAAAGTTCCGTTGGATCGACCAAATTTCTGGTAAAATAGTGGACGCATCCAGAAAATCAGAAAGTCCGGTTGAAGTTGCCAGAATACTCCTCAGGTTAACGAGGTTTCCGGTAACGTCAAACGAGAATTTATCGGTTCGTTGATACCTTCACCAGGAATTTGGTTAATCCAATTGAATGTTTTTTTTTCGCGTACGTGCGCGCGTTATTCTATCACGATACACGTGAGCGATTAGAAATGCGGATTACACACAAAATGGAACGAATTCACATCGATGACCAAGATCGATGCGATTCTATTTATTGAGGAGGAGGGGAAAAGAGTCGGATCTAGTTGGGAAATACGAGCGTGCGGAGATAACGATGCCGCGGTAATCCCAAAGTACACGCATAAATTAGTTCAATCGTATTGCACAGTTTATTAATAGTGTCGTGTGGCGACTAATTATGGTATTTCGATCTTCTCGCGTAATATCTCGCGATAAATCTCGTCCGACTATAAATCCTCTAATTTGTACAGTTGATGTATCCGTGAGTAATCATTGAGCAGGTTAATGAGTTTCCATGTAGCGATTGTCAAACGAAATGAAATGATAATAATACGCCGCAAGCTTTGTGCGTTATATTGTGCGCAGCGCGATGCAGTATATGTGCGCGCGTTATTCCTTTTCTGTGGAATATATTCATCGCATTTGTTCGAACATTATAATCGTTCCCCTGCGTGAGTGATAGGATGAAAGGAGAGCGAGAGGGGGACAGATTGAGAGAAAAAGAGAGAGAGAGAGAGAGAGAGAGAGAGAGAGAGAGAGAGAGAGAGAGAGAGAAAGAAAAGAAAAAAAAGTAATACCGTTAATGTTTTACGCGAAGTCACAACAGAATATTCACACGCCACACAACTGCACATTCACATACACACACATATATACACACAAGTGCATACAATAGTTTGAATAATTCGCGAACATGACAATCTCAATTTCAAAACGGTCATGTACGTGCGTATATAACTCTCATTCGAAAATTTTGAATATCCCAGCCGGAAGCCTTTGAAATGTCGGTTTTCGTTCCGCTTTTTGGCGAAAAAAAAATTGACAGATACGCAACTCGCACGGCAGGAATTTTGGCGCCGCGCCGTGCACCGCGTTTGCTCTGAACAATCCACAAAATAAAACCGAAAGTAACATATAGAATGCAAATAAAATGTTTTTAATTACCGCGAATGCGCGGCGGCGGCGGCGGCGTCGTCGCCGATCAATTATTTCGCGTTGCAGTTTTACTACTACGAAGTGAACATCACGTCGCGCATATCACTGTTAAATCCGCGCCTGTATTCCGATCGATCATAAAGATTTCGCGGTCGTTACGGCCCCTCTCAATTACAATTAGCCGGAATTTGCAACGACAATGCGTCACGTTCGCGGAATTCCTGCCGCACTGGCGGAAGGAAGCCCCCGTGCGCAGGAGGCTTTATCCTCCACGAAGACGGGACGCTCACTTCGCGAGCCATTCCACGAGAAAATTATTTCGCGCGCGGGCGAGAGTCTCCTCCCGTTATAATGAAATCTTTATTCGACGCTGGAACTTTTCAGTGCCACTAATTTTCCGCGTAAACGTGCCCGAGTCTACCACGCGAGATTGCTTAACATTTCATAAGAGAACGTCGACAACTCCGAACTTGTAGCTTTCTGCACGAGGAGACGCTGAAGAGATACGACTGTCGTCCCCTCTCGCGCTTGTATAATCAATCGCGCTATTATATTATCGTGATCGCCCCTGTCGAGTGTGATGTAAGGTGTGGGGTGAGACGATTTGGGAAGTTGTCATAACGAAATCATTCGATCCTCGTCTATTCTCTAAAGTGCAATCAGTGTATTCCTCGCTGAAATATGTTGTATTTGTAACTGGTGATTTAGTTGAAAGTATAGCGCACTGCAATCAGCAGAGTTCTCGCTGAAAGAATCAGTTCATAGCCGCGACTGTTTCTATTACTGATGCAGTTTGCAAGTATAGACAGTGCCATTGCGCGCAAATCGCATGGAAGCCTTTCCGGCGATGGAGTTGCCAGAAAGTTGGATTTGACGCAACGGATCTATAGTGTATGGATTTTGCAATAAAATCTTGCACACAGGCAGAATTTTATAGTGAAAATCGTTATAGAACTCTGTAACCGAGGAATAGATCGACATTCCGCAATAATTCGCTATCCTTTCATTTCACGTGTGTTACTTATACTTTTAGGAACTGAAATGTACCATTGAAGATACTTGCTTCCAGTGAAATTTACTTTGTTTGGCACGATAGATCTTATTGACCGTCTATTCCTGGACTATTAAAGACACATAGTAAAAAGACACATTGAAAAGAATTTATATGGAAAAATAAAGAGAAAGACTGTAATACCTTCTTCTTGTATTCGTGTATTCTAAAAATCAGCGAGGTATAAGATGAAACACAGTAATGTGGGAATGTTTGCAGTTATTGTTCACAGATCATCAGTAAAATGCGCCTTTTGTTGATTTAATCAGAAACATTTTTACTGGTTCACTTTAAGAGAGCAAGAGAGAGGCTTCCGCTCCTCGCGTAGCTGTCGTCGGGGAGCGCGCGCGTGTCGTTGAAGATTTCCCGGGCGCGGACGCCGTTAAACATTACGCATTCGCGTCCACAAAAGGCTCCCTTTCCGGAGCACAAAAGAGAGCCCCGACGAGCGATTTCAGGTGCATCCGCGTTCCACTTCCTTTGATCCGTCGTATCTCCTTACGGCAGCCGCTACAACAGTCGTCTCCGCGGTCTCCGTAAAGCCGATCGATTTTGAAGACCGAAGCGCTCGCAATTAGCAAGAGCTCGCGGCA
Source organism: Odontomachus brunneus (assembly GCF_010583005.1). Taxonomy (NCBI): domain Eukaryota; kingdom Metazoa; phylum Arthropoda; class Insecta; order Hymenoptera; family Formicidae; genus Odontomachus; species Odontomachus brunneus. The sequence continues at coordinate 3,207,501 of NW_022639454.1, read as the reverse complement.
ACAACGAGCCCTTGGTCTTTATTGGATTCCACTCGGGCCGATAATTCAACCTCGTAAAAATGCGAAACGTCGCGTCTCGCTCTTTTGCGGACTTGCGACGCGGCTTTTGATCGAACGCACTGAAAATCGCGATCCCTGCGCGTCGGGAAATTTCTCTCTCATTATTTATTGTTATTATTGTCCCGTTTTTCTTTTTAACGCGGAGCGCGAAGAGAGGCTTCCACGACGCTCGTGTGAGAGCCGGATACTCGCGCGAACGGTTTTCTCGCGCATTTTTCCGTGATAAAATTTGAAGTTACCGCCGTTTCCTTTATTAGACGAAGATTAGTTCCGGAGGATGCTTGCACGCACGGGAGGCAGGGGAGAAGCAAGAGAGAGAGAGAGAGAGAGAGAGAGAAGAGGATAAGCTAGAAATGGAATTGGAATTTATCCGGCATTACCGCGGCTATCATTTTATGATGCGGTAATGTTGGCCGTCGTTGCGCGCAAAATTGATTTTCATTAATGGTACAAATGCCGTGAGAGCGCGATACAGAGTTATGCCGCAAAATGATACGAGATGGAATTGTTGACGATTGACAATTAAAACCTCCCGTCTCATTAGCTGCTGATGACAGATGAATAGATGGATGCAGGTGAAGGGATGACAAGGTAGGGCATGATTTATTCTGTTTTCGGGCTCTTGAAAGCAATCGAGTCCTGTGTAACGTGAACGGTTGAAATTTCACACGGTGTAGCGCCGATAGTATCGACTGAATTTCGCTACCGATCCGCGCCTCTATTTCTGCCTCTGGTATATTTTAGTTGCGTCGTCTCTCTGTGTTCCTCTCTCTCTCAGCGGAGATTGCGATTGTGAGTCGCGTCTCCAGATATTACCTCGCGCTCTCGCGCCGCAATGAAACACGAAAACGCGCGGATATTATAGCGTTTCCGATGCGAGGAAGCCGCGACGAATAATTTCGCAGCCGAGTATATATATCTCGGAATGCGGACTATGTCGTTTAACGCAATTTACGGCCCCTTTCTTCGTGTCCGACCTCTACATTAACCCTTGGACGCCCGACATACTTGCCATAGTTCGCAAATGGCAGAAACGGGTCAGATACGACCCAATATGGCCAACAAGTTACCATCTCGGCTTTCTAACTAAATTCCCCCGATCTTCTTGCCGACTACAAGTTTCTCGTTGTAACAAGAGGCGCATTGCCCAGTGATGAGGCGGTCGTCCAATTCTTTCCCCTCGTTAAAATCAGTCGCACGTTGAAAAATGATATTTTTGCGGAAGAGACGATCGTTTTTTTCTCTCAGTAATAAAATAAATAGCTGTAAAATAACATAGGTAAAATCTTTCTCGTTAGTAAACATGAAAGGACGTAAAAGAAGATATATAGAGAACAGAGAGAAGTCGTTTCGTTTTAAGATTATTCGTCGAAATTATTTTTGCAATATTTAGCCAAGTAATTTTGTGCGAATAACATTTGAACGAAACTGATAAATATCTTTTTACGTGATAAATGAAAAAAAATATATAAATATATATATATATATAAAAACATATATTGAAATATTATTTTTCAAAGCATGATTTGTTTTAGGGAATTTTTGCGATTATCGATCTGCACGTTGAAAATACGGTCACGTTTGTTTCGCCCGCGAATTATCACATCCAACAATGCGAATTTCGTCCACCCACTCAATTAGCGTTATTAATTAGTGTCGTCACGCATCATTAGTTAACGTCACGTTCCTGAGAGAGTAAGAGATACGGCGTACTTCGGTTTGAGAAGCGCGGCGGCGGATTCGTTCGAGAAACATCGCGTTTTAACAAAATTGTCTCATAATCGTAACTTTTAATAGCCTCCGTTATTTAAACTTTTTTAACGTGACGCAACGTAATTACATCCGCGTACCGTCGGTTTCGTTGTCGGGCTCTCGTTAGTTATTCCGTCGATTTCACGTATCTCCTGTATAAAGTACGAGCTCGAAAGGGAGAGAAGAAAAGAGAGATGGATCTAATTATTATAAGCCGAAGGAAAATTCCGATAGAGAGACTCGCCGATATTTCACCGAGAGAGAAACCTTCGCGTTCTCAAAAATATTACTTCGCCTTAACCCCCGACCTCGCAATTAGCCGCGGTTCCCAGCAACAATGGAGTGCGTTTATTGGATTCCTTTCGGGCGCAATCATTCGCTCTCAAAAAGATTTCAAGCCCGGTTTCCTTCCTGCGAACGTTCGAAAGAATCGAAAGAGCGATTGCAAGGCGGAAAGGACGAAAGAGTGGGAGTGGGAAGGGAAGAGTTTATTGTTTGACCCGAGAATGCGGAGGTTTAATTAACTAATTAAACGTACGGGCGTTAAAGGAAACAATACCACAGGGTGCGCGATAATTGAAAATTGAATGACATAATTGCCGAGTGCACACACAAAAAGATGTTGGTCAATGAGACTAAATTTCAGATGTAAGTAAGAAGAGGAGAGACGACTAGTGGCTTTGTGTATTCATTAATCGATTCATCATTTCTAGCAGTGCACTTGCGCCGGGTCCATCAAACGAACGTTGGACAACTACGTGGAGTTCTGTTTGTTTTTTCAATATCGAGGCGTCAATAGCTCTCGGGTTCTAAGTTGTTATAAGTTTCCGAATTCTATGGCTGAAACTTTTTCCGTTATCCTCGCGCGGAGCTTCTACTTTAACGGGCTTGCAATTTGAAAATTAGGAAAGCTCTTTCGCGCGGGAGAACAGAATTAAAATAAAATCGGCTTTGAATTTCTCGAAAAATCCGTGAAATTACCGGGAAAATTACGCGTGTTACGTTCTGCATATTATTATTCCGCATATAACGATGCACAAAATTGTAAAATCTGTTAGAGGGTGAGGGAAAGAGAGAGAGAGAGAGAGAGATAGATAAAGAAAAAACTGCGGAAAAGAGTGGAGGGCGAGGGAAAGAGGGAGTAAGAGGGACGTATCACATTTTCCAGTCGGAACTTTTGCACAGAGTTCCGGGTGTCATCTTTCTATAAGATGCGAATGTCCGAAATGCGTAATTCCTACGGAGAGGATATATCCTTGGCCCTTGCCGAAGCCGAAATCACACAGACGTTTAATTTAGTCAAGACCCTTGCGCATTTTCCGCTCTGTATAAGGATTTTCTCCGGACGGCCGCGGTGCCAGCGTCGCGCTGGATTATTGTGCGGACGGAACGAGTATTGCACTGCAAATGACAATTTGTTAGAGTTCTCTGGGGCTTCCGTTCCCCGCCCTTCACCCCTCTCTCTCTCTCTCTCGACCTCACTCTCTCACTCTCTCTCTCTCTCTCTCTCTCTTTCGCTTCCAACCCCCGGATCCCAGCGCGCGCGCGACCACCACCGCCGACATCCCACGCCGCAGTCCTCTCCGGTCCCCTCCGTCCCCGGCACTGGAAATATTTCAGGAACAGCACTCGGCTCTTGGCACCGTACGTTTCGCGAAAAGAGGAAAATCGCGGGATGGCACGAGACCGCCGGCGCTGGAATTGCATTCTTTTGTCTCGTTTCTGCATGTAGAACGGCTGTGTGAAAGATTCGTGGGCGTCGGGCGACGGCCGGGGAGGATGAGGCACGTCGTAAGTCGAAGACAACCGGGCACGACCGGGTACGAATACGGAGTCGCGGGGGGAGAATGCGACAGAGCGGTCGCGCGGGTGGCGAGAGGCATTAACACACGACGGGGCAATATGATAAGGGCATATTTTAAGGTTCGATGAGCATCGGTTCTCCTCGTTCGCATTGTACCGTCTATATAGAAGGCATTCTTTCCGTGCCCTCTCAATATCGCCGAGTGCAATTGATCGTGAGCCATTTTATATATTGGGGCGGTAAAAATGTCGCGTTTTCTTTTTTCCTGCCTCCGTCTCCGCGCTTCCACCTCTTCTTCCTCCACCGCAACCCGCTTGTCGGGTGAGCCGCGACTTGACTCGAACGGAGAAAAGCGATTTTTCGTGGTCGGAATGGGGTTACAACTTATTACAGCTCGGCCCGACGTACACAATGCTTACACTCGCTCGATCCGAACGAAGCCGCGTTGAAGGCAACACGGTAACTTTGTTCTTTACGTTTTCTCGAAATGAGAAGATTTTCCTCTTGCGAACGCTTCGTGTTGCAGCAATTGAACTGATAAGATTCGTTAATTTTTCCCCACACATGTCTAAACTTGTATTAATAATAATCATCATTTGAAACTAATCACACGTAAGATCATATTTTTAAAAACTTTGCATAAGTTTCTTTACGCAGGTATAATTATATGATAAAGTAGCTGCGCAATGAAATTTATATATATGCAAAAATTTCAAGAATATAGTCTGAATTTATAGTTACCAAAATCTAAATTTAGAGCTTTTTATTTTGGATCGTACAATATAGGCGACGTTACATTTGTTATTTCACTTCTAACTCGAAATTCAAATCTTTTATGTCGAAACAAGTTTCAGGTATACTGACTATTAATACGAGATTTAGACACGCATTAATAGTTGTCACTTGAGACTTGTGTCATAATATTCAGATCTACGTTTTGAGTTAGATTTATTTGGATTTTTATATGTAATATATGCGACATTACATTTGTAATCGCGCGATTCAGCTGAAAAACTCTAACATCTATGCTAAATTCAAATTTGAGTGTCTCACCTGAGGCAAGTCTCAAATAACGATTGTTGATACGGCTCATAGATATTTATCTATTTTATATACGTATTTTCCCAGACGCGGAGTCGCGCGATGCAAGCGGAAAATTCGCGCTTGAGAGACTCGAAATTGCCCTCACACTTTTCTCTATACGTCCTCTCTCGTTATTTTGATATCTCACGTCGGTACATTGCGCGGCTCGATATTCTTATTTATTATTCCTGCTTTCTCGGATCGCCAGGGCACGTGATTAATGCCCGGCGTCGCTAACAACAAATAAATTCCCCGGCGAATAAATTTTGTTCTCGCGCCCGGGCTTTATCCGCCCCGACTTCATTTGTTACGCGTGAAATCGAGCATAAGGATTCTTAATGTACTACCTTGACCAGCCGTTTCGTTTGCCGGATTAACCGGAGGTAATACTCCTAGACAGTTGCACGGATAGAATCGTACGTTTTCGAACTTTAGCTTCTCTCCGTTCTTTCGAGAGATCAGCGAATTACGGTACGGGCGAGGAAAGAGAAAAATCGCACGTGCCGGGCTATTCGTGCTGAGCTACTTTTAATACGACCTTAAAGCATTATTGTTTCCCTTGTTGCACCGTTGATGCACGGAAAAACGAGTGTTTGCGGGAACTGCGAGGTCAGAGGTTTTCATTCGACATGTTGCGGTATTATTCGTGCGTTATTGCGGGTTCATTGTTCCGCATTTCGAAACAAGCTGAGAGCTTATTTTTACAGCACTGAAAGCACTGAAATTCTTAGCGGATATTCCATTTGTAACCCGATTTTCTTCGTGCGCCCAACGCTCGAACGCGATTTTCGGCACTCCTCCGAATATTTACGATTGCGATACGCGCGGGTGTCGCGAAACGACAGAGGCAGAACGCACGTGTAGATCCATTGAGATTATACTTAAAGGGACGAAAGTAGCGATAACGAAACACTCATTGTCACCGGTTGTTTCCTTATTCCAACGTAACACGACGGCGCAAATGCACGCGAACGTACGAACAGCCTGTTTCAGCGGAGCGTATTTCCAACTCGCTCGAGGGAGAAAACATCGGGAGAGAAACACCGCGCCCCCCCGGCTTGACACGCAACGACAGAGATACTTTCTGAGCGAGAGCCGCGCAACCCCCCTCGCGGCCATTAAAGCCGGCGATGCGCGCGTGTACGCTCGAATCCGCGAAATCGCTGTGGACTCGGCTGAAATCGGCGGAATTGCTCGCTGCGGAAGGGGGATGGTATCGGTCGGGCCGAAAATCAAGTTTCGCCAGTAAATTAGGAGCCGTGGCGTCGTCGCCTGGCGCATTAACCAGCGCGAGGAGGACGGGGGAGGGGGCGGGGAAACGGTTGTATGGGGTGTCTGTGGGTATGTGTGTGCGCGCATGTAAGCATGCATGTATGCATGCATGCACACGCGCGCGTGAGCGCGCATCCGTGGTCGTGCGAGCGCATATCCGGTGCAGGATGCGGAGGTGCACGAGGGAGAAGGTGCACGATAATACGGTATCTTAGAGAAGGGAGTCGCCGAGTTGCGCACAGAACCGGCGAGAGCTGCTGACCCCTGCTGCTGCAAACCGCGGTTTCTCTCGCTTCACCCTACGACCTGAGCGGGCGCGCGCGCGCGCGCGCGCGCTAAGGTGTAATAATCGGAAAGGGCCTTCGCGGTACGTTACCCTCGGCAGATAGGGACCGAATCGGCCCCTGAGAATTTTATTCCGCCCCTCCACCCTTTGATTGCGCCATTCTCTACGAAGATTAATATCCCCGTGAGTCCCCGGCTTCATAAATGTCGCGCTTGATCGCGATCCCGGGTAAGATAACGACTTTGAGGATAAAACGGCGGTTCTCTGAAGTTGCGTTAGAATATGTTGGTAGTGGCCCTTTAAAGGGGATACAGCGCTGATCGCGTAGCTCGGGAACTGGCAATTGCGAGCTGGTTGAGAGAAGCCTCGATAGGCAGATTGCGAATAGAATAGAATGGGATATTTTTCGAAGGCTCTTTCAAATTTCCAGCTCGCGCTCTCTCGGGTATGTATCTGTGTGTGCATGCGGGTGTCTGTGTTGCGGGTGTCTCTGTTGTGTGTTCGAGAGACCGAGTCTGTTAAATTGAGGTAACGAATTCGATAGCGACGCGAGCTGAACACGACGACGCACTATTTAATTTCAATTATCGAGCAATAGTAAAGAAGCCGCGACATTTCAGCCGTGTATATCCGTCAACAACGTTCCTGAGAAAATACGGCGATTAAGACGATATCGTAATATCCGGCAGGAACGTTTCGCGCATCGGTTATAGCTCTCGTAGAATTGCAGGAGAGAGCTCGCGGAATATAACTTTGCTAACTGGCGGCGGCGGCGACGCACGGAACACCAGATCGATTCGTCGGTTGAAATTTGAATGGCTTTGTGTGCATCCTTGTTGGTTGGGTCTTTGTGCGGTTTGCAGCCGGTATAACTTCACTGTGCAAATAATTATTGCATATCGCGATTGTTGTTGCGCGTGTGCATCCGCGGCACCGAACGAGCATTCCGCGCCGAAAAAAAAAAAGAATACCGAAATTTTCGCGTCGCTATCCGGCGATGTACGGCGCGAATAATGATGGCGTCTATCAAGTGGGCGCTCGCGCGTGTTTTGTTAACCTCTTTGTTAACCTCCTCAAAGAGAGACTTGATTCTCTCTTTCCTTTCATCGGTTATATCGAGAGAAAAGGGAAGATTGAAGGACTTGTGTGTGGCGACTCGAGGAACTCGCGAATCACGCAAGCGTTCGTAAATTGGAACAGTATCGATTGGTGAGAGTAAGATGGCCAGATTTTCTATGTCTGAGACGCTTCGTAACTGACGTGTGAAAAATAATTTAACAACAATAAAGGTCTCCTACATACAGTAAAAATAAAAACTATCGCTACGATAAAATTGTTGTTATCTTCATTTAAAATTAAGAAGAAGGAGCAAAGCTACTATCTTTATCAGATAGCAAATTTTATTAAGAAGATCTGTCAGAAGTATTTCAAAAACCTTTCGAATTGCGGTAAACCGGGACAAATTCCCGGAGAAGTATTCGAAAAAATTCGAGACAAAGGGTGAAAATCGGGTTTGTTCTGGGAAAAACGCAACGTCTGGTCGTCTTGATGGAAGTAAAGAGAATCGCGCGCGCCATCGAATTTCGATGGCGCTCCCAAGAACACCTGGTGTGTGTACGTTTCGCGCGTGTCGCAATGATATTTTCCACTTTGATGTTAAATATCAGCAATAAATATTTGTCGTAGATTTAACATTTGCTGCGAATGCGCGCGATGATTTATAATTTCGCACTACGCGTCCGTTTATACCTGCGCGACCGCGTTGTTCAGCGAATCGAGGTATCGCGCGCAAATTAAATTCTATTGTGAAAGACATTTTTTGCAAGTAATATCGCCGACAAGTAATATTGCTGGTAACCGCAGTGACAGCGGAAAAATCGTATTGAACGAACAAATGGCCTCGGATATCCGGATATGGCGGCGAGAGTCGTTTAAATGTCGTTCGGTATTAAGCACATATTACAGCTTTCCCCTATTTTCCCGTTTTACTTTTTATTTATCCGTCTCTCGAATGTTACTATGGTCAGTTTGACGTACGCACTGTGTGTGAATCGGCCCGCATCGCCTCCGCAGCGTTCGCATGTTTCAGCTTTCTATTTTGGAGCTTCTGTTTTCACGTGACTGTGGAGCACTAAATGACACGGGAGGTACTCGCCGCTTTTAATTTGTATCTACGCGCGAGATTACAAAGTTCCGTTTATTTACAAGGCTAAAATAATCAGCGGCGATCGATCAGCGTCGAAAGTCCGCTTGCTGTTTGACGGACGATCTCGAAGAATCGACTCGTCATTTTGACGTTTATCGCCGGCGACACGTGCGAAATCACTTTTGCACGCTCGGAAAATCATGTGATGCGTAGCAATTCGCAGAAAAAGTCGCGATGTATCGAGCAGCTGGTCAAAAAAACGGCGTTTTTCAGAGGAGTTTAACGTTAAATACGAGAGAGTTTCTCGTCGTCGATATCACCCGTCCAGCAACGGGAGTGTTTTCATCTACCCGTAACGCTATTAAAACGAGCGCGACAATTATATGAGAAAATTGTTATTGGCTGCCACGCGAATTGTGAGTGTTATCGAAAACAATTTCTCTCTCCCTTTCTCTCATTCTCTTTCTCTCCCCTTCTCTCTCTCTTTCTTTCTTTCTCTGTCTCACGCGCGTGCTTTCGCTCGCTTTTTCTCTCTCTCTTTCTCTCTCTATCTGCCGATGAACGTCGATGTAACGAGCGCTTACGCTCACGCTCGACCACCGTCACCGAGATCGAATGCAACAGCATCCCGGATTTAATTTCGGCGAGCACGAACTTTTGCCCCGAACCGTGGGAGATCTTTCTTCCGCGAAATTGAAAAGTCAGCCGACCAATGCGGTTCGGAACTTCGCAGATTCGGCGGCGCTCTAATTATGGTGGTCGTTAGCCTCGGCCAGAATCCCGACGTTGATTTCGTTCTCAACTTCTGTCGCGGTACTTTTTCGTTATCTTCGACTTGTCCCGGCACCCCGTCCTCTCCACCCAGCCGGGGTCGCTGCATCGAGCCGTCTGTCTGTCTCTCTCTCTTTCGCGTGCGCGCGTACACGAGTGAGAGGCGTATTTTCCATCTCGCGTTAGCATTTCCCGCGCGTTTCCACCGCGGAGATTAACTCTTAAAGCCGCGCCGAGCGATTTTCCAAGCGTCGACGAGCTCTCTCCCCTGTCATTACGATCGTATAACGCCGGCGATCAAAGCGCGCTTTCTTAACGAGAAACGACGACGTCGCGGCCCAATCTACGAGATTACACAGCGGCATTTGGAAGTCACGTGTGAGGAAAGTCGAGATAGGATTTTCCGCTCGAGATAGACCCGTCGACGGGCAAGTTTATCTATTATTCTCACTCGGAAGAAAGATCCCGCGAACACGCTGCGCGGGGAGATGTAACTTAATCGGCGAGATGTAGCCGGGCGCAACCTTGTTTAAAGATTAAGGCAACAGAAGGTAACTCGACGGGGGTGATGATAAGGGGTGAGAAGCGCGAGAAGTATTATCGGACGTTGTTTTAATTGGAGAGTCGAGCGGTTGTAATCAAACTAAATCCACCAGAACGTAACTCGATCGTCGTTCAGATATAATAGACGGAACTCGGAATGGGAATAAAGGTTGAAATGAGAAGATGGGAGAGTAGACGCGTAGAGAGGAGAACGGGGCGTCGCCTTAATCGAGCCACGCGATCGCGCAACTAGACCAAGTTCCCGCCGACTTGCCTCACCGGGAGACAAGTTGAGACCGACGAGACGGACGAGTCACGCGAAGCCGACTGGCGTTTGATCGCGCGTAGCGGAGCGTAATTATCGCGAGCGTAATGTCTCTCTCTCTCCCTCTCTCTCTCTCTCTCTCTCGCGGCGGGGCAAACAAAAATAGAGGCAGAAAGCTCGATTCGCTCTCGAAACGCGTCGCGTTTGCCCTCGGCCAACCCCGCCCGCTCGGCCGGAGACCGCGTCACACATTCGAACGAGCGCGATAAATCCCCGTCTAATTTAAATATACGAACGGAAGTAATTTCCAGAGGCGCGGCGCGAGGTGTGAGGAGGATATTTTTCGACGTGGTATAAACGCGGGTGCGCGCGCGACCCGCGTCGAAAGAGGTGGCGGCAGCGGCGGTTCTGGGAAATTGGAATTCGACGTTTTCCCGGCAAGTTTCGCCGACGAGTTAAATACACTTCCGCGATAGTTTACTACGTGGTATGCGCCACGTTACGTTACGCCACGCCACGCCGCGCCATGGCGCCGTCGTGCTGCTGCTCGAGGCCGGGGCAAAGCGCGTCGGCGCGTCCTCGTCGTCGCGCGATGCACCGCTGCATCGCGTGTGACGACGCGTCCGATGCGCGCGAACTCGACGCGTCGTTATGCTTGCCTGCGACTAAGTCGAAAACTTTGCGCTAAAAGATTTCCAGGGGGAGGCCTCGGGCGAACTTTATCCTCGAGAGTTGCCACGCCGCGCTGGCAACTGAACCGAACCCTTGCCTCGCCCGCCACCGGTGTTAAATCGTATACGCCTCCGCAAGCTCTACTTCGCGAAGCTCGCTTACTTCGTCTTCCTCTCTCTCTCTCTCTCTCTCTCTCTCTCTCTCTCTTGTTTCGCGATCAGCTGCAAGTCGTCTCGCGCGTCTCTCCTTCCGGTCGTATCCTGGCAGCTGCACCGATGTCTCGTGCGAGGCAGGCGGCGCGCCGAGGAGGAGGAGCACGATGTACGTCGTTATTGTCTGAGAATGGCGCTTCCGAAATACAGGCTTCCGCACGTAGGAACTCGAGAAAGTTCCGAGGTCTTTGGAAAATTTCAGACTTTTTTGTTACGTTGGTGTTGGGAAAAGAGGATTTTGAAGAAACCGCGACGCGTCGAGACTTCCCCTCGGACTTCCTGAAGCGCAAAGTACGAGAAAGTATGTGCACTCGGAAAATGAATCGACCACATGTGTTTGTGTATGTGTGTGTGAGATTATCCGCGTTTCGCTCGAGAAAAATGCGTGACACGAGGGGAATTACTCGACTGCCATTTATATGAATAATTTCTTAAAAAAATGAGGTCACAGGGGACTCGTGTCTGACAATCGCGGCTGACGTTCTCGCGGGCCTCCGCTGGTGTATGATTTAAGTGAAGAGTCGTTGAAACACTTGATAATTGGCGGCGAGAAATGGATCCTGGCAAGCGGAATCCTACGGAGAAACGAAGCTGGCGTAATGAAAATGAGTTGCCTTAGCAAACCGCAAAGCCAGGATTACATTCGCGTAAAGTTTTGTTAAGTGTTTGGCGGGATTATCGAGAAATCCTTTATCGCGAACTACATCTAAGTAACGAAACGGCGAATTCGAACGAACATGCTGCCCAATTAGAGGGAATAAAGGAAGGTAAAACGGACAAAAGTCGACTGTATAATAATTGACGTACTAAGAAAGAGAGAAAAAGAAAGAGAGAGAGAGAGGGAGAACGATGAAAGGCGACACGACGTCATACACGCGACTTGAAGTACACGCGTTCGCACGAAGATCTCGTTGGTACTCTTGCAGTCGTGGAAACGACACGGCAAATAATTCCCCGGCATATAATCCCAACGCGAAGAACACGCGTGTGGATTCGAGCACACCTGAAAACTGGCGACAAAGCTGTTATAATGATGAGATCGCCAAATTGGGCAAAGCGCGTCGCGTACGAAGCCCAACTAATTCCGAACGCGGAGCGTTGATTTTCGCGCGAATGTTACTCGGCGGCAAAATGCGTTAGTGTTAATTGCGGCAGTGAATTAATTTCTGTTAGTTGCGTCGGTCATTCGTGACGAGAGAAGCCCGTCAATGCGCACGGCAAAAGTCAAATTGTGAACGAGATACGGCTCGTTTGATTTCAAAGTTTCTACGTGAATTCTCTCCTTCTCTCTCTCTCTCTTTGATGTTCATTTTATTTATTCAGCGGTGACGACAACAATGTCGCCATTAATATCACGTAAATTAACGAGAATAGTCGATAACGTGCGCGCGCTTAAGAGATGTAAAATAACTGTCTGGGACGTAATGATGCACGTGTCGTAAATTTTTCGGCGAATTTATTGACAGTTTTTTTTTTTTTTGGTCGGTGAGAAGCGACGGGCCGCCGTATGATTCAGCTCGTGAGCGACGAGAACGATCAATTGTTGTCCCGCCTCGCCCCTCCCTGACTGCGTTGTGACGTGATATAATTGTTTCTGCCGTAAGAAGGTGACGTCGATTAGAAACAATTGGAGATGTCAGACGTCGAAGAGTAAAAAAGAAGAGTCGAGATAGCGCGCGCTGGCCGAGAGCGTCGCTTTTATCGATCTTCGCGGACGTGTCATTATCCAGCAGAGGCGCGAGTTTCCCGGGGCGGGAAACGATAGAGGTATTATGACAGAAGAATTAATACCTTATTGTAGCGCCGGGCTCTGTGATAGAGAGATCGCTTCGAATCGCACAGTGAATCACTCGAGTGTTGCGGCTGCGTAAAAAGAGAGTCCGGTGGTTATAAATATTAGAATTGCGATCGTATTATCGTTACTCCCGATACGTTCATTAGTACGGTGATTCGTGCTGACAATTTTAACGATCGTTGGATATTTCCTTCTCTTCTCTCTCTTTCAAGCGACAACGTCATCGATAACTCCAATTAATCAGGATACTGTATTTGATATTGCTTTGACATTACATTATTTGAAGTTCTGCGCAGATTCACTGTTTTGCAATGCGTCACTCGCCGTTGTGTGCGTGTGTGTGCATATGTGCATGTTTGTGTGTGCAACACTTGACAAATGCCTGATAGGGAGAGTTCGGCGACGTTCTAGAATCACATCGAATAAACAAATATCTCCGCGTATATCGTGCGCGTTGTTTTTAGAGGAACGCGCGATTTTTCGTTCGTTAACGGGCCGTAATTTATTCTCGCGATAATCAAGCGTACCGAGAATTTCACGGAGCGTCGTGCGAATGAACGAACGAACGAATGAACGAACGAACCAACCGACCGACCATTGTTATGATGATCCGTGCTGGCAGATACAAGAGTCGGAGGGGCCCATGCGAGTGGATTGCGAGAAAAAGAGACACATACGAGGCGAGAGGAGTTATTGGCGAATGGAACCAGTTGAGCGACTTTATCATGGGCCTCATCGGTCTTGGTCAATGATCGCGCCGGCGGAAGAAAACGAGATAAAAAGGGGTGCAAATATTTAAGATCAACAAAGCCCCGATGCTCGCGCGGAGATTGTCGATCGCGCGGTTCAATGATAGATCGACCCGTAATAACTTGGAAGCACTCGAGCCGTTTCGTAACGCACACACCTAGACACCCCCCTCTCCACCTCATACACTCGTATCATAAATACTGCACTTCGACATAGCGTTCCCATCGGTTTTCGTTCTGTTTCCGGCTTTTCCGCGCGTGTTTTCCACTTTCCTGCTTTTATAAATATCTAACAGTTTGAGGAAGAAAGACTCTAAGATACATGGAGAATTTTCCAGACCAAATTATCTATAAAATTTTGTAAGAAATAGACCGACATTCTACGACAATTGACTATCATTTCGTTTCATATGTATTATTTATATAACTAGAACAATACATGCGCGCGCTATATAGCTAATAAAAAACTATAAAAAATGTAAATTAAAAATAAAATAAAAGTTAAATTAAATTAAAATTTACTTTAATTAATTAATAATTATAGGGAGAGACAGGGAGAGACAGGGACAGACAGGGAAAACGGGGAGAGACAGGGAGAGATAGAGAAAGGCAGGGAGAGACAGAGAGAGACAGGGAGAGACATATCTCTTCTGTATTTTTTTTCCGTAACCTAACCAACACGATAATAACTATTTGCCTGGTAATTTAAACAGGCGCAAACGACACGAAACAAGCCGCAACCGAAACAACCCACATGAAGTGAGCTTAAGCGAGAGAACCAATCAGCATCGCGGAAAACCGGCAACAATTAAATTTCTTACATGCCTTTTTTTAGAGAGGATTTGTTTCTGCACTAATAGGAACAGGGAAAAAATTAGAAAGAGTTTATACGAAGAAAAAAACTATAATATATTCTTTTCGTGTACACTCGGTCTACTTCAATGCTGGTATCTCTTCTCCGTGTGGCGCTTGTGTTCGGCGCTTAACAATCGGAAACTTTGTCTCGTGGGCGCGATTAATAATTAATCGGTGCGACCTGTGTGTGTTCACGCTCGTAGAACTCCGCACGTACCGATAATCCGGCGACGACCGCGACGATTCGACGCGTGAAATCGAAACGGCCGGATACCGGCAGTGATTCGCAATTTTTGAAACCGCCCGCGAAATTAGGACAGCGGGACTCGTGCTTTTGTTTCCGAAGGGAAATAAAGCCAGTGCGGCGTGACAGATTTCGCACGACTCTCATTCTCCCTGCCTCTTTCTCTCTCTCTCTAACTCTGTCTCTCTCTATTTGTACTCTACACTCGGCCGTTTCCATATTTTATTTCATACATTTTAGTTTATAACCTCCCCTATTGTGCGACGCTTAATCGTTCGAGGCTCGGAAAAACCGTCTGTTGCTATTATAAATCGCACTCTGGATCGGACATGGATGGGCGACGAGATGTGCCGTCGGTGCCTGTACCGTCGATATCGCTGTAAACGGTGATATAGTGTCGTAACATCGCTCCCAGAACCGCGTCGGATCCCATAACGAACGTCTAATCGTATCACACCGCGTTCATGGACACGACCAATGCGTTCCATGCGATAGAAAGAACACGATTCTGCGGAGAAATGCAGTTGCGATGTCTTTTTTGATCGCGGCTGTCGAAATTTTGATCCTACTTTCAGCCTCACTATTTCATTCAACGTCTATTTTGACGCCTAAGAAAGTGAAAAAGGAAATTTTGGACATCATTAGAATCAAAATAGGAGTAAACAAAATTGTAGAATTAAATCTATACTTTAAATCTACATTAAAATTAAATCTGCTTTGCTAACTTACAAGTAAACCTACTCAAAAGGTACTCAAAAGGATTTCTTTCTTATTTGGCACAAATGTAGAAATACAAAAAATATTAGAAAGTACATAAAAATATTAAAAAATATTATAATTATATAAAGGTCATATTTTTTTTATTTCGGTCCACTTTGAGTTTCACGAGCAGTTTATATCTTTTTAATGTTCTCACTCATATCATCATCAAGTACAACAAAAATGCATAAGAAATAAAATTGAATACAAAATATAGTTAAATAATTTTAACAAAATCGGCAGAGCTGAGACACGAGCCATTCTAAATTTCTTTAGCCGAGATTCCAACCAAAATATTTCAAATCTGTGCTAAGTTAGTAAAAAATGGTTTGAATCTCGGTCAAATCGAGAGAGAAAGAGAAAAATCCGACAATTTTAATTAAAATTTTAACAAAATCGGTATAGCTGAGACATGAATTATTCTAAATTTCTATAACCGAGATTCCAAATGAAATATTTCAAATCTGTTCTACATTAGTCAAAAATGGTTCGAATCTCGGCCAAACCGAAAAATTATTTGTATAAATAATTTTTTTCAACTTTTTACATATTTTGTTTAAATATTTTATTATTTATACAAATAATTTTACACATTTGACTTCATATTTATAATCAGAAAACCAAAAACGCTTATATCTTGTATTCAATTTTATTTCTTATGCATTTTGGTTGCACTTGTTGATGATAGGAGTGAGAACATTAAAAAGCTATAAACTACCTGTGAAACTCAAAATGGGTCAAAATGAAAAAAATATGACTTAAATATTTTTTGTACTTCTACATTTGTGCGAAATTAGAAAGAAATCAGTGTATAACTTTTGGGTAGGTTTACTTGTTAGCGGTATTTGTTGCGTTATAGAATTCAAGGTTTAACTCTTTATAGGGCGAAACCTTTTTAAAGATGGTGACTCTAATGTCTCTATTACAAGTTTACATAACCTCCTTAGGTACATGACAAATGTGTGAAATACAAGAAATCTTATAATACTTATTAATTATTATGATTATTGCTTGGCAAAATTCAACCACTGAATATCCAGTATAAAACAATATACAGAATAATAGTATAAAACATTTCGAATCTTACGTTACAACCTTACGTTTACAATCTTACATTGTAATTAAAATATTGACCACAAACTTATGAAGGGTTAACATAGGATGAAAATCTCGACTCGGGTCGTTTCTACTATAATTTTATCGTTTTTTCCCACCACGTATATGTGTGTGTGTGTGTGTGTGTGTGCGTGTGTGTGTGTGTGTGTGTGTGTTGCATTTATTCGATAAATTATGCGTGATCTCCTACTGGGATGATAAACAGAAGAATCAATTCCATTTAAACGATTTATTATCCACTCGCTTATTTTGCTCCGCGTTGGAGAATTGAAAATTATAATATTCTACCTTGCAAAAAAACGCTCGCGCGCGCACGCAACAGAGAGAACAAACATGGTGGGACGTTGCATTACCATGTTGCGAACCGCGTCGAGTCGTCCGGGCTTACCGCACGGATATCTAGCCGCGTATATGGTGACGCTACAAAGGGATTAAAGCGCGCAAAAAATTTTGACACACACAACGAGAACAGTCGAAACGAATTTTTCATAGCCCCTCGACCCGCCGAAACATACCCTCTCTTGTATTTATTTTTTAGCAAAAAAATCAACTCCAATTTCTGAACAGCTCGTGTATACATAACGATGATAAGAGAGCCGTACAAAAGCGCATCGCACAGTTGTGTTTTCGCATCAGCATCAACAGTACGTGCAGCTCATCGATGAACATTAGACGGTAGCATTCCGATGAACTTGGTTGGTCGTGCTTAAGTTTTCCCTGAGGAGAGAGAAAGAAAGACAGAATGAATATAGGTTTTTCATTGCGATCATTAAGATTAATTAAAAAAATAAAAGTTTTTATTATCGGAACTCGGCGAAAATGCACTTCGGCTTTTACACGGCGCGCGGTGTGAAAAAAAAAAACGATTCTTCAAAAGCGGATTGCCAGTTGCCGTTACGGTTTGCAACATTTCGCAATAAACTGTAAAAAATTTCCGGGCCGCACCGCTGCGATTTTATGTTTTTTCTAGCGCGAGAGGCGGAGATCGGTATTCCCATCTTTTTTCATGTATATTTCGCTCCTCTCGTTCGCGCGGGGGTCGAATCTCGTCGGGGTTTTTTTTAAACACAGGAACCGTGGGGTTTGCGAAGAAAGCGAGAAATGGCTAGCAAAATATTTACATGGAAAATACGGGGGAATCGGCGCGCTGCGATGCGTGCGCGGGAATTTCCGAAATTACTCGATATCGCTTCATGACGTAAATAATATGCGAGATAAAATACTGTTATTGAAGTATCGATTATCAAATTGTGTAATTCGCGTGCGTGCGCGCGCGACATTACCGGGCCATCGTGGCTCGCTTATTCGCACGATATCCCGTTAAGTATTCGGGCCGAAACCGAAGATAGGATTTATCTCGCTCGCGAAATCTTCTCCGCGGAAATGTACCGGTAAATATTCGCGTGCACGAGCAACAGCCAGCGAACGGACGAACGGACGAACGAACGAACGAATGAATGAGCGCGAGCGAGCGAGGGAGAGATGCAGTGGTGGAACAGCGAATTCTGCTCTGCATTCATAATTTTCTTGAAATTAAGACCGCGTCGCGACAGTCGCGTCTCAAATTGTCAAGATTCTTCTACGTGCTGCTCTTTAATCACGCCCCAGCGAGATGCTAGCGGGAATCCTATTGCGCGCCGTAACAATGGCGCGGAATGATAATAATAAATATTCCGGGAGATATCGAGCGCGCGCGTGCGCGTTATCCGCCGCGTTACGAAGTGTAATTTTTTATTTTAATTACGCGAACAAGCGTTATATATGTATGCGCGTTTATGTGTCTATGCGCACACGTATATACACAGCAGGTATATACGTCGCTGGCTGTTTCATTAGGAATTCGCTCCATTAAACCGACCGCGCGCGCGCTCTCTCCCTCACTCTCTTTCCGTGTTGCGCCCGTTGTACGCTCTCTCGATCGTTCTCGTGTACTGACAGTTATGACTTCTTGCGTCGGGAGTAATATGCGTCTGATAAAACGAGATAAGAAAGAGCTGCGCGTGCGCGCCAATTGCAAGGCGAACGAAGTCGCGCCCGCTGAATTTTAATCGGTGCATTTTTTCACGCCAGAGAATAGCGCCCTGAGGCTTTCGGCTACTGTAACTGGTAAATTAATTAATTCGGCAAATTGCGCCAAACAGCAGCGATCAGGCTCTTTCATGGACCGTGTTCTCTCTTCACTTCTTTAGGTCGTCTAACGAGTACAATGGGATGAAATGACGAAGCGAGACTTTTCGCGATTACGCGAATATACCGTCCGAGAGATATTGTCAATAACGCGGCCGAGTGCGCGCAATTCGTAATTCCGCGCGAACATGGAGAATCCTGCCCGATGCATTCGGGCGTTCTTCCCCGGCTGACACACCGCATACCCATTTATATCGCGCCGGCATTCGCCCGACGCGGCCGAAACAATTCGTTACACTTGAAATCAATTAGCGCGGAGTGCTGGTAAGTGGCTGAAAGGTCTTACTGTTCGAAAGTGAGAGAGAGAAAGAGAGGGTGAGAAGGGGAGAGGAAGGGAGCAATGGCAGCAGGAAGGACGGCAGAGTCGCTGCAATTTGAAAAATGACTCCGCCGTTGCAGGGTCCATCTTCCCTGCTCTCCGTTTCTCCGTCGCGCTCCATTTCTCCTTTTTCGCGTCTCCGCTATCCCCCTATATTTCCGCTTCCGTTTCTGTGTTCGTTTTTACGTTTCGCTATCTTCCCTCCAACCCGCGCCTCTTTGTTCCTCGCGGGGGCCTACAGGACGTTCGTCTTCTCCCTTCCGTCCTTTTCGACTAATGGAAACTCAGACGCGTTGGAAGCGGTTAGATGGAACCCTGCGGCACTTACGCGCACGAGAGAGAAAGAGAGAGAGAGAGAGAGAGAGAGAGAGAGAGAGAGAGAGAGAGAGAGAGAGAGACCGCAACTAAATCGCGGTAACCGCATTTGCGAGCACTTATTCTGTTTTTCGGTTGTCTCGCGCGGTTGTCCACCGAAGCTGTTTGCGAGAAGTGCAACGAAATCGTCTTCGTTGGATTTCACGAGGCTCTCCGACGATTCCGTTTCGTTCATGACCTCGTGCGCGGTCACTCGCTGATATTTTCAGCGCAGCAGTTAGCGTCCTCCGCGTGTTGGCACTAAAGTACGGAGGAATTAGGAAAAATTTTCTCTCGAGTCGATAGGAATGAAGATGTCGAGAATAGAACACGCAGGCACCACAAGAGAGAACCGATTGAAGATACCCCTGCACAGTTCTATCGCAGTGGTTTCAGATATCCGGATACGCGCGCACGAAGACAAAGGGCTCGAAATAAAAGACGAAATCGCGCATCGAGAAATAAGAAATCCCACGTTTAATTCAGTACATCACTCCTCGTGCATTTTTCATATTGGACATTGTAATTTGATGCAGAAGCATATTCATTTCGCGGCAATATCGCAATATCGACGAACACATCGGTCTATCCAAATAGACTCGCGGAACAGAGAAGCGCGAGATGGAGTCGCGCGAATACATTATTCTCATCGTTTCCCCTCAAATCAATTCCCTTCTTCGATACTTCTTTCATCTCTTCCGCGAAACGTCACTCGTACGAAGTGCACTTCACGATAAAGCTACTCTTTGCGCATCTGTCTCTCTCTCTCTCTCTCTCTCTCTCTCTTCCTTCCTGTGTATATATTTTCGACGAGGCAGAGTCGAATACGCGCTGACGGCTATTGACCGGCGAGGCGAAAATTTTAGTACGCGCGATAGGGGTGCATAGGGTAAGCGTATCGTCGACGATGGAGAAACCGCGAGTATCGTTTGCTCGCGCACTCGTGTTTTCGGAAGTTAAACGACGCATGGAATTACGTCGGAATGCGATATCGGCGAAGCAGCGGCGATTGCAAGGCCTCATTAGAGCATTGCTGCAATTAGATGTCTATTACAGATCAGTCGGTTCGGTGTGCGCCCACACACACACTGCGGCGCGAACGAGCAAGCTCATAGACGCACGCACGTATTCACTCACGCGTGGTGATACGATACGATACGCGCGATCGATCCGCGTTCCGTGCGAATGTCGATAACTTCGCGGAGGGAAATATTTCGCGGCGTGTGCGCGCGAGGTCCGGCGGTATGTGCGCGCGAATGCGCGTCGATATGGGTGCGCGATATAGCTCGCGGTATGCGCGAGCATAATGGCTCGACAAATGCGAATATACGCGGGCGAGCGGCCACTTGACAAACTCGACGGCGAAACGTCCTTTGAGGCTGTTTTTATGATCAACCTCGTGTGTGTGTGTTGACGAGGCGAATACGGGGTAGTAAAAGAGTGCGCGCGTACGTGGAAGAGAGAAAGAGAAAGAGAGAGAGTGTGAGAAAGACATGAATTTGTTATGTATTCTGGGACACGTATCTCCCAAGAGTGCTAAACCAATGCGCGTGATGTTAAGGAGATTGGGCGGTTTAAGAATGCAGCGGCTTTAATGCGGGTTTAATGTCAGGCGAACGAGAGATTTTCGCGTTGTGTATCGTACACACGCATCCCTGTGTGATAATTCCGTTACAAGCACGGAATACTGTGCGCGCGGTTTCACGACGGTCTTGTCATCGGGGAAACACCTTTCCCGGAGTCATTCTGATAAAAGTACCAATTTTGCCGGACACTCATACGTGAACATTTTTATTGGTTCGGTGTTTGAACACGAATGTTTGAACTTTCAACACACAGATGTATATGTATATTCAATATACGTACACTGTGAGAGGAGAAAAATATCTAGAAAATAGAAAATACTCACTCGGCGTGCACCAGTAACAATTTACTTGTACTAACATAAAATATTTTTTGAATATAAAAGAATATATAAACTTTATAAAAATATAAACTATATTTTAGAATCTTAGCTTTTTTCATGAAAACCATTATTTTCTTTATTTAAATAAAGGAATTTGGATTTAAGTGAATATGTTATTAGCATTTATCGAATTAATATTTCCATTTTTTAGATATCCTTTTTTCAGTGTGTATACAAAAGATATTTGATTACTGACCCGTCCGTTATGTGCAGGTAGAATTCGTCAGACTGAATGCAAAATCTCCTCCACCATTTTGCAAATAATCACGTGAAATGTTGGTTTATTCATTAAAAATGATCAGTGCATGATTGCGCGCGATAATGCACCACAATCTTCTTTAATTAATAACTAAAAATCTACGCGGTCATTTGCAAAATGGTAGAGGACTCTCTTGTTCAGTTTGACCTGATGCACAAGCACACGATGGCGCAGATGTCGCTACCACAATTCATCCGACACGCCATACCCGGTAATCTTCTTTAGTTAATAACTCAAAATTTTATATGGTCGTTTGCGAAATGGTAGGGAAATGTTGTCTTCAGCCTGATGAACTCTACCTGTGCACAATGGATGTCTCAATAACTGTCAGACAGCCTGTGTATTCGACGTGGAAAGTTAAAATATCTGTGTTTAAAGAGCAAAACGATAAGAATGTCCCGGGTTGCATACGTGTCCGGACACTGATATTCACGCCGGATTCGAAAGTAATAGCGATGCTGTCGTCGCTGTCACACTGAGATTCGCCGGCGAAGGGCGACGTTGCGTTCCGCGAGATCGCCCCGGGCTGCTTTGTTAATTAGTCGTGCGCCCAAGGCGCTTTATTTGCGCCTTTTCGAAAAAAAGCGAATGACGGCTCGTTGAAACATAGAAAACACAGACGTTAACGACAGGTCAAAGCAAACGAACATGGAGGTGGGCGAACGGGATGTCCTTTCGCGACAAAATGGAGACGCCAGAAACGTTATGAACAGATTGAAGTATAATTATGGATGACGCATATTTTCTCGTCGAGACTCGCTTCACATTTGTCTTTGATTTCGTTTATACCGTGCACGCGCAGATACACACACACATACACATGCATACACATGTGTTTTACGTGCACTTTTGCTTCGTATAATATATGTGAAGTTGAAAGCAAAGAGGCAAGAATTTCATAGCTTCCCGTGTGTTCCGCGATTTCGCCATAGCATTGGTCGTGTGCACGTTTTCGCGAATGCGTTGTAACAATGATGTTCATTTATCTTTAATGACAATTCCGTCCTCCGAAGATACGTGATAACGACGATTCTTCATTTTGCTAATTTAAGTATTCGACTAACTTCGGCCTTTCCGCTAACTCGAGGCAAAAGCACGTAAAAGCTCGACTCGGTTACTCGAGTTTTATTCCCGCTATGTATTTTTAAGGTTGTAGTACACACACGCACGCACGCACACGCACGAAACATTGTAACTTTTATGCATTATATACGGGCTTCCGCGTACGTTTCCGAAACGGAAACTTAGTGCGCGCGAGCGAATGGCTATTTTTCTCTTTTGCATAAAAATGCAATGTGAGATAGCCGAGAGAGTGCCGCCAATGGCTGTGCGTCTGAGATTCGCCGTAAAAGAGTATATCTGCGCGCGTCTCGAACAATTAATTGAATTTAATCTCGCGCGAGCTCGTAAGCGGAGCGAGCGTTCGCCGACCGTTCTCAACATATTCGGAAAATGGAAGCTGCGAAACCAACGCGAAGCCATTTCAAGATTTATTTGCAGCTTCACAGGATATTCGCGATCTGTAACTAAGATAGTTAAGTGAATTACGTCCGATTTCTCTTCTTTAGTTTGACGCGCAAGAACGATTGATGAACACTTTATTTACTTGTTTATTTGAGGAGAAAAATTATCTCTCTTGTTCCGAGTCGAAATTTTGACCTTATGTTGAATCTTGAATTCTACAACTAAGTTAGAAGCTAAGTTAGCAAAGTAGGTTTCATTCTAATGATATAATTTACTCCTAGTTTGATTCTGATAATGTTCGAAATTTCTTTCTTCATCTTCTTTAGCTTCTTTAGCAAAATAGACATTGAGTAGAGTAGTGAGACTGAAAATAGAATCAACATTTCGACTCGGGTAGATTAAATGGAATAAAAGAAAGTTGATGTAGGTTTCAGAGTATTAAAATAGGTATTGAATAGTAAGGCTGAAAGTAAGGTCAAAAAATTTCGACACGGGTATATTCAGAAGCTTACAAATGGGTAAACATGTATGTATCAGACCTAAGTACATAAACTTAGCGGGACTGAGCAGAACGAAGACAAAACGCGGAGATAATCCGCATCGAACGAAGCCAAGCATCGTTGCTTCGTTACCTCTTTTTTATTTTATTTCTCCGCGATTTTATATTAAAATAACGCGATAGCTCGCTACTCTGCATATTTGCACTCGAGGCTCCGTAAGTGACGTAACACGTTACGCGTTTTCCGAGGGCCGCAATAATTACTGTCTTCCATTCGCATCCACGTGCATCGTGCAGAAAAAATGCATACACACAGAGACGAACACAGCGCAACGGCATTTAATAGAGCGATATTAAACATCATCCGTCCAGCAGTTGCAATACTGACTGCTGCGTTTTAAAACTCGCAAATTGCTCGCTCGCCCTTGCTTGCTCGCTCCCGCGCGCGTAAACTGCGTTGTTATGAAGCGCGCAAATTTTCCGTCGACGTCGCGTGCGCGCGCGGAAACGAGGATGCGATACTTTCAGGTATTACGATATGAGACAATCGCGCTGGCAGCTTGACAGCGAATAAATCGACGTCGAAATGTTTTCGATATGTAACGGAGAACTCGAAACATTTTAAGCGGGGAGGCGGCGTTTTGGCGCGGCCACGCGCCCGCTTTCGTTTTGACGAATTTATGTCCGCGATCGATTGAATTGATGTCGCGCGTCTTGCGTAATCGCGCGACACCACGACGTTTATACTCGCCGCGGCACACGCGCGGCACCCCTTCGTTCTTTAAAAGCCGGCTTTTAGTTATTCCCCTTTAGACGCGCCAAAACGACGAAGCTCGGTTTTGGGCGGACGTCGATGAAAATGCATTTTACGTTCCTCGATGTGCTCCGTACTTTACGAAACGCGCGCAGACACACACACACACACACATCGAACAACGGTATTTTATTTCTATTCACGAAATAAATTCGTTTCACCGCGCGTTACACTATCCATTTTTGGTCAGAGAGAGAGAAAGCATCCTTTTTCCCCTTTTTTGTTCCTTTCCATTTTTTTCTTTTTCTTTTTTTTGGAAACGCGAGCTGAAACATTCATCGAACTAACACGCCATACGAGAAAATGTCCCCAAGACTTTCCCATTGCCATTGCGCAGTAACTGTTTCCGCAAAAACGACTGTAACATACTTATTGTAGATTCGCCTGCACCCACAGCCATACCGACATCCACACTCACACACACACACACACGTACGTATCGCTCTTAATCGTTGGAATTACGCGAGCTCGCGCTCAACGACCGATTTATCCGCGCGTGCATCGTATACGTCCGCTCGCTTCCGCGAGCGGAAAGGATCGTGAACGCGTAGCGAGTACATTTGTCCGCATTACCGGATTTTTACGCCGTAATTTTTCCGACCGCGTTAATAAACGCCGCGAGAGACTCCTCGTCGTCGTCGTTTCGCGACGAGTGTCAGGACGAATGCACCGGATTCACGTGACCCCCGTGAAATCGATCTAGGACGACCCGGCCTAGAAAAACGCGAGAAAGAGAGAGAGAGAGAGAGAGAAAGAGATCGTTCCACACGGTAGAGAGTCGGAAAGCGGAAGTTTTCGGCGTTTTCTTTCGGCGGCGCGATCGTTAAGCACGGAGGCGGGCGCGCTAATGCCGACCGCCACCACCGCCACCGCTGCCGCCGGAAAGGAAAACTGCATTCCCGTGCACGGCGCTTAATTTGCACCGTTTACCTCGGACTGCTCCTTTTCCCTCTCTCTCTCTCTCTCTCTCTCTCACTCTCCTTCTCTTTCTCTCTTTTCCTCCCTTTCTTTATTTTCTTTTTTCCCTTGGCCGTGCCGCACGAACACCTCCTCTGCCGTATTCTTTATGGTGGCTCGTGAACTTAGGCACCAGGAAAACTTAATCCTCCTCGGCCTTTCCGCATCACGCGGCTTCCACCCGTCTCCCCGCCGTCCATCTCTCTGCTGCCGCTTC
Organism: Odontomachus brunneus; assembly: GCF_010583005.1. Classification (NCBI taxonomy): domain Eukaryota; kingdom Metazoa; phylum Arthropoda; class Insecta; order Hymenoptera; family Formicidae; genus Odontomachus; species Odontomachus brunneus. Next base: position 3,182,081 of record NW_022639454.1, on the reverse strand, counting down.
TGCCTCTTCTACTTTCTTCTTCTCCTTCTTCGTCTGGATTTATTCCAGGCAAACTTGTTAGCCGATAAATATTTTCTCGTCCCAAATTATCCCGTCGTCGCAGCCGCGACATCGCATAATGGCAAACTGCGCGTTAATGGCCGGCGAGCAGCTCCTGTGTTCGCGAAGCGCGGCGTTCTCGAAAATTTTTGGCCGCGTTTGTTGACTCCGCTTTGCTGCTGCGCGCTTGGCGCGCGACTTTCAGATGAATTTCGCGTTTTCAGAGTGAAATGCAGACGTGGCGGATGTGCCCGTTAAATTTTCACGCGAGACGTACACGTAATTTTGTGAAAGAAAAAAAAACAGAAACACGTGCCCGACGTATCATGAGAGCCAGTCCTGTTGGACCGCGCGCATACGTGGCGCTGTACAGCGTGGCAGCTTTGCGAATCCGTATAAGATTGCGGAAGATTATGTCTCGCGAATTTGCGACGTGGGAACATTGAATTTTGCGTTGGCAGATGCAAACGGTAAGGTCCCCGTGCAAAAATCCGGTGTAGTTTCTGCGAAAAAATACACGCGAATTCAACGCTCAGACGATCAAAACGTGTTATACTGAGAGGAAAAATATCTAAGAAATATATTTATTCGGTAGTATCTAGTAATTCACATTGATATAAAGTAATCTAGTAATTCACATTGATATAAAGTGTTGAAATAAGAGACAAGACGATTTTCTTAACTCTCTTAAAGTGAATCAGTGAATAGTCACTGATATGAATTATGAATATAGCACTGAGCACTTTCAGTGCAACACTTTATAACTGCAAATCAGTGTATATTCACTGTTTTCAGTGATGTTTCACTGATTCATTTTAACAGAGAAAACTTGGCTTTTCACGAAAGCAAATCCCGAATAAAACCCGAGAAATCGACATTTCGGGAAAAGTCGAACTTCGGTAGCCTCCAGAATCAGACCGGTGATTCCAAGATTAACATTGTTTCTCGCGCGAGGACAGAGTTAGGTCTTGAGATTATGCAGTTTCCTCGTGAAATGTCCATTACCATGCACGATTCCCCATGCACTCGTCTTACACGTCACGTCACGTTCGACTTTATCGTTGGACGTAAAAGGTCGCGTTCAGAGGTCGACGTACGCGGACGAGGGACGTTAAATCAAACGGGGGAACAATTTAAAGTTCAGCTTTGCGATACGCGCACAGGAGCGTACGCATTGCCCGGTCGATTTATTAGTAGCGCTTTCACGCTCTGTGCAGGGGAGGGATGGGTGGCATACTCAGCTGAAATCGGTGGCGGCTATTTAACGGTGGCTTCGACGCGCTGTTGATTGTCACGGGTTATCACGGGTCGCTGGAGAACGGGAGGGGCGGCTTCAGCCTCGATCAGAGGTCATGTGAAATTCGCGAGGAAGCTTCGACGAGGGAAGGAATGCGAACCTCCAGTCCGCCTTACAACGCCGTTAACAAGCGCGATGATAAGCGACGATTCGCCGTGAATTTGATAGCGTCGCGATTACATGTCCTTCGAGCATGAGCAGAGAGCGCTCGCCGACTCTGATGAGCTTCCACTCCATTATTTTCATCTTTCTTTTTTACGTTGAAATGGCAAAGGGCGGACGCGTTCTCCATGGAGCCATGAAATGCCCATCGCATATTCGACGCGCACGTTCACCGCGCGGCGATAAATTATCGGGGTAATTCCTGAATAATCGCTTATTTCACGCCGCCCCGTTTTCAGAGAGCACGAGAAGCGCGCCGCGCGGCGCACTTAATTTACATAATTCACTTACGGCTTGCGAAACATGAAGCCCCGGTAATTATGTCGATACGGCCGGCGTGATTTCGAACCTTTGTCCGCGATCTTCGCGTGAACCCGCGCCGACGTGCCGCGCGCGATCGGCAGGATCGTGAGAGGGAAAACGATTGGGCGCGAATCCGTCGCAACAGCGTATTGACAATTTGCCGCTTGTGATTTTTCACAGTGCCAACACGCGAAGTTATTCCTTTGTTGCAACGTTGTGCAATTCTGGCGTTTTATTAAACTGATACATTTAATAACGCGCAGAAATTACCTCCAAAATGCGGACTATATTACAAAAAATGACAATTAAATGTGTTATTGTTATTTATCAAAGACCTGCAAAAGTTGGTTCGATTTTTACCTATCTTTTTTTTATTTGTAATAGCGATATATGTGCGAAATATGTGCGGACGATATGCGCGAAATATGCGCGAATGGCGAAACATGTGCCATGTGCAGGCGTGGAATCCGCCCCGTTGTATCCGATCCTTTCTGCCATTTTTCAATTAATCGTCCGATTTCGCGAAATGGCTCATCTTTCGAGTCGATGAACTTTTGCGAGCGCCTGAAATATCAGTGTCTCGCTCTCACGCAGCGGGACGAGAAGTGACGATAGCCGTTACGATTAAATGATCCTGTCGCTACGTCTCGAGTCGAGGGCTTCGGGATGCTCGCGATCCGTGGAGATCCGAGCGTCGTGGCGGATTCGTCGCTTGGACAAGCGCGGAGAGAAATTTTACTCGTTGCTAAGTGTCAACTCTGGCAACTTCGTTCTCGTAGTTTTCGCGCTGTCGGGTCAAGGCGCTCGCGATTAAGACCGTAGAACTTGCCAGCTCGCGGAAAAACTGAAAGAAAGAAGAAGAGAGTCGGAACGAGAGAGAAAGAGAGATAGAGGAAGAGAGAAAGAAAATGGCGGAGCCGCGGCCTAAAACGGGAACGGATAGACTTTCCACCTGTTTACACTTCCAAAATATTTGACACTCGATTCGCTTTACCCTATCCTACTCTACCCTATCCTCTCGGTGTCGGCTGGCTCTCGAAAGTTCGCGACAAAAGGGTCAGATCGCGGCGGAGAGGAAAGGGCGGAGTCTCACCGCCGCGTCGGAAGTTCGCGACGTTGACGAGACGCCGCTGCGGAAAAACACATAAAAAGGGGACGCCGAAAAATCGGCGACGGCCGAAATGGAGAGAGGGGCGTGAGCCAGAACTGAAAGAAACTGGATGACAGATAACAAAGTTTCGTCCCTCTCTTTTTGCGTCGCTTCTGCTCGCCGGCTACGAGTCATCGCGCTTATCAAATCCTGAGGAGAAAATAAAAGCGGATTTCCTTACTGAGAACAAGCGGCGACGACATCGATGCGTGCCCGTGTACGAATGTGATGTTACGTTATACCTAATGTCGAATTTTGTTACGTTAAGATCAGAGAAAAACGATATTGAACCGACATTTAATGTTGATAACAACTTTTAGGAGCACGTAGGAAATGATCAAGCAAGATGGATCGTTTTTATGAGTTTCATTAAGACTCTGACGAGTCGTTATGTGGGACGGGTGAGAAGTCACGTTGAATTGGCGATGAGAAAAGAACAAGCGATCGTCGAGAGAGCGTCGTGCATGCCGGACGCGAAGCTTCAATTAATCGTGCATTCGAAACTGTTATTTAATAAAACTCCATTATATAAATCCACTCGGATCGCTCGAAATATATGTTGTTTTTGTTTTAATCAGTGAGATGAAAAATTTCGCGAAATTACGGAACAATTTAATCCTCTACTGCGATTCTGGAGTCACAGTCCAGTTTTATCATTATTTATCTTCAATGTGAATGTTGTTCTTGTCTTAACTGATGTGACGTAACAGTCACAATATGACTGTCTTTTTTTGATATGTTAGCAGCGATAGTGACTGTCCAACGTGACTTCAGAGTCACAAATTTATTTTGGGAAAATGAAAAATTGGAGAAGTAAAATTTCATCTTATATGTGTTGAGTACTTTAGTCTTAAACATCCTATATACATGACAAATTTTTTAAACTTGAAAAATTAATTTAGTTAAATACTCTTCACGTGTTCGTTCGCTCGCTCGCTTGCGCGCGCGTAAAGAGCCATGGTAACACGTGGGCGATAATCCAACTCGCGTTAAATGTGTATCATTCAGAGAAGTTGGTCCCTCAAAGATTAATGCGGCTGTGTCGAGTCTACGCGCCCGAGTTTTGCGACTGGGGCGCGTTCGGGGCGTTTAAACCGTGGTCGTTCGTCTAAGCTTCATCGATCTCGTGCCAGCGCCACGTGCAATTTTCAGTTTGAGAATTAGACGATCGCGAACGAGGCGTTAAACGCGCGACGGGAACCCGAATGTGACCGTCAGTCCCTCTAAATGGCAGTTCGGACGTCGACGTCGTTGGAGCGACACCCGACTCGAAATTTGGATCCTACTTTCGACCTCAATATTCCATCTCACACCTGTTTGGATACTCTGAAGCCTATGCCAAATTGTCTAGATTCCATTTAACTTACACTAAAAAAAAAAAGAGAAAAGAGCTCGTTGAAAAATTAATAAATGAATTATACAGGGTGTCCCGCCTGCCGTGTCGTCGCGCTCTGATATGCTCAACTACTTTAATTAATATCTCGAAATTTTACGTGGTTGTTTGAAAAATGGCCTATATAATTTTTGTTCACTTTTATGTGTTCTACTTATATTTTTCTTTTGGTCCGTCTTACGCGGGACACCCTGTATAACGTAATTATACACAAAACAGATAACTCTGATTGGGATCAATTTGATTAGGACTATATGATAAATTTCTAGTCGACCAGTTTTGTGGAAAAATCCTCGTTAGAATCTACAAGCGGCATTTTGTGTATTTTCCGCCACTTAGAGGTATTAAGAAGGATTTCAGTTTTCACGTGTATTATACATGCACTGCAGGATATACAAATTCTGTAGAATACACAGATGCTAGAAAGTTCAGCCCAAAGAGACTAAAATTTTGACTTGGCCGAAAGAAATTACATACGAGCGCACGAAGTTCGATAATATTAACACTTTATTCGTTACTCGCGAAACACTGTGAGCTCCGTTCGGGCGCACAGGCTGGTGTAGACTTGGTCTGTAAACCGCTTTGGAGTAACTTTGAATCGAGTTTCGGAAGGGTGAACGCGTCAATTCAACGTGCCTTTTCACCCGGCGAAAAGTTACGCGTGCTGCTTAATGGCGCCCTTTGGCACTCGCCGCTCCTGGATTATCGGCCGGCTTTTGAGCATCTACATAATTCACTGTCAGCACCTGTGTGCCAGATAAAGTCGCGCGCGAAACAACACACGAACCGTAACACAAAGCGGCGCAAAAGTGCCGGAACAGCGAAATCTCCGCGAGTATATCGATGTATAGAGAGACGTCCCGCGGAGAATTCCGACCGTTTTCTTTGCCCGTTCGACTGAGAGCGCAAAGTCGCGTGCGCCGGCAGTTTTTGCGAATCTCTTCGTACAGATTTTGGCGTAATAGCCATTTTCGCAATCGGGAGACTGGGATCATCTCGACGGTGCGTTATTAACTGGTCCTCGTGTCTCAAGCCTCCCTGAAATGACGATCTTTCAAAGTTCTTAATTTTCCCATTTCACCACTCGGCATTAACATTAGCTGGAAGTGTATCATGTGGGAGTTGCTCGGCGAATTTGCATTTCGTGCGAAGGCATGCACACGAAAATACGCACGTGCACGTGTGTATATATCCGCTTATGCGGCTTCTCTTTTTATAAGAGACGCGCTCGAACCGCCCGCTATGAATTACTCTCGACGGCGAGCGAGGTCTTAATTGAAAGGAGCGTTTCGCAGCATTTTGTGCACGATTCGTCTACTTTATGACATGTTATCTTTCATGCGGCGAATTCATTCAACTAACGTTTCGCCGCGACGGGAAAATTTTGTATCGGGTGAATTGGATCGAATTGGTCGTAATTATGTAAAAATAATCCAAGTCACACGATTATTATTTTTTAGTTTCGGTATTGTGGCCAAAATTATTCCTTCGTAAATGTAACAATAAATTTATCTTATTTTTTATTTTATTTGAGAGAAATATATGATGCCGTTAGAATCTGTCTAATTGGCATGACTCCAACCACCTTTGATTACTCTGACACGAAAATAATAATAGTAACGTACATAAAATTACTATTACTAACATTATTGTAGAATAAAACATAATTTTCTTGATTATTTATAAAAATTTATAGAAATTATTTCTCTATATGTGTGATACACTGAGAAAAAAATTTACTAAATTTCAAAAAACGTTTGTTTGGATAGCACTATGAAGATATTTGTTTAAATTAAGTAATTATTTTCTAAAATTAAGTAAAGAAGTTTTAAATGTAAATTTGTTCCTTTAATTTTAGAAAATAATTACTTAATTTAAACAAATATCTTCACAGTACTATTCAAACAAACGTTTTTTGAAATTTAGTAAATTTTTTTCTCAGTGTAGTTACAAATACTAAATTTTTTTCTCATTGAAGTAACGACCATTAATATGAGCCTTATTGATCGATTATATATACACTTTTTTTTTTTTCTTTTAACGACGAGAATTATACATTATTCGCGATCGCGGTAATCGATATTGACGCGCTTTCCTTTGCGCTTTTGACACACGAACAGTTGCAACAGTCATTTTGCGCGATCATTGCACAGGTTGCGCGAAATAAGTCACCATCGTGAGCGTATGCGGTATCAGGTCGACGGGTGTGCAGAATTTCCGAGATTATTCCGCGGGTAAACAGACTACTCGCCTCGGCGACGTTTCGAATGTGTTTTCCGACGTTGCACGGGCGGTATCAGCAGCGTCTACCCCGAGCGGGAGCGTAGCGCCCTGGCAAATGAATTATTTTACGTCTCAAGATACCAGCCCAGGTATTTCGAAAGCGACTACGGTGAGCGGGGAACGTGAGAGTCGTACAATTATTCGAGGTTAAAGGACGACGCTGATATATTGGGGCGAGGTCTCCCGAGGAAACTGTCATCTACAGCTAAGGCAACAGTCGCGCGAGAAGTTCTCGTGTGTCCTCGAGCTTCTGTCTCTCTCTTTCTCTCTCTCTCTTGCTCTCGCTTTCTCTCTTTTCGCTTCGGTTGTCTCGTCGGCTGACAATCGACGCTGTTTGAGTAATTGGACGCGATTTTATTCCCCTCTTTCATTTTTTCTCCTTTATTTATTTTTCCTTTTATCCTTCTTTACGTAGCTTCATGCAAATGCGTGCAAGACGATTTTCGCGCGATAATTACAAGAAAAACGTTTCATTACTACGTGAGAGGCGAGCTAATATTAAATTAAATGATACGAGTAAATACTATGGAATTAATGATAAACGAGCGACAAATTTTTCTTTTTTATAATTTGTCATTATTCTTAAACAAAGTTGGAAATTTTGATAGGATTTGGAGACTCGGAAAGAGCGAAAAAGGAGTTGTAAAACATAGTACTCGCGTGCACCGATAGAGAATTAAACTAGAAACAAGAAGAAGACGGTGCGCAGGTATAATATGAAACATGCGGACCAAGGAGCATTATTAGAGGCATAGATCATCGTTTGTGAGACTCAGTAAATTTTGGGTTTTCGGGTCAACCACGACACATGCGACCGATGTTCCGATAATTTTCTACGAGCGCCTCGAAGGCTCGGAATGTTTTGAAATCATTGATTGTTGTCATCACCGAATATACACGACAACGGTTGGTGACTGGAGTGACAAGACTTTGTTGTTTTTACTGACTGTTTTGTTTTTATCACGTAATCTCTCCTTGACCAAGCCATTGTGTCTCAAGCCGAAGAGCAACGAACATTTCGCGACGCGAACTGTGTACGTTATAACGTTAGATATCATTTCCGTCGTATGATTAAAATATTTCGCGGGATATTAAATCGGACTGTATCGTCGGTATCGCGTTAATTCACACATATTTCTTCGTCGAATCGTCGTATCTACGGGAGTGCCAGTGTCAGTGTCAGTGCCAGTGCCATGAGAGGGTATTCAGAGTACCACGACAGAGCAGCCAGGAGTTGGATCGGGAAACTAGGACAAAGGACTCGAGATCAGCGATACGTCATATATTTACAGGTGTGTCAGATCTGTTGTTTCTGATTTTAACGCGCGTTTAACAAACTTACCGCGAAGGAGATATTCGAGTCGAAATTTAGATCGATATTCATAGTCTCTTATTAACATTGTTAATCAATAAGCAATCAAAGCTTTATGAATCTCAGATCATTAGTCAATTTGCGCCAATTACGAGAAATATTCATCGAAACAGTTGATTAACGATTCGTGAATATGAATCTATTATTAATTATGCTTTCAAATCTCAATTTCAGATTGCAAATAATTTACACCTATGAATATCGGTCTTAGAATCTAGTATAAGCTCCGTACGGGAATCCTGATATTTGCGCGCGTGATATAATATTTCACATGTCCAATAATGCTCCTTGTGTTGCGCGTTTTATCTTGACATCTATTAACGTCTTTTTTCACTTTTGTTTGTTCTCGTTATTGTACTGAATTCAAATTGGAATTTGAATCTCTTAGTAAACAGCATTATTGGACACGTAACTGTTATCTTTGTTTTTACAGCTTCTTCCCTTTCAGCTCTTTTAAGAGCTACAAATCCCATCGAGACTTCCAGCAAGAAAGAGCTTATGAACAAAAGAACTTAGTTGTTTTATTCACCTATTTCTCTATTATCTCATATCATTCTGTAGTTCAGTAAAAGTTGTTGCATAATTGATATATCGTTAAGGCTCCTGGCTTCTCGCATTGTCTATCTCTTTTTAATAACGTCAGAAGCGAGAAAATGCATGCTAAAAATTCTTGCGAAATAAAAATATATATCCATAAAGTAATTTGCAATCGATTAAACAAATTTGTAAGATATTCCGTGCACTCTCCTTTTGCTCTAATAATCAATAATTTATCGTAAATTTATCTGAATAGAAATAGGCGAAGAAATAGGTTAAGAAGATGAATTGAATGTCACGTTAATTTACGACAAGTTATTGATTGGTGGAGCAAAAAGGAAGTGCACAGAATATTTTACAAATTTGTTTACCCGATTGCAAGTGTTACTTTATGGATATATACTTTTATTTTAACGTATTTTGCAAGAATTTTTAGCATGCATTTTCTCGTTTCTGACGTCATTAAAAAGAGATAGACAATACGAGGAGCCAGGAGTTTTAAAATCAAGAATAAAGATTAAACACCGATGGAATCAAAATCGTTGGAGCAAAATCGAATGTTAAGTAATTTTTGAATATAAATGCTTTTTCAAGCCTCAAACATTGAGGAAACAGCAATAAGTAATGTGTGTTATATATGTTGCTATATATATCGAGATTCTTCATTGATCTTGCAAGTTCGACAACGGAATTTGCAGAATTAATGTGGGGCCAAAATTTCGACTCGAGAACTGCTTCGTTATGTGTTCGCCAGCCGTTAATAATGATACTTTGATTTCTTCGTGTTTCTCTTGAATTTACAATTGAATGATTATTAGTTTCGAAATGAGACGTGCGTCTTTTAACCTTGAGCTCAGTGATATATATTTCATGATGAGTATTTTTCGAACTTTTAACGTTCGAACTTTCGCAGTCATAATTCACTCTTCGTATTTCCAATTAAACTGTATTTTTTTCCTGATCATTGAGAGTTTCCGTTACATTATGTTACATTACGTTCCTGCCGCGCATTTACTCTCGCGCTTATCTTTCGCTCTAAAAATAACGCGTTCTGTGTGGAGAGAACTAAATTAAAAAGAAAAATGATTAAAAATGCAAAGAGTTTGTCGTGGTGTTTGCGGGCTACATTATTACGCTTTTCTCGTGTCGAAAGTTTAATAGCCACAACGGCGTTTATAGTTTTATATATTGCACTTTAACAGTCGCGCAACAATAACGGATAACGTGACAAGATTTTGCTATTAACGTTTACAATAGTGTCGGGATTATACTGGTTGATCATAAATCTCACTGCTATTGTCGATACACCCCGAAAAATCCCCCTCCCACCTCTCCCCCCGTAAAAAACTCAGCTAGCATATTTGCGCGGGAAAGAATGATGGCCGCGAGTGATTGAACGCAATCGGCTGATAAGAAACGTTTGTACGTTGTGTATAAACGCTGCGCGTGTTTGTCGTGATCAAATTATGCAGATCGTCGAGAGCCTAAAACCGGTGTACGTTTGCCACAATAATTGCACTTTATCAAGATAGCGCGCATTACACGAGCGTGTATATTGACGCCAAATCAATGGGAATGGCGAAAAGGAGCAGAGCTTTACACAAATTGCGCGAACTTACGTATTAATAATGAAGCATTTTTTATTACGTTATACAGAGTATCGCGTAATTCGCGACCTTTCCAAGAGAGATTCTCTGAGTAATTTGGAGACAGTGATTTCTCCTTGACAAAAATATCGAGGCAGCTCGTTCCACCCGAGATTAATCGAAGAAAACAATTTCGTTATTCATTTATTGGTCGTTCAGAGCACAATTTGCGAGCAACTCCGTCTTTTCTTTGAATCGCTTGTACTTTCTTAAAGTAAATCAGTGAATAGTCACTGATATCAGTTATAAGTATAGCACTGAGCACTTTCAGTGCAAAACTTATAACTGCAAATCAGTGTATATTCACTGCTTTCAGTGATATTTCACTGATTCATTTTAAGAGAGTACATTTCGGAAACTACCGATGCTTTGAACTTTTCGTACCGAGAGGAAAAGTTAACTCTAAATTTTGCAGAGGACCTTTCCGTTGAATAAGACGAAGATCTCGAGCTCTTTTGCGTAATCGCGGGGATGTATTAAACTATTAAACGCGTATCCAATTTCGACGATATGTAATGATGAGGAAATGCGAGTACAGCTTGTTGCGCTAACTCAAGATTGAGGAGATAAATATAAAAGAGAGTAAACGTTAAGCGAAAGTAAACTCCTCCGCAAACTTGTATGCTTGACGAGGTTTTTGCTAATTGCGCCGGCAATCAGATCTGTTCAACTTCGTGGATTCGCGGATTTTGTACTACGAATTCGTCACGGATACGTCTTCGCTGTGATTCGTACACGCGCGCGAGAGAGAGATTGGACGACGATTTATGTGCATCGGTCAAAAGTCGTCCATTAAATTTACATTTCCTCCATTACACGTCGCTTCCCGAGCGCAAAAAAGCGTTTGCTCTCGCGTGAATTCTTTGCAAACGTAGTTGCACATCACCGACCATTATCCGCATGATCCCGGGGATATTCGCGAGGACAGCGAATGCAAAATAATCCAGAAATGGCCCCTCGAAGCTGCGACGGCCATTAGAACGAAAATATCGAGTCTCCCCAGTGCTCGCCGAAGAGTCTCTTCCTCTTTTTTCCTTTTTTCGCTCACTTCTCCCTTTTCTCTTTTTTCTGTTTTTTTGTTTCTTTTTTTATTTTCGCGAAACAACAAATGACTAATGACATTATGGGCGTTGCGGTAAGCACCGGAAACGGTAAAAACTGTATCGCGACTGCGCGCTCTCGCTCTCGGAATAAATTCTGAAATATTGTCTAACATTACGTGCTCTTCAGCGTGTCCGGCAGCAATTTATCTCGCGGAATTGCGGAGTCTGTTTCTTCGAGATGCATTATTCAAAAGTGCATTAAGGCGGAATAATAATTTTGTAATTAACACGGCGGGAGGCGCGCGAAGTTTTGTCATTCGGCACGGCGAAATTTCACTTCAGTCGGCACGTTTTTTGCGAGTTTTTGGCTATTTAATTTGACGCATCTGCGAGCATTCTGTGCTGCGCTGGATGAGCCGACGTGCTGGTAGAAAGATACACCAATTACGTTACGATTGAAATATTATTACGAAGAATATCAATTAAATCCTTGCTAGCGTCAAGTTTCGTGGCGATTTTCGTCGCGATTTTCGACGAGCGTTTTTTACAGGACGCACCCACGCTATTTTAAACTTCTGACAGAATTTTCATTCTGTCTGTACTCTCGTATCGAGGGATATGTCAGACCTTGTATCTCGTGAAAACTTCATCGCTCGCTTGTCTATCATAGCTTTTTTACCTTCATTTGTGAAACTTCTTAGCGTTAGTGCCGCTAATTTCACAAGATAAAAAGCGAATGTTCTAAGTGAATGTTCGGTGGTTAATATCCTCTCTCTCTCCCTCTCTTTTCCTCCCTCTCTCTCTCTGTATCTATGTCACATATACATACACACACACACACTCTCTCTCTCTCTCTCTCTCTCTCTCTCTCTCTCTCTCCCATGTATTGTGCGCGCAGCGTGTAACGACCTCACCGGCAATATAGTTATGTACAACACGAGTAAATGTGCCGAGATAAATTATCGTCTATTGTGCCGCCACCGCGGCAATTACTTTACGTATCACAGTAATTTACCTGAAGTTTATCAGCCACGTAAGGAACTAGGGTCAACTGACCAATAAGGTGCACACGGTATTTATCGTTGATCCTCTATCTCGTGTAACATGCAAGATTGACGATGAATAGTTGGGTCTCGTCGTCGTCTCTCGTCGCGGAACTCCCGATTGATGACGTCAGAAGCGAGAGAACGCGTATGTCTGAAGTTGTTGCGAAATGCGCTAAAATAAAAGGATATGTTCGTAAGGTGACTCTTGCGATCGATTGAGCACATTTGTAAAATGTTGCGATAAAACTCTCCTTCTGTTCTTACAATCAACAAATAACCGTAAAATTGACATTAACGTAACACGCGATCTTTTTCTTTAGCCTTTCTATCCTCGTGATTTTGTCACGCGAATTTCATGAATATTTTATGATTATTTCATAAATATTTCTTGTTAGAAAAAGGAAAGTTTACGGAATATTGTTCCAAAAATGCACTTGATCGATCACAAGTGTCATTTCATGGACACAATCTTTGATTTGGACGCATTCCGCAAGAATTTTGGGCTTACGTTTCCTCGCTCTTCTGACGTTATTAATCAAGATGGCGGCGGCACAGGAATTTTAAGACCGATGATTAGTTTAGTATCCCGCGTTTTACAGTGATTCAGGAGATAAGAAAATTAAGAAATTTCGCCGTTCAAACGATAAAGAAAAGATAATGGTCCGGTAAATTTGCGATTACCAAGTGAATCACAACGTGACATTGATTACTCGCCGATTCGACATCTGGCCGACGAATCCGGTCGACTACGACGAACACGTCGGTTCCTTAATACATCGCATTTCCTCCGCTCGCGAATCAATTAGTCGCGGAATGGGGCCGTTATTAAATTCCATTGCTCGTTTTCAGCTGGTCACAATTATTTCAACGACGCTCGCGTCCAAGTCGCGCGAGACGAACGTTGGTTTATAAATTTTCGTGAACGCAAGTCACTTCCGGCGTACATAACGGACGGGGTGGGTGGTTTCATTTAAAAATTCCACGTGTAACTATGTAGCGAGTGTTTGCGAACGCGGCATTTCAATGTTTAAAAGCTTGCTTCACGGAGCTACGGAGTCTAACAAAGTGGTACACACTCTGAGCCGAGAATGTGCGCACGCGCGCGCATGCACGCGATTCGTATATCTGCTTCCGGAATAAAAATACGCTCTTTCGTAAATCATGGTTTCTCGCCTGCTTGCACAAACGTTTTGTTATCCCCCGACAGTTTTACCTTCGCGTTTAACATTTTTAAATACAATACCGCATAAGTTAATGTGCGCACGCTTCCGTGTATGTGTACGCTTCGACAGTGCGCGTAGAAGCTCGCCGACAGAATTTATTTAAGCACGAGTACGCGCACTTCCTTCGTTTCTTATTTGACATCACCATCTTTGAAATAACAGAGCCGTAGTCGAGTGAAAGATTCAGAATGAATGTTTCTCCGTGAATTTTTTGGAATGAGAAACACTCATGTCTCTAGCATTGTTTGAAATTCCTCTAGCTCGAGTTAGGACGAAACGTCATGACTCCCGCTTAATTTGCATCCTGTCCGCCACTTTTACGGCTGACGAGAGTGGAAGTGAGAGAGAAATTCTAGTAAGAGTGAGAGAAAAAATTCTCTGAACCTGAGCTTGCTCTAAAATTGAAACGAAATGAAGGACGTTGCAGTTTTTCTCTCACTTACTCACTCATTCATTTTCTCTCTACAAATGACGGACGATATCCTAACTCTAACTTGAGGAACTCTACCGTTTCTACCGTTTGGCAACGCACCGTTAGAATTTGTCGAACCAAAGTACCACACAGGAAGTCAATCAATGCTTCCTCTAACTTACAGCGTCTCGTAATTGAGCTCTCGTGTGATATTCCTTATCTTTTATCGAGGAATGCGTGAAGAGGGTGAGGCAGAGAGTAATCACATGGGACCAAGTGAGCCGAATACGGGGACTGACGCGGCATATTCACGTATTGTTTCGGACGAGCAAATGTTGGTTGACAAATACCGCGTATAAGGGTGCGTTATCTTAATGGAAGATCTAATTGTTGTTTCTTGCGTTTCTCTCTTCTGGCAAAACCCGAGAGACGCACGGTTATCTTTTCTTTCTTTTTTTTTAATCTTCTCTCCGCCATTCTCTTAACTGGGAGCTTAATATCGACTTTCCATTCTGCCGAGATGTCGCTTAAAATTCTTGACGTCTTCACAATCGAGGAACACGCAGGCGGGACTCGCGCATTTTCCGCTATTTCTCTGAGACTCGTGGGGAAAGTCGAACTAATACAAAATCGAGTAACGCGAGGTCTACATCTCGCAATTTTCACGCACTGTCACTACGTGAAGCGTTCTCGCGGATGAATTTCCCCGCGATTGGGAACGACCGAACCAACCCGCCATTCTTGTTACTGAATTCCGCAATCTGATTTCTCTCCCAGTACGTCTCCTTTTATTTTCTACCCCTTTCTTTCTTTCCCTTCCTTCCTCTCTGTCTCTCACTCTCCTCCCTTTCTCTATCTGTCTGTCTTTCTCTCATCCGGCCGGCTCTTACACGGTGTAAAGTCTTACAAAAATTGTGATTGAGCTCGCTCTCTCGATAGTCGGTCCTGAAAAGTCCAGGGATAATTCCGACTCGTTCCGGGAACATCTGGCTCACGTTCATTACGAAGTTTCGTACACCACGATCGTCGACGTTTTTGTGGTTTCGCCGGAGATCGGTGCGCGCGCGAGCCATTGGTGGAAGTGCGAGAGAGATTTTGCGGTGAATTTCGAGCGAATTAAATCTCTCTGCCGGTTTAATCACGGCGCGACGACGAGCCACGCTAACATGCAGTTTCGGGATTCGGTCGGAGTCGTCGGTTTCATTTTTGTCGATAGAGGTAATGAGTCGTCGACACGTAAGAGAAAAAAGAGAGAGAGAGAATGTGTGTGTGTATATATGTAATGTATATGCGATTAATATGATAATTTATATGATAATTAATTTCAGTCATATCAACGGGCTAACAAATAATTGTTATTAATTTACAAATGCAACGTCGAATGTGCGTTTTCGGATCTAATTTGGTTATTATACGGCGTTTCTTCACGACAGAGGGACCATTATGAAAATTAATTCAATCCGCAGCTCCTTTAATAATATTTATTCTGCCGCGAGTGTGCAGAGAATCGCTCTCGTGCGCACACACTTTGCGACATATAAATGCAAGTTTTACTCGTTCACAGGCACACAAGGCGCCTCGCAATTTTGATCATTTTCCCCGCCAACGAGAATTTCGGACAATGTTTAATCGTTTCTAACAATTATACGATTTTTAACATTTTGTATCTTCGCGACCAAGTTTGAAGTTTACATTTTATCAGAGCAAACTCCTGACCTGAAGTTCACTCTGAGGAATAGTCTTGATATCTATTTGGCTTCCAGAAGTTTAGCTCGCGAAAAGCTCTTCTCTCTCAGTCGCTTGTAATTCGAAAATTGCTGCTTCGACATCTCCGCCAAGAGAAATTCGATTCCAAATTGGTCAAAGAACCTGTCGTTGAGGAGGATAATACGATAGATATCCTGTGTATATCTGTGCGTCATAGCTCGTGATGTCTCTCCGCCCTTGATTCTTCATGATACCCTCGATATTTTAATAGTCTCGCGCGTTCTTCCCTTCTCTCTATAATATTTTCCGCGATCTCGAATTACGCGCTTCTAATTTCTTTGTAGTGCAACGTATCTCTCTGCGAAGCACTGCGAGAGGGAGCAGCGCGAGAGACTAACCGCGAATTAAAACTGCATTTTCTTCCGTTGCAAAAATTATGCTCCACTTCTTTATCGCGTGCTCTAGTCGTGGTAGAGCCACGATCGCGTAATACGTAAATTCCCAGGGCTTCCCGTTAAAATTCTCCTCTCCAGCCACGCGCACGCGCGCTCTATCTCTTTTAAATGAATTTTTATATCATCTGCGAGAGACTAATTGACTCGATCCTTTAACAAAAGATATTTATTTTACCTTCATGGCGGATGCGCACGCCTCTCGTTGAAATTCAATGTTTCCCGGGCCGCTACCGCGATCCTCCTCTCCGGGAGAGGAAGCCACCCTCCTGCGTGACTTTAAAAACATATTTTTTCCCTCGGCAACCCGCCCGTCTCTCTAAGTACAGGTCGTCGAGTCTGCATTTAAGGCTTCGCGTCAAAGCGATCGCTCCGTGGAATTACACGAAGTCTGTCGATAAAACCGAGACACGGTGAGCTGCGAGAGGAAGGAACGGGAGAGAGGAGGAGGACGGGCTCTTGATGGAGACGTGGGAGGTTAGGAGACGGAAAGACTGTCGCGCGAAATTCCACGGTGATCAGGAAATTTCCATGGAAGCTGGAAACGGGGCCGGGTGATTTCGGGTTGCGGGAGCGAGAGAGCGGGCGAACACTTAACGGCGCGATCGGATCGAGTCTGATCCAACTTTTGAGAATTCGCGCGACGATGATCGAGGAAAGTGCTGCGCGAGTTGGAGAATGGATCGCATTATTTGTCCGTAGAAAGCCCGGCGGTTTCCTCACGGGGAACGAGTTTTCCGCGAGCCGCTCTTAAATAATGACGTCCATTGTGACCGCGATGCGATTACGCGATCGCGCCGCGTTGATTCGATTAAGGGAAATCCCTTTTGTCGCCCATTGAGATCGGGGCGACGCCCGTCAACGGCATATCGCGAACATCGTCGAGCAGTGGAAAATTATAATGGCTGCAGTATCGTCCGCCAAATGCGCTAACAGCGCTCCTTTGTTATCCGCGCCTTCGCTGTTGCAACTACGTTGTTTTATCGAAGAAACCTAATTCGTGTCCTAATTATTGCTCAAAGTGTCGATTGAGGCGTTGGAGAGAACAGGACGAATAGTAGCGTGCAAAGAAAGAGAAAGGGCATCGTTTTGGGAAGAATGTGTGGAAAATTCTCTTGCGCCTTGTAGTCTGACGTTCCTCTTTCTTCTTTATTTTTGACTCTTCCCTCTCACCTCCTTTCTCTCTCTCTCTCTCTCTCTATCTACCTATCTATCTATCTATCTCCTTCTGCCTTGACCGTTTTGCTCCGAGGAATCAATATTACAATAAAGAGAGACGCCGGACAGAAAGAAAGAACAAGAGAAAAAGAGCAAAACGGTAAATCCGATACGACCCGTTAAAATTCTCCGACTATCCAATAATTGTTTATCAAGACGTGACAAATTGCATTTGATTGAGAGCTGCTGGCGCAATGCATCCGGAGCGTTTCCCGCCTTTTTAGTCTCTTTTTCTCGGTCTCTTGCCGTACCCCCGATCGATTGGTTTTGTGTTATTGAATTATCTAATTAGGACTCATCCTTCTCGTCGCGGAGTCTTATTAACTCAATACGCCCTCCTCACCCTCCCCTCGTGCTGTCAGATCGTTGTCGTCGTCTTCTTCTTCTTCTCTCTCCCGCCATTTTCCTCTTTCCAGATCGCTCTCTGCATCCGTCCGATGCTCTCCCTTCGATTTCCTTTTTTATCTCGCCGCGTTGCGGCGAATCGTGGGAAATCGGAGGCGGCCTCCGAGAGATCCCATCGCTTCCGATTTTGGAAAGTGCAGGGAAAGCGCAGTCCCGTACAATTTCCCCGGGATATCACTTCGCCTCGGACCCTAAAACATACGATTTTCGTGGAAACTCTCCTGGATTACTACCGCCGGCCGTTCGCTCGGCGCGGCTGCTCCGCCCGCGCGATAATATTTCGCAAGACGCGGACGATCGAGTAACAGTGACAACCGAACGGATCGAGAAAAATCTCCAATTGGTATGTAAACCGACACTAAAGAAAAGTTTTACAGTCTTGCAGCGAAAATTAGCTAAGACGAATAAGTGACCGACTGTGATATCGCATATATTTTGTATTTAATCGGTACAGATAACAGAATTTCTTTATCTGCACTATTTGTAAAGTTTAATAACAAGAGAGTCTCTCTGTGACACCCATCCGGCGTTAAAGTCAGTCACACTTTTTGTGAATAAATGCGCGCACCCTCTTGCGCTCATTTATTCATAAAAATTGACTATGGTAGGCAGAAAAAACCAGCGACGACAGACAAACGAATATATAATCTTCGCGCCCACCTAAATTTGCTTGCGGGTATTACCAGAATGCCGCTGCTGTAAATTCTACGTACCACGGACAATTTTCTAGCAAATATAAAAAAAACAGCGGTAAATTTTAACTGTGACATTTAGAATTCTACCTGAACCAGCGCAACATTTTCTTGAGTGGAACGTTTCTTTCTTTCTTTTTTTTTTTTGTTTATTTTTCGTGGCATTCGCTTGTTTTCACACGACAAGATATAAAATATCGTCTTCTTGGACAATTTTCGCGATAAATCGTTGCCAAATCGCTCGAGATCGGTGCAGCAGGGTTAAATCACATCAGCAACGAGACGTTTTAGGACGAAATTTGTTTCCGTTTCTTTTTTTTTTATTAATTCTCTCGACGCTAGACACTAAATTTATCCTCAAGACACTTCGTCGATCTTTGCATACGCGCATCAGGTCACTGCAGTCGGACCTGATCTCGCGACAATACGGCGACGTGAAGCGACGTTCACGGCAGTGTAAGAGGGTGCGCGCATTTATTCATAAACGCCACGGGGAAACAGTTGAAGGGATTAAAGAAACGGGGCGAGAATGGAGTCGCGGCTGCACACACGAGGCCGCGAGAGGACACGAGTATATCCGCACGAAGAGTGCTTTTTGGATCGTCGTACCTTTGGGAAATTGGTTCCGCGCCTCTCTTAACTTTTATTCTCTCCCTGGGACCGACGACAAGAAAATAGCGCAAACTGAGAACCCTCAGTCTTTCTTATCCTAGTATACTTGCTCCCATCCTTCCTCCTCTTTTCTTCTTTTTTTTCACTCTCTCTTTCTCTTTCTCAGTCCTCTCTCCATTCCACCGCCGCTGTTTGTCGCTCTCTTTCTTTCTTCCGCGCCGGTTTCCTTTCCCACCCGAGCGTTCTCTACACCTTTCCTCCATCTTTCCGACTCCCGTTCGCCTCAGTCCGCGCGCGCGATGCTCGCTTCGCCAGTCTTTTACCTTCTCATCGACGGATCTCGCGTAAATCCTCCAGAGTCGGGTTAGGTCTGGCTCGAATCGCTTGAAAAGATTCCCCCCGATCCGATCGCGGTAAGTGTTCCCCATTTTCCCGCGCCCGTGCTACCTCTTCTGCCACCATCTCCCCTTTAGCTTCTCGTGAAATCACTTTGACTCGATCCCGCAGCTTCTGTTGCCCTTCCGTTCTTCCGATTGCCGTGCGGAATCGCCCGCCAGATCGTCCATCACCGTTCTCAGGCGGCGATCCCTTCGAAATATCGCGACGGCTAATTAAGCGGAGGCGCGATTGATTCGCGAGCGTTATTCGCAACGCGACGCGATATTCGCGCAAATAGACTTTGTGTCGCGTATCTGTCGTTCGTTCCCGACAGGTCCCGTTCATTTTATTCGCATTGCTTCCGTATCACTTTTCCGTGACGCGTCTCGTAAAGTCCGTTACATCTGTCGTCCGTTCGATGCGCGCGTCCTATGCGAGATGTAAGAGGGATGGATGAGGACGGGTCGAATTAATTGTAAACAATCGGGAGGTGCTGAGGCGAGGCGAGGCGAGACGCGGCGAGGTGCACCGGCACGTACGGTTGTCGTTAACAACTCGTCGTAAATCGACAATTGCCATCGTGAAACGACACCGATGCTCTTCGGCACAGCCGCCACCCTCCTCCACCACGTACTTGCCGTACGTGCGCGCGTTTATTTCTCGCGTGCACATACACGGCTGTGTACAGCCCCCGGTATATGGCCGGCCGTAAGTTCTACGGGCGTGCGTATTCTGTACATCCACTCCGTACATTTCTAATCCCACATAAAAGATTCAAGCGCAAACGATCCGTGTTATAGAAGACGGGAAAAATTCCGCAGGAGAAGCGCGCCAGGGTTTCCGGCTGAGGGTAGCTTTACATTCAGACCGAAAGGGTAGATGTTGATTAAAAACATTGGAGCTGTTCCAGAAATTGATCCGTTGCTTAAAAAGTCGATCTGTGATGAAGGAGTTTATTCACCAGCGTGTATCAAGGGCCGTAGTTTGCCTACCAGGGTGCGTTTATATTATGAGATAACGTTTTTTCTAGGTTCAAAAATATCAAATGTTTTTTCTAACTTTGGCACCTTTTGGTGGGCAAACTCAATTGCTGAATAGAAAAATGAATATTACTACGTTTTTTCTCATAAAAAACCGAGGAGAATAAAATAGGTACGAATTAAAATCGTCCTGGTAGTGTTGGTACAATACTAAAGCATAAAAAAATACTACTTAATGCATAAAAAAACAGCACTTTTCTAGCCTACAATCGACCATTGCACAAAAACGGTACAATGAATATTATTCTTTTTTACACGTCGCTAATTCCTAATATGTAACATTTAAAACAATAAGTTTTTTATTAAAAAAGTAATGCTTTTTATAAAATCGTGCTGGAATAATGGTCACCTATATTGCTCCTACCATACGGTTACATGTACAAAATTACGATATTCAGTATGAAATTTCTCGCGGATAAATCGCATGAAATTACAAATGTATTTTACTGCGACAAATGTCACATTAAATGTTTGCATAATTTGAAGCATTTCGTTTTAAACTTAAATTAAAAAGAGTGGAGAAACGCATCATGACAACGTCCGTGGGTTGCGATTGGAAAGCGCGACGGGAATGTACAATGCGCGTTTACCCTCGTTACACGAGAGTCAAAGGGCGAAAGTGCGCTAAGCCCCGTTCAAAGCGCTCGCGGTGCTGGCGAACGAGTTGTCGCGGGATCAAATGAAGCCGGTTTCACGGGGACCAAGTTGATTTCCATCGGAAGATTTGCGGTACGGCAATAGCATACACCACCGAATGCCGCATTACACACGTCCGTCGGAAAATAGCGGTCGCTGCTCGTAAACAGCGCTATGCGCGCGGAGCCGGGCGATCGAAAATCTCCACGGTTGCCGCTAATCGCCGACCTAATTACGCCGGTTAATTACACGAAGATCGCGGCGGCCTGCGCCGTTCGGTTCTTACCCGTCAATCGCCGCATAATTGTGCCACAATATCGGCCGCTGATGCGCGCATTGGCAGAATTAAATTGGAACTAACGTGTGTACACAGTAGTTATCGCGGTGGCGTGGCTCGATCGAGTTGATTGGATGTAATGTGTGTACCCGGTCGTTATCGTCGTCGAATCAACGCTGCCGGATACGACGGGCGAAAGAAAAGCCGGTTCGAGCGCGGGAGCGGTACGAGAAGAAAAGAGAAGAAGAAAAAATAGCTGCAGTAGTAAGACGACGGGTTAGGGGGAGGAGAAAACGCGCGAGAAAGGTGAGGCGAGAGAGAGAAAGAGAGAGAAAGGGAGAGTTGTATTGAACTTCGCGCTCGTTTCTTCGTGGCGCAACAGTTTCATGCTCGTTTCTTACCCTCGCCTCGTTTCTTCCGCCCTTATTTTACGGCTGCAAAACCGCGCCGTTGACGTTGGAAATCTCATATTTAATGTTCCTCCCCATGAATACTAAACCGGGGCCGCCAGGCAGTCGATGGGCGCGCTTTTTACAGCGTGCGCGCGGCATAACGCGAACACGTGTCGCACGGTTACGTTACAAGCAAGAAAGAGAGAGAAAGATTATTTTTCTCTCCCTATTTTCCACTTTTTCCACGGTCACGCCAGACTGGAGTTCCTCGAGCAAAAGTTAGGACAAGACATCATGGTTCCTGGTTGATCCGCACCCTGTCCGCCATTTTTAAGGATGACGTGAAAGGAAGTGAGAGAGAGAGAGAGAGAGAGAGAGAGAGAGAGAGAGAGAGAGAGAGAGAGAGAGAAAGAAGATGACGAAACATGCTGCAGCTTCTCTCTCGCTCACTTCGGTCAGAATCCATTTGACGTTGCCAATGTGTCGAAAGGCTGCGTGCGTACATTGCAAAATCAAGTATGTTATTTTGGCTGAATCTTTTTTTACACGTTTCTTACATTTTTACCACGTGCTTCAGTTTAAAAAATAATACGCTTGGATATATTTGCAGTATAGATCAATTACAATCTTTTTTTATACGCTTTAAAGTGCGTTTGCACATCCAAAATCGTATTCAGCTTCAAATGGACGTCTTCCCTACAAATGGTGGTTGGTGTCCCAACTCCTTACTTGAAGGACTCTACGCCGAGCGACATCCCTCGACGCGATCAAGCTCTCCGCCAGCGATCTGATTCGATCCGCGAACGTCTCGTCTTGTCCGTGAGCTCGCTCGCAGATTTCCGTGGTATTCGCACAAATCCCGCGCAGTTCCGTGAATTCAGCGGATGGATTCGTGGAGTCGCGCGAGAGGAAAGGCACGGGAATCAAAGCGTCCGCACGACGTTATAAGGACGTATGAATCGGATAATCCGCGATTTCCCTGGCGCGGGAAAACGCCACGTCTATTCGCTTGGGAATCGGCGAGAATGTGTTGATTAATTAACGTTTTAGGCGAACACGTCTGTGTTGAAGAAATTGTTCTCCAAATGCGATGGATCTCTTCTGTCATCTCTTCCAAAAGATGTCGGTTAATTTGAAA
The DNA here is from genome assembly GCF_010583005.1 of Odontomachus brunneus. Lineage (NCBI taxonomy): Eukaryota > Metazoa > Arthropoda > Insecta > Hymenoptera > Formicidae > Odontomachus > Odontomachus brunneus. Next base: position 3,159,228 of record NW_022639454.1, on the reverse strand, counting down.
TTTTAATTTAAAATTAAAAACGGAGAATAGCGTTTTTGTCACTGTTTGCATCGCCATGACTAAAAGGACTTTATTTTTACTCAAAATTGACCGCAAATTGATTGAGGAATTCGCGAATGGTGGAACGTGGCGGGTATATTTTAGGAGATAAATACAATAGACGCGATATCCTACTGGTATATGTATATGTGCGCATGTGCGTGTGTGCTTTCAAGCGCGCGAAGGGTCTCACATGCCTGTAGATGATCCTAAGAAAATACGAGGATAGAGACGAACGCATCACGATTCGCGAAGCGCAAAAACCCGACAGAAGAGACCAGCGTCAACATTTCCTACGGTGAAATATCGCATCGATGAAATATACATTGTAAATAGATATATCTTTGCACATTTCCTCTCTTTCTCTCTCTCATGCGAGAGGAACAGTTATATATCTCTCTCCCTCTCTCTTTCTTTCTCTCTCTCTCTCTCTCTCTCTCTCTCTCTCTCTCTCTCTCTCTCTCTCTCTCTCTCTTTCTCTCTGTCTCTGTCTCTCTTTCTCTCTCTGTCTCTCTCTTGCGCCGCTTTTTCTCCCCAACGAGTTAATATTTCACGCGAGGGTTACGCCGTGCGCCAAACGACCGTTTATCCTCGCGTAATATTTCACGAACTTCCGGTCTAGATCTGACGTAACAATTCCCAAAGCACGCCGGCGTTGCCTCCGACATGTCGCCTGTGATTTTTTTACACGTCCACCGAGTGTCCACCGGCTATAAAATTCATGGGGTAACGCATGGTTGTATGGTTGGCCGAACGGCGCCGCTTGCCCTCGTTCTTTCGTCCCGTCATCACGCATATATGAGACCGCAATTTTTTTCGCGCCGTTCAAATAAAAGGCAAACAAGCGCCGCCGCGCGAACGCGCTGATATGGGCGTTAATCCGGTGAGAAAAAAAGAGAAACAGACATCGAAGGCGCGTTTCGATCTCCGGATTCATCCGGCTTGAACTCCAGCTCTATGAGATCTTCGCGATCGATCCGAAAACGAAAAAGGTAAAAGGCAGAAAAACAGGAGATAAAGTGTAACGAATTTAATAAGAGAAGACAAGAGAGAGCTCGAAGGAGACAAGAGAGGGAGGCTGCGTCGGAAACCCAGAATTTCAGATCTCTATTAACCCGTTTAACTCGCCCGTCGCGTTTACGTAGCACAGAACTACCGAAACAAAACGCGAATTTCCGGGCGCGAACGGGTTAAGATTAAACGCAGCCTTTTAAGCGTAACTATTCCCGAAGCATAAAGCGTAAAGGAAGGATTTCAATTTAATCCGCTTGCAGCCACCGCCAGGATGGCGCTGCGCAAAACTTAAGGAGGCGGCGGGAGCGAGGGGAGCGAAGCGCAAATTTCCGCCCGTAAGTGGGTTAATAATTTCCCCTCGAATTAACTTCGGTCATTTTTCCCCGTTCGTTTTTATCTCGCTCTCGAGGAAATGTGCGGGGGATCGCTCTATCGTTCGGCGATTTCTCCTGATATCATCTCAGCATCCCTTTCTTTGCCCTGAATCGCGCATCAGCGCTCTTGCCTCTCTGTTTTTGCCTACCACTCGCGAAACGGACGTCACTTGTCAGCGTTCCTCTTTTTTTATCCACGTACTGATACGACGCGCAATCGCAAAATATCTCGCATAGAAATTTCCCAAGATTTTCCCAGATGCAATATAGATTTCAATCACAATGTCCAAATTTGTCTCCAGTACCAAGTAGGAATCCCATTTTTGTCCCATATATGGGCTCATCTGTGCAAAATCGAAACGGAAATATTATGGGAAGTCGCGCTTTTCCCAGTCAGCAATGATGGTACACTTTTAAATAGGAAGTCCCATTTTCATACCAACTATTGCATTCGATAGAACAAAACGTCAAAAAATCAAATATTTTTAAAACACATGAAACATTTTGCTAAATAACGAAATTATTTAGAAAGTCGACATGTCCTGTTCAACTGTAGCGTAAAGTGAAGAGAACAGGGAACTTTGGGTTCCCCCAACTTAGAATCGCATGTTTAAAACATTGCACTTTTAACCAGAAGCCGTAAATTATTTTGGGCCGGATCCCAAGGAATTTTCTATGCGGGACATGGCTCGCGGCGATTGACGGCGCTCGTTGACGTTGCTCGGCATGGGCATATTTCCCCTCGGGTTTTCCTTCCCGCTCCCTTTCCTCCTCTTTAACGCGACTTCCATCAATTTCAAAATTCCCTGCCCCTCTCTCCCGGCGTCCTCCGCTCTCTTAAACGTCACAACGCGCCGTAAGTACTTTACCCAGGATGCCGCGCAGCACGTCCACACTCGTGAGCCGTCGATGCGCATCATTCCGGAGAGAGACAGGGGAGAGACAGCAATGAGATGTAAAGCCCGTGTAAGGGATGTAATGTAAAATGGATCGGCAAACACACGCACGCCGAGACACGCGCGCTCCTCCCGCCGCTCGTTCTCGATCGCGCGTGCCCGCACGACGGAAGTGTTACGTCGTCGCGCGGAAATTCCGTGCGGTTTCGCCGGGCCGTGTAACTCCGAGACGATAATACGATAATGTAGCCGAATCACTGTCTAACTTTCGGGCGTAATCCCAGGGTCTGATTGTCGCAACTTGCGCGAATGCGCGCGCTCGCCGTGTATCGTGTTAGGAGGCGGCAACGTCTACGTTTCAGTCCCGTACACGTGCCTGCGCGAGATAATCAAACCTTTTTAGGCGAATCCCTTCGTTGAACTTCGCGGTTTCCCATTCCTCCTCTCCCCCTCTCACGCCTCCGCGACGCAGCGTGAAACGTTCTCGTGTTTTCGCGATTGATTTCGCGAATTCTCGACAATTAACGCGACTTCCTCGAGGTCAGCTGATTCGAGAAGGAATGAAAAAAGGAGGAAAGATAAGGAGGAGGGAGAAGAAAGGACTAGAAGTGGGAAAGTCCGCAATTCGCGGTCGGCCCAGATTGAAGCCCGGGAGTCCCTTCGGAGATTTCCTCTAGATTTTTCGAAGGCGATCGGCGTCTTCTTATTTTCCCCGCTGCAACCGTACCATCAATTTCCCAGCCGGTAACTTTTCCTCGTGGCAGGAAAAGGGCCAGACACCGTGAAATTTTCGCGAAGAGCGTCTTTTAGGTACACACGCACGTCCTCGGGGGAAAATCAGCGGCAGAAGCGCTTCCTTCCTTCCTTTGCATTAAACGGCTTTTATACTGGAAAGTGTCTCACGCCAACCACATGTACGTACACGCTCGCACGCACGCATGCACGCTCCAACACACACACACACATACACATATATGCACATACACACGTAGACGCGCTCGCAATATTGCATTAACGTGTAAGCGCGTGACTTTCCGCGCTTCAGGATTAATAACGCGCTTCTAACGAGGGTGAATTTTTCGTTAGTTCGGAAAATATGCGAGAAACGATCACAGCCAATTTTTCTCTCTCGTTTTTGAGATTCGTCGCGACAACATTGTCACGAGCTGACGAAACTGCAGGTGATTCGCTGAAAACAGCCGTGTACCTCGCTCCTGTCACTCAGATCTGTATTAATAGTCGTTACTTGCCTCATACGCATGGACAGGTTCAGGTTTTATTTAAAGTTAGACCTGAGTTCTCTTCAGCTAAATCGCGATTGCAAATGTAAAGTCACATATATTATAGATAAAAAAATTCTCATCTAATTCTAAATTGAGATTTGACACGTAGGGCGAATTTCAAGTAACAACTATTAATTCGAATCTTAGAAACTAAGGCCCGTACCGATAGTCGTCACTTGAAACTTGTATCACGTAAAATGCTCAGATTACAATCTTGAACTGGATCCGCGTCTCTCAGTTAAATCATATAATATACGTGGCATTGTATTTGTAATCGCGATTCAGTTGAGAAACTGATTATCAACTAGTTCTAAATTCAAAACTGAATACTTCTCATCTGAGACAAATTTCAAATGACGACAGGTCTGAGTGTCGTGAGAGATAAGATTACTGTGCGATTCAATCGACGCGCGCAAGCAAGGGATTTGCTTGCGCACGGATTTCAGTGATAGTTTTTTTTTTCTTTGAACCAATTTCTTTATTAGAATAATCTTTCTTACCGCGGTGACCTGTTTATTCCGACCTCTGTTTATTTTCGTCCACAAATACTTTTATTTACTACACTTGGCGCAACGAGTTTTCCTCCTCGTTGATGACTAGCGTAACTGCACAAATTAACAATTTGTTACCGCGCCTTCCGCTCATCATCGCCGGCCACGGCCCTGTTTTCGGAAGATTTGCGAGTCCGCGAAACTTTTCCAATTGCAACTTGTTCCGCATATCTAACGCAATTTCCCGTGGACCATGAACTCTTGGCCTCTCTGTGGCGACGGGTTAGCTCGCTCCTAATTTTTCCCTTCTCTGCTTTTTCCTCTTTGCGTCCGCGCGTTGACACTGCGAACTTTCGCAGAAATCGCGATATTACGAAGTCAATCGTAGAGTTTTTAATCATATCGCGTTTCCGTGAATTTTCCCGCGCGTTAGCGCTCTCGCGACGCGGCGATCTTACATCTCCAGATGTTCGCTGGACTGTTATATACCGAGAACATCCGATTGTCCATTCGCGCGGGAAATTTATTTCATGGGAAATTGCTCTTAAGAAATTGCCAAGGAATAAGTTCAATATCTTCATGTACCTTCACGCGAAGAGATGATGAGGAAGAACAAATACAATACGCGTTTTCGCATTACACATCTTCCCCTCGGAGAATGAATGTTTGAGTAAAAAATTGGCAAACAAACGTCGAGTGTGTGTGCGGTGTCCAAGCATGTCTAAGGTATTATCGTGTCATTTATTATTTTACATTTTTATCGTGTCATTTATATTCCTGCCGTCGTTGATTCGCGGGGATTCGTTTCGCGTAATCCGCGCATCGAGTAATACAAATGTAGCGACTCGTGTTTCACGCTCAGTCTCTACGTTGCTTCCTCTCTATTCCGGCGGCGCAATGCTTCCCCGCGCGTAGCGATAACAAAATGCGAAGTTCATGGAAATTGCATCGCGCTATATCTCGCATCTACTTCGCTGATACACCTCGTTGCTCATTATCCGCCCTTTTTCTCTTCTCTCCGTTTTTCTTTCCTCCGCGTCCCCTCCCTCCCTCCCACTCTGTTTTCTTGTGTTTCTTTGGAGCGCGAGGACGAATGTTTATTATTTCTTAGCTAGGTAGCGATATTATTCAGCGCGAAGAGCATCGCGCAAGTTATAATTGTGGCGGCCGAAACGCGGCTTGCATTGCCGCGCGAGTTTGTGATTTTACGTTGTTCGATAAACTCGGAGAGATATACCGGGCGTTTGCGCTTGCTCGGATAGATTAAGGCGAGCGCCGTCGTAGCCATTTTCGAAAGTGCGGCAGCGTTTTATTTAGCGGCGGATAATTAAGTCCTCCGTAGAGTGGGCGGTCGACATAATTTGCGCTAACGCGAATTACGTTGTTTAAGGGACACTTAGTGAGGCGCGAAGAAACATCCCGGCCGTGTCGACTGTTAACGACGGACGGATGGACTCGGCAAATAAACGACCACTACGAATAATTTCGCGCTAAGAACCAAAACATAGCGGAACTTCTCGCGCGGCCGGGCGAGCGTCCCCGAGAAAACGCTTCCCCCGGTCGTGAATGTAACGATAACGTAGTTGCGGCAGTACTTGCGTGTTGTGTGACAAACTTTAGCTTTCGCCGTAAAGGGTTTATTCGGGCGATTCTCAATTGTTTCCCGAGAGTCTTCTTTCTCTCCCCAGTGCTTCGTTCCACCCTCGCGTTACCTTAGGTTGAGGAGACATTCCGAACACGCGCTCGCGCTCCTCGAATTATGTGGAATTCGCGAAATTTGCGGCATGTTGCGTAAAGAAAGGGAGAGGATCTGTTAAAGAGATCCGTAAGCGCGTTTATGATGAAAGTTGAGAAAGTCACCGGCTGCGAGAGTTGCGCGACAGCCACATGAAACGCGTGAGAAACTTTTTATTAAAGTTAGCATATCCATATTTAACTCCGGGCCCCGGGCGCGCGATACGCCGCGTATACAATGGAGCGCGGCCGTATAAACCGCATAGTTAAACATTTGCATTTATGAAAGTTAGAATTCGTTTTGCGAAATCGGTCAGCGTGCGATTATTGCGTCGTTATTCATCGAAATGAGTCTGCACTCACGCTCGCATGAATAACGGCTGGACGCATAGGCCGTGCCACATCTCATCTACCGTATCAAATCACAATTGCAGACTTCTCGGGAAATTCCGAATCGTTTCTCTTTATCAACACGCCGAGATATATAGCGCGCGAGTCTCTAGCGAAATTACATTCGTTGTGTTACGCCCACGGAGATAAAATTTTATCTTTAGCGGGATTCTGTTATAATGTAAACTCGAGAGAAAATTCTTCTGAAACCAAAAAGAAAATATTCGTAATAATCTAAGCGCAATATTCTTAAAGCTAGAAGAATATAAGACGCTTGTGGGACAAAAACGAAACAGCAAACGCGCGTTAAAGATCCCAAGCGGATCTCAGAAATTCTCTAGAGGAATTTTAATATAATAATTTCCTTAGTTTCTATTCTAATAAGTAACATGAATATCACGTTACATATACACCAAAATAAATATAATCTCATTTTTAGTGGAATTCTCTTATCTTACAGCCTCTTATCTTACCCTCAAGGGGATTCTTCTGAAACCTAAAAGGAAAATATTTAAACACCCAAAGAAAAATATTTTTTAACACTCAAAGAAAAGGAAAATATTTTCAAAGAAAAGTATTCTAACACTTAATTTTTAAAATTAGAAGAATTCCGTTTTTTTATTTATGAATATAAGTCTTGTTCTTAATAGAAATTTCTTTCAGTAGGAGAACATTCAGCTTTAAGTAAACGTATTTCTCTTGCTACAAAAGGAAAAAGGAAATGTTAGAGTAATATCTAGTAGATCTCTAAGTAATAGCTCGCCTTATTAGGATACTCTTTTGATAGAAGTTTTCGGTTAGAATATGGGATTATAGGAGTACTTTGGAACTCGAGTTCTTTTTTTCTGAGTGATAGAACATTTCCCTTTTAGAAGAATATTTTCCTTTGGGTGTTAGAGTTTTTCTTTCCTTTTAGAAAGTTTCAGAAGAATCCTCTTGAGGCCATAAGATGAGAAGATTTCGCTAAGAGTAAGATTATATTTTTTGAATGTACATGTAACGCGTTATATCCTTGCTTCTTCGAACTGAAACTAAGGCAATCATTATGAAAATTCCTTTAGAGAGTTTCTGAAATGCGCTTGAGCCCTCAATCGAAGAACTCGCTATTATTATCCCGCATTTCCTGTCCTGTTTTTGCCACAAGTGCGTCTTGCATTTTCGCGATTGCTAATCATTCCGAGATTATTGTCGTTGTTTCTCCTGAAAATCTATTGATCTCGATTCAAGTCTCCAAAAGGATCTATCGTTGGGAGATAATTACGACAAGAGGGGATTCCTTCTCTCCCCCCGTATTCGTCGTAAGACGAGGCACTTCACCGATCGTAGCATCGAGATCCCGCGCATCTGTTTGTACGCGCGTATCGGTAGTCAGCGTATCGCGCGGGGAATCGTCTTGTCGTCGTAATTGCACACCGAGACTCTTCCTATGCGCTTCCAGGGAGCCAGTCTGCCGAGTTATGATGCTCGTTAAACGCGGCGTGTCTCGGATTCGATACTTCCTCGCGCGCGAGCACGCCAGATAGAGACGGCACAGCGAGAGGATACGTTCCTTCCGCTGTGGATGCCGGATCCGAGCGTAGGATCGTTTGGACTAATTAGAAGATATCGTGTACCATAACGAGCGGGTCCAACCCTCCCCTCGTCGCTCTGGAAGAAATTAATTGCCACGACCTCGCCTTATCTCGCACGAGATCCGCCGTTTCGATTCTAGAAAAGACGGCATGCCGCCTTAACGACGAGCTTTGGGAAGGAAACGCTTTTAAATACCTCGAGGGCTCTCCCGATTTTATCATCTGCCATTCTTCCCGACCCTGTACCCGAATCGTTGTAACATTTTGGTGATTGCAACGCGCCTGGGCGTGTGTTGAAACGCTTATTTGCCGAAAATTTTACGAATTAATCGCGCGCGCGCGCAATCAGCATCGCGTCGGCGGCGATGGTGGTGGCGATGGTTGTGGTTTAGTTTAGTGCTCGATGACGAACAAAAAAGCGGTCACGGCACGGAAAGGCAAGTGTTTCCGCTTCGTGTGAAGCTTTTCTTTCTGCACGACCAGCGGAATATGTTGCTGAAGTTTTGCGTGTCCACCTATCGCGAAAACACACGTATCGCGTGCAGCGCGACCGAAAGTTCGTCGAGAATGACGTAACCACCGACATGGCTGTCGGGAAAACGACGCGGAAGAACAGCGGGCGAGAGGACGAGTTTTCCGTGAAATTTTCTGTTATCGCGGCGGCGGGATATTTAAATCACTACGACGAAATCCTAACCTTTTGACAAATTGCAGTATCGAGTCGTCACCATGATATCCCGAAAGAAGTTGCGCGCTGTACAACTCGTTTTTCTGTCTCTTTCTCTTTCCTTTTTTTTTATGTACCACGTTGCACACTTCGTTATCGAGACAAAAGAGTTCGTGGCGTTGTCTTCCTTTGGCGCTCGCGCGCAATTTGTGCAACAATGTCCGTCCCGATGAATGTAGAACGCCGATGGGAACAATGCGAATAGTGGAAAGTTTAATGCAGTCGACGCCGATACAAATTCGCCACTTTACGCCGGGGGAATAATGGGAACTATTCTTGCGTAATTATTAGAGGGCGAAAGAGAGAGAGAGAGAGAGAGAGAGAGAGAGAGAGAGAGAGAGTGCGTTTTCACGAAACTTCGCCTTGACTTGCACTGTCGGATGTTTTTTTTAGCAAAGCCGATTCGCTACTCCGTCTATCAGCCGTCTGATGGTTGAAGTATCGTATTGATTTCGCGTATTGGTTTCGCGTTCTCTCTCTCTCTCTCTCTCTCTCTCTCTCTCTCTTTTTTTTCGTTCCCACTTTCGACGTGACTATTCAGCGATACGACCGCCCGCCAAATGTGAGGTACACAGAACTCACGCTCCTGGCGCGTTAACGAGGATTCATTCGCGAACGTGCGATCGGCTCTCGTGAAAATTCGAGGGGATGCACGAGCGGGAACGCGTGCGAGCAAAATTTGACGTATCATATCGGACGAGAAACGTGTCTGAGAATTCCGGGGACGAATTAAGAATTTATTTTCTGTAAGTGGCGGGGAGGGGGGAGAAAGGGAGGGAGAAACAGGCTAGAGAAAGTCCTAATGCGCGAAACAATTTTAAACTGGATTTACGGTGCGCAGCGGTCGAAGGTGAGGATACGCGAGAAACCCGGGAAGTCCATTCCTCCCTACGTCACCACCAAGTCAAGAAATTCTCCGAGGCATTGTGAAATTTTATCGTGTATCTTGCTATATATGTATATTTCGCTGGAGATTTCACTTTATCATTCACGGAGAAGTGAATGACAAAAATGCCGCACTTTCGTGGCTACATCCACAATGCAGCTACATACCGCACAGTGTAGAATTCCAGGCATGCTCGGAGCTTGATTCTCGTAGCGCGCTGCACGCGTGTGTGTGTGTGTGCATGCATGCATGCATGCATGCGCGCTCGTGTTACGAGCAAACCAGTATTGCTTTTTTCTACCGTATATACCCATACAATCTAAATTCTCGCGATAACCTACATGTTGCGCTATTCATTGAACTTCAACTGCCATGTAACTCGTTTATTAGAGTCGCTTTGCAACATCTGCCGTGCCCGGAAATAAATACATTTCCCCTTCCCCCCTCTCTTTAGACGATTCCGCGCGTGTGCGAGACTGTCAAATCGAGTGGTTCAAGGAAACATCATGCTTTTTCACGCGTACGAAACGTGATTTCGCAGAGAAGGGAGAAAAAAATGCACGTCGATCGGTCCTCCTTCCATCCCTCCTGCTCTCAATCGTTCGCGACAATCGCTCTCTCGACAAACGAGTATTTCGCGTCTCTCGCTTCGGCCGGAATTCACTCTGTCCGTGAAAAGCGACACCGGAATGCGCCTGGAATTATTCCAGGTCGGCTGTAGACAGCCGGGCGTTTCAAGTTGTGTGCATTTAGCGACTTTACAAAAGAGAGAAAGGGAGAAAGAGAGAAAGGATGGAAAGGGGGAAAGGTCGTCGTCGGCGGCGTCGCGTCCGAATGGCGCGCGCAGATCAGCTTGCGGTAAATAAATTCTCCCGCTCGCCGTACCTTACTCCTGATCCACCCCTGTGCACGTCCCATCGTCGCCCGGCGGTGTTTTAAAAAAACTTACGAGCCCTCGGCCGGGGACGCGATTCGATTCGCGCCCGCGACGATGCGAGTTATGTGCGTCGAGGGACGACGAACTGCCCCCGGACGAACCAACACGGGACGACGCGCACGGCTCTCCGAGCTCGGCGATTTCTCGGTTACGAATGTATTTTCGTCTCGATAACTCGATTTTAGAGCCTCGGCTGCGAGCGTTCGCCGCGCGATCCCGAGCGGAAAAATAACTCTCCGCGCCGCCTCCGTCGTGTTTCGTCGGCACTTCATCGACCTGCGGCAACGGGTATTTTGTTAGTCAAAAAGAGAGGCTGGCAGCAGACTGAGAGGGAGGGGAACAGAGGGAAAAAAGAGAAACAAAAGATTTACCGAGCGCCATGATAACCGTTTATCTATGCGTCAAATGCACCCGGGTGTCTAGTGGTGTGCGCGCGCGCCAAATAATGCGCCTTCTAACGACGTGGAAAAAAAATAAAAGAAATGTATGGCAAAAATTTTCAAACCATGGAAACGAGCGACACGGCTGTTCTGAATAGGACTAGTTTTCTCTTTTTTTTTCTCTCTCTCTCTCTCTCTCGCTCTCGCTCTCTTGCTCTCTCATTCGCATTCAAAAGAGCTAATTCACAGTCGCGCCTGTCCGAGTGAAATTTACAGCAAACATAGACACACATAGTCAAATAGAGGCGTACTCGAATTAAAAAAAGGGCAAAGGGAGAGAGAGGGAGAGAAAGGGGAAGCAGAGGGGAATAGAAAACTGCGCAATCAATCGGCAGGATTCTAATTCTAAATATTCCATTTGTTTCCTCTCACGTCCTGCCGCGATTTACCGAACATTTCGTGTCTATTCCGCGCGCAGTTTCGCTCTCGGGCCCGTCGAAAGTTGCGAAACGGCGCGTACGACGTGTTTGGCATCGTCGCCATCGTCGTCGAGCAAACGTCTTTCTCGTAGGATCACGACACCGTGATCTAACTATAATTCGCTATACCAACCGACGGTGACAGCCGGCGACAGAAAGAGGAAAAAGGAGAGAAACAGACTCTGGAAGAAGAAGAGCTCTCTTTGGCGCAAGCGATCGCCGAAAAGCGGCTCTTACAATCGTCCGGGAATAAATGCCGGTGACTTCCGCTCGGGACCTCGTTCCTTCTCACAATTGATACACACGCGAATCGAACGCTCCCGCTTTTCGTCCTCGCCATCTCATTTCCGAGCGGAGGATCTTATCCTGCTCCTTGTATCCCGCGTGTTTTATCGCGGTGCTCGAGATCGCGCGAAGGGAGACAGAAAGGGAGAGGAAGAAAAATAGACACAGAGCGACAGGGAGGGATGGGAAAGGGTGACGGCAAGAGGGAGAGAAAACGACGCATCGCGCGTTGTAAACCGTGTGTTTCTTTCATCGTCGGGCAAAAGTGCGTTTCGCGCGCACTCGCGCGATATACGCAAATAAAGTTCGTACGCTCGGTGCAGCTCGCTCGAGCCGTCATGAGCTTCGTCGAGAACGCGAAGGCTCTGTGAGCTTTTACGGCTCTCGCTGCGGGGGATGCAGATGCGTGCATCTCGACTGCCTCTGCTGTCGCAATCTTCCTCTTTCTTTCTCTCTCCCCCTCCCTTCTTTCTTTTTCCAATTTTCCGTGAAAAATGTAAATTGCGGCTTTTAGCTTCGGTTTGGTTAATAGGTGGATGGATAGCATCCTTTGTTGTAACTTACGATAACGTCTGCGTCTGAGAGAAATTTCCGGGTGAAAAATCAGGGGGAGCTTTAAGGAGCGGCGTTGTGTAGACGCGTTCTGGCTATGAGGTATGTAAATTCGATGCAGATTTACGGTAGAAATGCGCAGGTAAGCGCTTCGGGAGTGCACTTGGTTGCACAAACTTCAGGAAGCGCGGGCGTGACGGCAGCAATAATAACAGATTGCATTCAGTCGCGAATAATGACGATTTAATTGCGGAAGTGGTACGTTATTCGAGGCCGTGAATAAAACATCAGCAACAATGTATCATCGGTCTTTCACGAGAGCCAATAAAATTGTAAGTCGGAATATTATTCGATGGATTTCTCGCGCGCAAGCTGTCACTGGCTGCGTCCAGCGGAGAAAGCTGCTTTGAAACTGTTGTGAGATGCGTGAATCCGATTGATGTGTGCTCTTGATCTTGACGGATTCTAAGGATGTACATACCGATCAGATTCGCGAATCGTACAACAGCTGCAAAGCAGCTTTCTCTGTTGAACGCAACCACTGTTAAAGTACACGTACGAAACCTCCGTTCAGCATCGACTCAACAACGATCTTAGGTCGGTGATGCAAAATTTTTATTAAACCATCATTGTTATTATTATCCCCCGTCCTCTCACACGTCACACACATACGCAAACACATCGTTAGTCATCACCAAACTAAATCAGCCGATTTTTTCCAATTTCCCAGAATTCGTAGGATCTGCAAATTTTGTTTTCGGGAATTTCTCAAATCGACGATCCTCGCGATTCATCTGTCTTGGCGACAGATTCGAGAAGAGCGTGCGTCGTTTCAGTTCGCGGGCAATGGCGACATTTACTCGTTCGTCGCGGTGGCGTAATCAAGAGGAACAACGGGAGGAATTAATCGTGTTCGCGCGAACGCGGAGGCAACGAGAGAGCGAGAGGCAGAAAGCGGCGGCGGCAGCGCGAGTCCGAGTAATAAAAGCACTTGTCTCGTATTAATCCGTTTACACTCGCGTACGTCGGTCCAAATTGAAATTTCCCCCGACGTCGCTGTTGCGGCCGCGCTTTTATTTTCCGAAAGTGCGCGCGCGACGCGTTACGCGTGCCCCCCATATTTTCGCGTAATAAGTTTCGCGACCCCGCGGCGAACTCTCGCCGTTTGCGTCCCTTAACTCGCCGTAACTCCGTTTCTCCGTTTCCGGTAAAAGGTTTATGTAAATCATTCTTCTTGCCGAGGAAAATCGGATTTTCGCGGATTACATTGTCGCGTCTGTAAGTGGTGGATACTCGGCTCGCCGTCGTTCCGCACGGCACGGCGCGCCACGTCGCGGCGCCCAGTAATTATCGCGAGTCGCCTTAAATTCTCGCGCGACGTGAGACCCCGGCCTCGTAAATCGCCGATCTCTCCCGCTGTCCCGATATCTCCGTGGATAATGTCGTCGGGCGTAAATCACGAGTGCGTAAGAGCCGAAGCCTAGTCGCGCGGGACGCGATGAGATCTTAAGCTGCTGGAAAGGTTCGAGTGTCATTTTCTTCGTTTCATTTCGTACGTAGATAATAAAGTTCGCTCGTTTGCGAGAGGGCAGCTTGATAACGCGAGGGAGGAGAAGGCCGTCGAGATATTTGAGGTAAGGTCCGCGCGTGTTTTCACGCATCGTCGCTGCGCTTATTTCTATACGCGGATGGAAATCGCAGTTCTCAGTGATATCCTCCATTGTACGATAATAATTACTGTCGATATCGTGTCACGCGCGGCCGTGAGTGCGAAGTGAAAAAAAATTCTCGCAGAAAAATCAAAGCTTGTTTTAATAATCGCGCGATGATCGTATGGGGAATCACGCGATAGTATTCCCGCAAGCGTATTCCGAAGCTGAAAGAGTGCCAGTGCTATTTTCTGCCTCTTTCCGGTGAAATAAAAAACGTCCTCGTTAATGCCTTACAATGTATCGCGAATTTTCCAGGGTGCTGCGTTTAATTTATTAAATCCAACGTGCGTGAAGTTTTTGCATATCGCGCCAGAAAGATTTCGAGATATAACGACGCTCCGCGTCGTAATTGATATTTCTGATATGAATGAACAATGTTCGCCTAACAGCAATAACATTTATGCAGCACGATCGTTAAGAAATAGCGAGCATTCGGTCGCCAAACGGCGCGAGAGTATTATTAAAAATAAATAATTGCGCCTCGTCCTTGAGAGCTCATTACGCAGTCCCGTTTATTCAGGGTTCTTAATTACTGCATTTCATTCTCGCGAAACGGAAGGAAAAAAGATAGTAATATCCAAGAGGATCGCGCGCACGCGGCTCGGTGAGGAAATTAAAAATTCCCGAAAAAATTTGCAAATCCTATGAATTGTAGGAAATTTGAAAAAAAAACAGGTGATTTAATTTGCTAATACCGATGATGCATTTGTGTGCGCATGTATGTGTGTACATGTGTGTAACGTGTGGGAGACGGGGGATCATAATAATAATAATGATAATTTAATGAAATTTTTGCATTATCGATCCAAAAATCATTGAAGCTCGAGATATTCACGACGCGGAGCCTGCAATACCGGGGATTACCAACCGACTCGTCGTGAAACAATCGAAATTTACGATTGCCTCGAGTGTGTTAGTAGGTTAGTGTGTGCAAATGACCTTCCGAAGTTGGCGCTATTGTTTAGATGTACAACGTATCGCGGAAACTCCTGATGTGCTCCCGTAAACAGCGCGAAGATACTGCTGAATCCGGGCTGCCGCCCGGATTGACATCGTCGTCGTCGTCGTCGTCATTGTCGTCGACGACGACGTTGACATCGAGCGACGCTGATACCGCACGTCCTACGTATCACGGTAAATGATACTTTAATGCGCTGGCATTTTTTGTGCGGTTCCCATCGGCATGCGAGCGGATTATTCCGCGGAGCGCGGCGCGCACCGCTATCTCGCGCTTTTTTCCTGCAGATCGCATTTTCATATTTCTCTTTCTTCCGTTCTCTCACTCAGTCTATCTATCTCTCTCTCTCTCTGTCTTTCCACACTTTGAAACGAATCGCATTTCGTGTTTGCCGGCGGTACCTAGCTACCTACGTTCGCCGTCGATTACGTGTACCGAATACACAACGTCGCCCCGGACCTGCACCTCCTCTTCATCCTCTCTCACTCTCGTCCCGCGCATTTTCAGCGAACGATTTTGTAATCAGTGTCTTGAGAGTATTGGTTACGCGCATGGAATGCGTGCTCGGAGTAACGTTCGTCGGGTGAAACCGATTAGATTAAATCGTCGGACGAAAGTCGTGGGCTAAGCGCGCTGCTCTTCTTCTTCTTCTTCTTCCTGACGGGGAACACGTAGAAATCAAAGTCGGATGGTCGATTCGTGCTTTTTCCTTTCCTTTTTCTCTCTTTTTTTTTCGAGTTACATGGTCTTGAGTATCCTCTCGACTCGAGACGTACTGCTGATAAGACGGCTGCGGGACGTGCTGGCACCGCACTGGAAGTACCCCGGAACTCGCGGGGATACTTTTCTTCATGTGTACTCGTCTTGAGCTACGTCGGTAGCTCCGCGAGAGCTCGGCATAATTAGCGTGAGCGAGTAATAGCCAACATCAACACGAACTTGCGACGGGTCACGGGCGAGATCGGCGGAACTGCCAATTAGCAGTATGATCTAGCTACGTAGAACCATCCTGTCGAAAATACTGTAACGAGGGCAGATTTGACGCGCGGGGTAATGCGCCAAGTTTCGAGGAGTAAGGTATCGCCTCTGGTGACAAGTTATTAATTGAAAACTTTGATCCAGTTAGTTATCGAGCACCGACGAGGAAGCGAGAGAGAAAGATAGATAGCGAATGCAGGAAAGAGAGAGAAGCAAAGACAGAGAAATAGGCAGGTAGATAGATAGATGAAGAGAGAGGGGGAGAGAGAGAGAGAGAGAGAGAGAGAGAGAGAGAGAGAGAAAAGGACAGAGGAAAGGGAAGTCCTATTAGCATAATCTGAGGAACTCTCGTGCCGTTGCCTGCATTCGACGTTTCATAGCGCGAACTTCATAACTACAGCGGTACCGCGACTTGCGAAAAAATCGCGCTCACCGAGTGCGAAATTCCTGATAACGATCTGCCTTCCGACAGCTCTCGATTTTCGCAATCTTTCCTCTTCCGCTATAATGATATCATCGTTTCACGTGGCGGTGATGTGCGTTCCGCATGCCAAATTTCGCAGACGATCGAGTAAAACATCGTCAATCATTGACTCGTCATGGCACTCAAAACCTGGTTCTTCTTGTAATTGAAGAATTGCAGTTAAATGCTAGAAAGTTAATTTGCTTGCACTTTATGATTCCAAAAGAAAACTAAACCTGTGAACACAACGAAACTGTGAACAACCGTCATTAATCAGGCCAATTGGTTAACAAGAAAAACCAGGTTTTTGTCTGAGTGTCGATGACCAAATGGGTGTCAATAGTTGGGCACCAATAATTGGGTGCCAATAATTGTTTCACTCTACAGAAAAGAATATAATCTCATCCTTAGTGGAATCCTCTTATGTCGTGACCCCAAGAGGATTCTTCTGAGACCAAAAGGAAAATATTCTAGCACCCAGAGAAAGAACTTCAATGGCAGTGTCCTGTAATTCCATATTCTAAGCCGAAACTTTTACCGAAAGAGTATTTCTCTCTTAACGAAGAGGAATAATACCTAGAATATTTTTCTTTTGGTTTCAGAAGAATTTTCTTTAGAGTATATTGTATAGGAGGATTTCGCCAAAGATGAGATTATATTATTTTTAGGTGTACCGTATGCTACGCTGTGTGAGAAAGATAGTGTGCAAGCGTTGCTCATATTCGAGCATGATTGCTTATTAATTATTGAAAGCGCGCCTTCTGTTTATTCCATATTTTTTTCCCGCTTGCGGAATCGAGCTTATTGCTTGTCAGAATTCGCGCTTCGTCGGCGAAAAAACGAGAAGCCGGAGTGAGGATGTACTCAGTTCGATATATCCCGAGGTGCATCAAAATTAAGCTGTGCGATACATCACCAGGGGGTTGGAGGCAAGGAGGAGACGGGATAGGGCGCGTTATGAGTTTGCTTTATACGATAACCGATCGAGCAGTGTGTCGAACGACTCGCGGTGGGACTAATTAATAAAAGTTACACCGGCGGAGTCTTGGCTTTGCTCTCGACTGAAGTTAACCTAATTAAGTTAATTAAGTGATAGGGCCGCTTTACCAAGCGCTCGCGCGAGTGTGTGAGCCGATGAGCGAGATCTCGTCCGTGAGACTCGCGTAACCAGAAGTCAATTTATCGTACAAGTTAGCGCGGAAAACCTCACGACTTGGCGCTGGCGATTTTCAGCGTCCTTCCTCTCTTCGCGGTAACCTTTTTATTAAAATAATAAAAGACATGTATACGCTTTCTCTCTCTCTTTCTTCCTCTCTTTTATACATATATACATACACACAGGAGAAATAAGAAGAAACAATATACCCGGCGAACCGATAAACCGTGAAAAATGACGTCTAGCGAAGCGGCGTCTGTACGGAACGACGCCTGCGACAGACGGCCGTCCTGAGGAAAAAAGGAGGAGAGAAGGGAGAGGGCAGCTTTTTCAGTCAATATTTGTCAAGTTCGCGAGACCCTCGCGCGACAACGCGCACATCGGGATAAGTCTCGGATGCGCGCGCAATGGCGTTTTCTCTCGGGCGGATTAGCTAGCTCGCGCGAACAGGAAATTCGGTCCGAAGGGACGACGACAACGACGACGCTTCTCTCGCTTCCGCCCGAGTGTCTCTCGTTCTTTCTCTCCGGATGCCTCCCGGCGACGATAATGGGCCTGCAGAACAGGATCCGTTATAAGCAATTAGAGACTCACACGGGCGCAGTGTCGTAACGATTCGACGAACGGCCGCTGCGAACTGCTTGGCGCGTTAACACCGACGAGCTTCTTACAGACTCCGCGGAAAATTGCGTCGAGCACGTGTGCATGCGTACGCAGGAAACTCGATATTGTGCAATATAACGCAACACTCTGTGCGCGTTGAATTATATTATATTGTACATAATGTCGCGCGCATTCTCTCATTTAGCTCATTAATGACGTCGCGATATCGCATTGCCGCGTGTGTTCACGTCGCGCTGCGAGATACCGTAATGAGATTTCCCGTGTGCCGCCGATTCGATTGTTACATCGTTTTACGGTTCATCGCGTCGCGGTGGGTGGGTTGGGGAGGGAAGGGGGAAGGAGGAGGACGACGTTTTACGAGGCGCGTCTTCGCCGCGAGTGTATCACCGCGTCGTATTCTGATTAAACGTCCGCCGTGCGCGCGTCGATACGGCGACGCATAGTAATAGAATGAGGATCGCAGGGAAAAAGGATTTGGTCGTTTTCTTGCGCGTTCCTCGAAGCTACGGCCGTAAAGTCTTAAGCGACTGTCACTCGGCTAAGGGCCGGAAGGACGGAGGGGGCGAGAAAATCGAGAGAAAAAGCCGACGGCCGGTGTATATACATAGATATATAGCCGGCTGGTGGCTAGAGAGCGACCGGCTTCGTGTAGGGCCGGAGATCGATGGGAAGCAATTACCAGATTGAATTAATTGAATTAATCGACTTGCCCGGACTGATGAACCGGACCCTGGTTCGTGACCCGAGACGGTATTGTTGGGATTTTCGCGAAAACTTTGGCAACCGACGGGAGCTCAAGGGCTTTGGACGGCTTGTCGCCACTTTTATGTCGGATCGCTCGCTTCTTTAACGCAGCCCTACTCCCCGTACTACCTGCTCGCCCGTGTTTTAAAACAGCCATTACACGAACGAGAAGGGTGCGTGCGCGTTCCACGCTGAAGTTGAACATTGAATTTTCGTACTCGTCGGCCTCGCGGATGTAATAATAACGTGATCTTCGCTGAAGTTTGTGTATACGCGATGTATACATGTTTCACAAGTCGCGCGAGAGAGACTAGATGTAATGAGCTTTCGCAGAAAAAGCTTCCGCTCACGCAGCGCGCAATTAATGGATAAATATGTCTTTCGTGTGTATTGTTGAAATTTAATTTAACTCACAGCTCAGAGGACACGTCGGTTGGAATGGCGCAAATGAACGTCGCAAATGAATGTTCGAAATCACATCCGAGTTCAGCTCCGAGGGATTTTTCCGAGTCGCTCGCGCGAAATTTAACGCAGCATCGAGCGAAAAGTTTCCGCTGCACGGCACGTAATTAATAGTTCAATACGTCTTTTCCACCCTCTAAATTTCTTGGAGCGAAATTTTAGCTCGAAAAGCCGAGTGACCCACCGAGTCACTCGAATCACAGAGTGATTTCTCACTCATACAGAGTAGATTTTCGAAACTGATGTACTCCACCGTCACAGAAGAACATAATCGCTTTAATTGAATGAAACATTCGCTCGATATGAAGTCGAAATTTACTTTAAGCGTGAGCGAAACATTCGCTCTTGAACTCTCGTCTGAGTTCGATTTTGAGAGAGATCAATTTTCATCGTTCGCGTTTGCCTAATGCGACAGCTGATGAAATGAACATTGCGTTACACGTGTACACGTTAAAGCGCCCTTAATCCCCAAACTGCAATCACCACCGCTTCCCTCGCCTTACCGACGACACGATTCTCGATCCTCGCTTCGTGATCTAAAGTCACCACCCTCGCTCTCGCGCCACCGCACCCCTTTTTACAGTGCGCGCCTCGCGGGAGTAGACGACGAGAACTCGGTCTCTTCGGGAACTCTTTGGCGAAACTCGCGGTTTGCTCGACAGAGAAGCGGCAGAGAAAGCGAGAGAGAGAGAGAGAGAGAGAGAGAGAGAGAGAGAGAGAGAGAGAGGGAGAG
>NW_022639454.1:3135669-3137103 GCF_010583005.1 Odontomachus brunneus | reverse complement strand
GAGAGAGAGAGAGAGAGAGAGAGAGAGAGAGAGAGAGAGAGAGAGAGAGAGGAAGAGAGGAATTCTTCGAACTTGAGATGTATCGCTAACGTCAATATGTCCTTCGTGAGTACACACTTCTCGTTGGCTGGTGAAGCCACGCCGCGCCGCGTCGCTTAATTGACGAAGGCGCGAAACGTAAAGTGCGCTCCTTAATTGCCAACATCGGTAATTACGCCACTCTTGCGGGCGGGGATAGGAGAGAGGGACAGAGAGCTAGATAGATAGAGAGAGGGAGGGGAGAGAGAGAGAGAGAGAGAGAGTGCCGTGGGCATTTGCCAACCCTACCGGCTTTTATTCCCTCGTGACTCCAGCGGCGCGGCCATCAGAGCGAGAGAGAGATAGGCGAGGTGGTTGATGATAGCGCGGTGGCGGCGGTGCAACGCGCGCGGCGGTTCGAAGCCGCGCTGCACACAACTCGACAGAGGAGAGACTAGTCGAGTGTTAACCCAGATTTCAATAAAGCTCGCTTTAAAACATTTCCCGCCCTACCCCTCGTCCGCGTCCCGCGTGCCCAGGCCGTTCCATTCAACTGGAGAGCGGCTTCGTAACTGACGTTTGCACCGTGGCACGTCTAATTGCTCGGATTTCCGACAACGACGACGGGGCCGTCGTTCGTAGCAAGCGACGGGTTCCCGGTCCTCGCTCGCTCGCTCTCGCTCGTCGTCGTCGTAGTCGACGTCGGCGGTCCATTTCTTTCTCTCCTTCTTTTTTTTCAAGTAAACCGACCGACTTGTCAGACGTTATTAAGCTCGCTCGATTCCACACCGCGTCGACGTTTCTTAAGAATACTTGAGAATAAACCAAACCGCCGCCATCCCCGTTATTTCAAGGCATTGTGACCGGAAGTTGAGCGCCTCCGGACTTTTCGGCTTTAACGCGAGTTGAATCTGAAGAGGAGCGATCCGCCGCAAGAGAACACATTAAACTTTCGGAATGATGTATGAGTGATGAGTAGACATAGAATGGCGGATGGATCGGCTGGGTAGTTGGTTTTGTGGCGAGATAGTGTTCCGAACGTCCTTCCGAGATCATTCCCGCCGACGGTGACGGAGTTTTATCCGGTTGTACAAGAGACGTCGCTCGTCTGGTGACGTTAAATCGTCGAGGAAATATACCATATTACGGAGCGACACTATCGTGAGTTCGCAAACACGACTGAAATGAAAGTGTAAACATTGACCTTTTATTTTGCCATGTTACGAGCCTTGCTTGGAGTGAAAGCTCCTTTGCCTTTCGGTAATATAACTAAAGCTAAGAGCGAGGAAAAAATGTTCGAAATACTCATTTCGAGATATTTGTTCCTGCGAGGCGAGTTGCGTAACTCGCAGAAATGTAATCGAAGAAAGAAAGAGAGAGAGAGAGAGAGAGAGAGAGAGAGAGAGAGAGAGAGAG
>NW_022639454.1:3123675-3135429 GCF_010583005.1 Odontomachus brunneus | reverse complement strand
AGAGAGAGAGAGAGAGAGAGAGAGAGAGAGAGAGAGAGAGAGAGAGAGGAGGTGGGAGAGAGATCGGCTTTTACCGCGCTCGAATAAATTTTTCTCAAAACGGTTATTTCGCACAGTGTTCGGAAAGAAAGCGCCTTGAATACCGGCGCCGGCAATTACATTGAATTACGGCGTCGCCCGTCCGAGAATGAAAAACCGCGCGCGACCGCACTTAACCGCAGAACGAGCCCCGAATGAACTCGTTATTCCGTCATTTCGGCTGATTAAGTGTAATTAAGCTCACGTCGTGTGCGACTTCTTAAGGCCGTCACGTCCTCGGGTTAGACCCGTTTAATCTCGTCGTGTATCGTTTTCGTGTCTGCTCGCATCGCGCACTAGCTGATTCACTTAACGCGGCGACCTCATTTTATTCCTGAATTACTTATCGCGTGGAGAAGAGAAATATTCTCTCGAGCGACGAGTCGCGCGCACGCGATTTCAAGAGGAACATCTCGTGGCCGACGTAATCGCCGGATCCGTGGACGAGGTCAGTCTCGGACAGTCTTGTTGGCCATCTTTAATTTACGAGATACTCCCTAAAGTATAATCGGTGCGTTCCTCACCGAAACGCTGCACTTATGACTGAACCATCAGAAGCACACAGCACTGCCGTTAGTGAAAGAATCGCTGAAAGAATCAGTTGATAGCGGGGATCGCTCCCATTATTGATGTACCTTGCAAACGATGTCATTGCTCGCAAATCGCATGGAAGCCGTTAATTCCATCGTCGCTAACGCAGAAAGTTGGATCCGGCACAGCGTGCAGCGGATTTGCACACCACAGATTTAGCAGTGGAATCTTCAGGAGAATTCACACCTTTGCAGGAAAGCAGAAAACAGAAACCAGAAGCCAATCAGAACTCGCTTTGTAGAAAAGCAGAAACTAGTCGACTACCACCTGACCGCTAGCACGAGTTCTGATTGGCTGTTCTGCTTTCTGCCAGGGTGTGAATACGCCTTTGCACTGAGAAAGTAATTTTTGTATTTGAAACGAAAATATCTGGCGTTTACGATTCGTTCAGCATCACCATATTTTTACTTGTCACAAGTACATGTATTATTGAGAAAAAGCGGAACGCACACAGTGGTAATTGAATTTTTTTACCGGATATCTGGGTGGTCGCCAAATTTTCGTTCCGTCAACAAAATCCTTTCTTCAGTGTACTTCCACTAATCAAGGTTGGTGAGAGAGAAGATGGAGTGAAGTGGGAAGTGTTACCACTGAAAGTCTTAGTGAATATTCACAGATTATCGCGGTGAAACACTCCCTTTGCTGATTCAATCGGAAATATTTTTACTGATTCACAGCGAGAGAGTAGAGACACATGCCCTGCCTCGTGCAGATACCATCTTTTCCGCCGCGTTCTGCGCGCACGGCGAAAAGAATATCTTGATGTTCCGAGACGATGTTTCTCCCATAACCACTGGTACCTGAGAAATAATTACAGAACGAGATTAAAGCGTAATATTGCCGTGCATATTTTACACCGCCGACTATTTGAGCGTGTTTAGCTCTAATAAAGCGCGGCCGCGTAATAATAAATGAGATTTTCCGCGCGCGCGTTGCGCGATAGTTACGGTCGACATAAGAATATCCTGACAGAGTATTCTACGAGTGGAAAGACCGTATAATATAATTGGCGGTAAGGCGAAAGTGTACTTCTTCGTTTCATCCCGGCTGCCGTTTTAATTAACAAAAACCATATTAATTTCATGCATCCGTTTGTTTGAAAACGAAGATCAGAGAACAGTACTGCCGTGGAAAATAATTGCGCGATCGAATGTGCAATTTTATTATTTGATTATTACTTTTGTCCTTATAATGTCGAATTTTCGATTATAGCAACTGAAGTAATATTTTATACACACATAATCACAGCGTTGACAACGTTTTTCGTCTCTCGTGCTTTTTTCTTTCTTTCTTGCTTTTTCGTTGCCGCGAGAGACAATTATCCATTCTCGTGCTCGGTGAACAATCAACGTCGCGTAAGTGACGTTCAAAAAGTCAGGATTAAAAATTTCCTTTTTCCTTCATTCTTTTCTCTTTCCTTCCCCATTCCTTTTTGCCTTCTTCTCCGCAGCGTATAACAACGACGAGCGAACGATTCAACGACCGGGCCCCCCCGCCGGGTAGGATAAATTTGTTAGTGTTAACCTAGATTTCAATGAACTGCCGCTTAAAGCGGCTCCATTCAGCGAAAGCCGTCCGTGTAACTAACGGCCACTCCTAATTGCTCTGGATTTGTCGTCTTCGACGAAAAACTCGCACGGGCCTCAGAAAAAAGCTCGCCGCCGCGCTAGACTCGGTCGAGCATCCGCGAACTCGCGGTCTCCATTCGAGTATTTGCGCGTGTGCACGTCGTTAAGGATCCCGGTGAGTATGAAAGCGCCTCCGTTAATGTTCCCCACCGAGAGCGAGCGAATTTTGATACAAACGCGAGTCACACGCGGTCGAATTGTATTTTTGGCCTCAGCTGCCCCGTGATAAGTCAATCCCGATATTGTACATTTGATATTAGCTCTTCTGATATTGTATAATGAAATGGTATAATTAAGCAATTGCAATGAAATTAATTAAACGTACGAGGCTTTGCCGCGTATTGCACTTTTATATTAACGTAATTGAAAAGCGGAATATTTACTCGATTTTACTGTGTTTCTGTCTTCTTTTCGCCACTCGCTCGGATACTTTTAAATATATCTGTAATATATCACCCAAAAGAATACATAAAATTAAAAAATATATACTTACAAAAATCGTGCGCTTAGAATATTTTTTTTTCGGATATTTCTCTTCTTTGCAGAAGAATTCTTTTAAGGTCACATGTGCAAGAGCGACATTTTCCAGAATGGTTCAGAGGACTTTTCTAAGAATAAGATATTTTTTTGGGTGATAATTCAATCGCTACACGAGGAGGCTGTCTGTCGTTGTCGCGCAAACACCGTCGGAACAATACGGGCAGGACAATACGGTTGATAAACGCGACGGAGAAGAGTGTCGTGGGCGATGTTCTGTCGCGGCGAATTTTATCGACTGACAAACGCACAAATAGACGCCGTCGACGACGAGCGTTGCGCTTCTCTCAGCCGAGAACGGGAAGCGCCGCCGTGAAACTGGCAGCGACGGCGACGAGACGACGTATAATCTCGAAAGTCGCGTGCGAGAGAGTTCCGATGCAAATGCATTCGGGTGCGCGACTGCCGTACGCGCGGCCCCTAAACGAGCTCAATTGGAATAAAGGCGAGTTCGATCGGCGGTACAAGTGCGAATCGATAGACGCCTCGATCCTCGATCTCAATTTTAGATCAGCCTGTGAATTGCGGGGCAGTCGACCGGACGATTCGGCCAAGTGTTAACGTAGTTTGACCCTCGCGGTAACCACCGCCGCCGCCGCTGCCGCCGTCGTTCCCATCACCTTCGCCACCTCGGTGAACGAGGTGCGAGACTGCAAGGTGCGCCTTGCTCCCGACGCGCCTTTATGTCCTCAAATCGTGATCGCTGCGGCCCGGCAGAACGAAGAAGCGCCGATTTCATCGCGTCCCACCCTTCCCCCGTCGACATCGTCCTTCATTCGCGATGTCTCCTTTTTTTTTTATCGCGATGCACGCGCACGGTATCATCGCATGCGCTGACATTTTCAAACCAGTGAATCGGGACGTGCAAATAATCAGAATATTCCGAATCGAACACTCGCAACCCGCGTTTTAAATATCCAAGCTACACGCGAAACTCGACGTAATAAAGTTGTAATTGTTAAAAAATAGATAATTCTAGAAATATTATCTGTCTTGCGGGATTTCCACGGCCGCGCGATCGGCGAACGGAGTGCGTTTTGCGTAGAAATGATTTAATTGAAAATATTTTCCCCGAACGTTAGCAAAAAAACAACAGAAAAAAGGGCGAGCTTTTCGCATCAGGCGTTTTTTCCGCGATCGGAAATGATGAGAGAGCAGACACTGCGGAATTGGAGAAAAAAATGCGACGCGGCACGAGCAATTTGACGGGAATTAAATGTGATGTCCTTGGTGAAAGTGAAAACATTTCAACAGACACGAAGCGATTTTCCGAAAGCTCACCGGCGTGGCTTTAGGTACGCCCGCGTGTATACGGCCCTGAACATGCGTCCCTTTAGCAAGCCTTTAGCTTAATTGCGCGCAATTACCGGGAATGGCGAAATAACAAGTGCACTTACGCCGAGAAACGGCCGCGCGGTTTTTCATCCTTGGACGACGCGAAGGCGACAAATCCAGAACGATTACGGCGGATCATTAATTGCGAGACTGCTCCTTAATTGAGCGGGGACAAGGTCCTTTTTGCACGCTTGTTTGCTGGCGGCGCGGTCGCTGCGCGGGCGCGGTAAAAAATTACGTGCCGCAAAAAATCGCGCACAACCGAAAAATGGCGAATATGCGAGTTCGCCTTGAGAGAGCGCATCCGGGGAGACACGTAGCAAAGATGCAATTTACGCAGGGAGAGAAAAGAAATCGGTTGGTCTCGCGGAGATTACGGTCATTTTCGGCGTCATTCATATTTCTCGGTTTTTCTAACGAAGAAGTAACAGTGGCGACACGCGTACAAGACTGTTATTACCAACTCTGTAGCAGCACTTGCTGCAAAAACAGCAAGTTTCCCGACTGTACATGTATAATTACTTTTTTATATAATGTATAAGCACAAATATAGTTATTTATCGTATGAATATCGTGCAATTATCGTCACAAATGCCAAACTCATTTTTCTCAGCGTAACATCGCGAGTTCTCATATATGCCGCTGCAAACTTCAATTAGAAATGCACGAAATGCAATGGCTGCAACACTAACCTAATATAACATTACATTTTGCCCTCTCGAAAGCTCGAAGAACAATACGTTTCTGTAATTGCGCGGAAGATCATTTCCTTCATTTCATTTGACGATTGCGCGAATTTGAGTCGTTATTCCATCACATCACCTTTCTTAAAAATCATTCTCTCCTACCTCGTCCTTCATATTTTGTCGTGTTGGTGCTCGACAAACTGTCGCGCGTATGTTCGCACAATGACGCGTACACAGACGCGGATTTGACGGCGTGACAATCTTACCGCATTGACGCGTTGACCAATCCTTTACTCATCAAACAGCCTGCGCGAGAGAGAAAAGTAGTCCAGAGCGTGGGAACACTCAGGAATTCGATTAAAGCGAAACGAATGCGCGCCGAGCGGGGGAAATTAGTCGACCGCGAGTGTAGGCCTTCGCTCCCGAATTAATCGTGCAAATTAGCAGCAGTTTCGCTCGAGCGACGCCGAAAGCGGCCGGCGCCCTCGAAGACAGAAACAGAGAGAGAGAGAGAGAGAGACAGAGAGATACACTGTCGGCGAGTTTGCGAAAAAGCCGAGCGTGCCGCTCTGTCGGCGGAGCCGACAAGTAGCTGCCGCTAGTAGCCGGCCAGGGCCAGCCGGTCGTTACTTCGCCATTTCGGGTAATTGCGCGCAATTAAGCGCGGCTAACTAAAGTTGCACTTGCGCGAACCGCGCGGTGTTAACACTTGGTCGAATTGTCCCCGCGCCGCCGTTTCCGGCTCCTCCGCCGTCGCCTCCGTCGTCGCCGCGGAGAGCTCACGAAACGCCGCGTACAACTCGCGAAGATTAAACCACCCTCCGTTTAAAACGCACCGGTCGACCTGGCGCATCCCCGACGGCTCTGAGCGAAAGTTCGCCGTCGCCGTGGCTCGATCGGAGAGCCAATTAGCGAAGCGGCGGGCGCGTGAGCGAACAAACGAGCGTCTTCTGCTCTCTTTTACTCTTCCTTTCCCCACGAAGGCGCGACTGTAGCAGTTGGATGCAGTTAGAGCTATTAGTTGTTTATGAGGCGCCGGCGGCCGCTCTGAAAAATCGCGAAAATTCCCCGGCGTCGGTCGGATCGCGAAGTTCGTTAATGCCGGGCGCGGAGCGGCCGGGCAAATAGAGCGTTTGCGTGCGAATACCTTCGATATGAAAGTTTTCTTTCTCTTGGGTATCGGCGGGAGGACGAGGCGAAGGGCCCGGGCTTTACTCTTTCTCTATTGACCCGTGAAAAATGGATCGACCGCCCGATTCAATCGCCGGATATCTTCCGGAGCGGAAACCCGGCTAACAAAAGTTTAAAGGAAAACAAATCCGCCGACGATCTCGCGGGGAATATTTTAACGTGCGTCGGCAAGCCAAGTGCTGCTCTCATCGACCATCTCTTCTTCCTCTTCATTCCTTCCTTTCCTTCCTTTTTTACCTTCCTCTTTCTCTCTTTTTGCTCCTCGCTCCCGACCGTTTTTACGAGCCGTACGTTAATTCGGCGCATTAACTTCCTTTTTCGGGCGTAACGCGTGCATCTTTCTCCTCACCGTTTGAGCTCGCGTTAATACCGCGGAGCTAGCGGCCACATATGTGTGCTCGAACTTTCGCATAATGCGCTATTATGAGAAATAAATTCAATAGCTCACCTCTGCTTCCTCTCTTTCTGTCTCTATTCCACTTTCTCTTTCTCTCTCTCTCTCTCTCTCTCTCTCTCTCTCTCCCTCTCGATACATACTCGCGATATTACATTATATAACGTATCATGATTTCATTAATATGACGAGTTTTATATTCCATGCACCATTATATTTGTGTGATCGTTGTGTACTTTCTCTATAGGCTATTTAAAGGAAAGGTTGTTTGAACGTGTCCTCGTTCCGCCGCGAAAGAAGAATTAAAAATTCATTTAATGTCACGTCACTTCTCTCTGGATGAGGATCGATTTAGTTCGGTATCCGTGACGCGTCTCTTCGCAATTTCGATGCACGCGTAACATTCGCTGCGCCCTTCGCGATGCGCAGTTCGGAATTCGCGTGGATCTTTAATGCGCGCGAACCTGGCGCATGATTATTAATTCAACTTTCGCCGGCGTATGTTGGCTCGCTTCTCGCGTTTATAAACTCGCGTGTGTTTATTACTCCGTATAAAGTTATATTAGAATTCAGACACGTGTGAATTAAAGCTTAACTCGTCGTGGCAGCGGTCACGGCGACGGTGGCCGGCGGTTTACTATCTCTCGAATGCGACATCGGGATCACCTTTTTACGAGAATCTCTCGTCGTCGTCGTTGATTGCTGCTGCTGTGACAATCGAGACAAAATTCGTGCAAGCAGGCAACAAAATATCCAAGACGAGACTCGGAAGTAGATGAATATTCCGAGAACGCCTCACGAGTTGCCGCTGTTACGTCGGAGAAATTCTTGAGAAAATGCATTGCGCGCTCGTGAGAATGCAAACATAATTATGAAATGAAATCATGGGGAAGTTTCGCGCTGTTTACCCGATCGAGTGCGCGCGAGAAGTTACTTTTGTATATTTTCCGTTACGGGAGTCCGATTTTGGAATGCTTCTTACCGCACCATAAGCGTGAGAGAGCGAGAGAGAGAGAGAGAGAGGTAAAGAGAAATGTCACGTTATGCACTTAACGATATTAAAATATACGACGACGACGGTGGCGACAATAAGTATTCCCCCCGTAGTATACCATTTTTATTCGTCACGACCGACAGATCCTGAAGAGACAGTGTTACAGACAAAAGCGGAAACGCCGCGGCATCTTACAATCAATTCTCCTGCGAGCTCAACCGCGAACGACGATTTAGCCAGCGTACGTCCAACGACGCGGCTTACTCACCTCCTCCCTAACGCGAAACGCTCGAAGATACGCTCAAACTTTCTCGATAGAGTGGAACGACGTGCATCGTTAGGTCCAGGACAAATACGTGGCATTAATCTCGGGAGGGTCACTGGAAGCTGCACCGCCGGCGATCGTAACAGAGTGACCCGCGCTTTCTTTCACCCTTAATCCCCAATTAAGACGTCTCCGTCCTGCGGATTACGAGCCAGCGGGAAAGAGAATCTTCTCTGCCAAGAAACGCCTCGAGCGAGCGAGCCAGCCAGCCAGCCAGCCAGCCAGCCAGCGCCGACGACGACCCTTCCTCTCTTCCTGCTTCCTTGTCTCTTTGATTTTGTCCTTTGAGTTAGTCCGCGCAGTCGATGGCGGCGGAGCTCTCGCGAATTTCGTAGTACCGGAAGCCGACTCTCCGGCCGGAAAGAAGTTTCGCCAGACACGACGGCAGATACGAATGAATATTCCGGCCGGGAAAGTGAGACTCCCGCTGAAACGGAGTCTTTTACGACGCGCCCGGGATGTGATTGTTAAATGTATGTCCCGCGATGAATAATAAGAGACACATCGTAAAAATAAGAGACGTGTATTTCTTCTTCACATGCGCTTCCTAGTGCGTTATTTTCTGAAATTATTTTCCAAACATTTCCTTGGAAGAATGAGTACTTTCACGACGAGGACATACACGACTGGCTGCGAACCAACGGATAATCGCTCCTTCAATTAAAAGGATTAAGAGCGATATACGTGTACACCTCCGCGAGCGAACGTCGAAATACACGCTGAGATTATTATATATTGTGTTAATATCTTATTTGATTATTCGTGAATTTCGGAGACTATTTATTAATTAAGTTTATTAATAGAAGTTTATGACTCAATCTCTAATTAGCACTATATAACTTAGCTTTATTACGGAGACTTCTCTCTCTTGCCTGGATTTCGAGAGACTTCTTGTATTGCAATTGCGACTTAATATAATTAATTGTATGACTTAATCATCATAAAATTTAAGCTTTTAAGACGAGACAAAAATTCTTGTAAAATAAATTATATGTTTGCAAAAATATATAAATATATTATTTTCAATACTCGTAATATACAAACAGCTATTATCCTCTTCACGAAATCTATTATCTGCGAAATTTATTATATGTTTGCAAAAATATATAAATATATTATTTTCAATACTCGTAATATACAAACAGCTATTATCCTCTTCACGAAATCTATTATCTACGACAATTTTCTATTTCTATTACCAATGTACTATCAGATGTAAAATTTAAGACTGAATAATAAACTTTTTTTGCATACGCTTATTTCATATAGATTTATTATTATTCCTCATTTGTCTTTATACCTTTCCAACAAATAGCCATAGTTTGCCTAATTTCCCTCCGGGAATTTATGCATTCTCTTCGGACATTATATCAAAATGTGAAAATTGGCAATTTCAAATTCTCTATTTCCGTAAATTTGTAACAGGAGAACATGATATGCGAAGAGATATTTCGAATTTTCGGTAAAAAATTTTGTTAGCCCTTTTCATATCATATTCTCCCGATACCAAAATGCAAAAATCGACAAACTGGATTCTCCAAATTCGACGATTTGTATCAGGAACATAGAATGTGCGAGGAGGTATTTCGAGTTCCCGCCAAAAGCTCCTGCTACTTCTTAGGTCTTCATGTTTTCCTGATACCAAAATGCGAAAATCGGCAAACATTTCTCCAATTTCGAGGATTTGTACCAGGAACATAGAATGTGCGAGGAGGTATTTCGAATTCCCGCCAAAAGCTCCTGGTACCTCCTTGATTTTCATGTTCTCCTGATACCAAAATGCGAAAATCGGCAAACATTTTTCGAATTTCGAGGATTTGTATCAGGAACATAGAAGGTGCGAAGAGGTATTTCAAGTTCCCGCCAAAAGCTCCTGCTACCTCTTGGATCTTTATGTTTTCCTGATACCAGAATGCGAAAATTGACACACCAGATTTTTCCAATTTCGAGGATTTGTACCAGGAACATAGAATGTGCGAGGAGGTATTTCAAGTTCCCGCCAAAAGCTCCTGCTACCTCTTGGATCTTTATGTTTTCCTGATACCAGAATGCGAAAATTGACACACCAGATTTTTCCAATTTCGAGGATTTGTACCAGGAACATAGAATGTGCGAGGAGGTATTTCAAGTTCCCGCCAAAAGCTCCTGCTACCTCTTGGATCTTTATGTTCTCCTGATACCAGAATGCGAAAATCGACAAACCAGATTTTTCCAATTTCGAGGATTTGTACCAGGAACATAGAATGTGCGAGGAGGTATTTCGAATTCCCGCCAAAAGCTCCTGGTACCTCCTTGATCTTCATATTCTCCTGATACCAAAATGTGAAAATCGGCAAACCTAGATTTTTCCAATTTCGAGGATTTGTATTAGGAACATAGGTTGTGCGCGAGGAGGTATTCCGAGTTCCCGCCAAAAACTCCTGCTACCTCTTCATGTTCTCTTGATACCAGAATGCGAAAACCGACAAACCAGATTTCTTTAATTTCGAGGATTTGTATTAGAAAAGCATGATATGCGAGGTAAATGAGAAATAACAAATAAAAAAGAAATAAGTCAATTTTTTAACCTGTTTTTATTATTACTTTATATATTTTTGAACAGTATAAAATATTTAATGTATTTAATACAGGAGACAAATTTTCACCCTCGCACGCGCATATGTAATAAAATATATATAGAATATAATACAGAGAGTATAAGAAGAGATATTTAGTATTGTGTAATGCAATTTTTTACAGTAAACTGTTATATTACATATAATTATTGTGTTACATATATATTCTATTTGCAAATGATATAAAAATTACGCTCTCGTATGACTCGACTATTATTTTATTGCGCTTATTGCAACGCTGTGTAGCGCACACGTTCAATTTTACCTTAATTTGAGAGGTTGCTTCAACACTTGCACATATGAGAAAGTTCATTAAAAAAAATATACGTGTCTCCTACTTTTAGCCGCTCTGCCATACATCCTAACCCCATCCAGGTTGGCTAGGGACACTACTACACGTTTCCTCGTTGGTGTGCTCGTTCTCCCTCGAATCCGTTCTAATGAATTTTACGCCCCGTTGTAATAGCGAGCGCCGTTGCTCCTCTCCATTTTCCAGCGCCTGTGGTACAGATAATCCTTTTAATAAAAATATCGCGCTAGCGATCTCGCGCGTTATATACTACACACGAGAATCGCGTCTTTGGGTTCCCGATGCGGAGAGTACTGCTCGCGGCCTGCTCGGCCGAGGGAGGTACAGGTAACAATGCGCTCACCATTCGTTCGTTGAATGCGACTCAGTCCCTTCTTGTAGCTCCTTTTCAAGGAGGGGACAAGGCGGGAGGAAAGATTTATTATCCCCCTATGCACCTTTGTACGTGCCGATCACGTAGCTCTCCCGATCTTTTTTACACTCGCTCGGAGCGGAGCTCGGCGCGAGTGCGAACGTATGCTGATAGACGGCCAAGAGCAGGTGTGCGAATGTGCCTCTTGTCGCTCGTTGCTTTGAGCCGCTTTGCCACTTTGCGGCGGCAGCCACCTTGTGCTGTTTAAAGAGATTTTGATGGCACCGGATGCGACGGAACGGATATTGCGCGTCCGAATTTCGCGGCTTGGAACTCCACGGAAAATGGAAATCCGTAGCACCGCGGCTCGCTTCCTGGTGATGCTGTCTCTGCCCAGTCTATTAACAAATAAACATACCGCCGTCAAATGAGCTGAAATTGTCGTTGCAATATAAATAAAGATCTATACACAGACCCCAGCATAATGGCCTTAACATTTACTATTTATTTATTCGATTATTTGACAAAATGACGAGATGTATCAACTATTACTTCTTTTTTTTCTATATGGTTTTATTTTATACAAATAATAGAATTTCGTGGAATAAAATTATCGTTAATTTATTGAGAAGAATTAACAGTTGTGATAGACGAATATTATAATATGATACAAAAGAGGAGAGAGAGAGAGAGAGAGAGAGAGAGAGAGAGAGAGAGA
>NW_022639454.1:3109506-3123446 GCF_010583005.1 Odontomachus brunneus | reverse complement strand
GAGAGAGAGAGAGAGAGAGAGAGAGAGAGAGAGAGAGAGAATATCGACTTTAAAATTATTATTATTATTATTAGATTTTACCGAGTACTCTCTTTTGTGTGTGTGTGAGTGGTAAATAAACATCTTAGTAGGCTTATTACAAATAAATGTTAAAGCTGTTAGATTGATTGTGTACAACGAAATAAATAAGTAATATATATAATAAGTACTATATATAATGCTGCATTTATAAAACAAAACATTGTATGAAACAGAAAATGACTCAGATTACCCGAGGAGAAATTATGTTCCATAATTTTATGCAGTGAGGAAAGATTGCAAGAAATAGAGAAAGAGAGAGAGGGTGGAGAGGGAGAGGGAATTTTTATCGAACTGCGCACTCTCGGCTTTAGTTGCGTAATCTTAAGTTCGCAAGTAGCTTGCCTGGTCAAAATAAGTTTTCAGCGCGAAGATAATTTAAGTGTTGTTGAAAATTGTGTTAACCAATACAAAGTCGCAGAACTACGGGGCACGGATCCCCGAGGCTGCTAGCCTCGCGGATATAGAGAGAATATCTTAAAATCCACCTACGATCAAATATCCGCGGGGAAGTCTAGAATCTCGGGAGCGTGGATAATAGAACGCTCGTCGTTTAAAGGACCGTTCGAACTAGCGAAGAATCTCTACTTCAATTCAAAGAAGCGGCAATCGATGTTCTACTCCAAATGTATTTCGGGAATACCCGCGAGATATCCCAGCGAAGAAATCCCTTATAATTTTCGTCGCGAAATGAGGGGAGCAGTCGGAAGCCGAGAAACCGGTCGCTCCCCCGATCAGTCGCGAGAGCGTTAAACGCTCATTTTTTTGCGCTGCCGTCTACATTTCTTGTTGTACGTGGGATATACGTAGGAGGGTGGTAAAACGACGACGGGCGACGGTCTCCAACAGAATATAACGTAGAACGATACGACAGAAGTAGATTAACTCAGATAAGATCTATCCATGACGTGGGATTATAGTCGGGTCGGATCGGTTTTTCTGGAGGAGGAAAGAAACGACACGTATAAGGAGAGAGGAGACCCATGTGCGCGACTTTTCTCCACCCTTTCGTATACCTTCCGTAACAGATTCGTGCTTAAAAAACGTCTATCCTGCTGCGCGATATGTCTCTCTTTCTCTCTCTTTCCCAGCGAAACAATATACAATATATAAAATAGAATGTCTATCTGTTCCCAATACACTTCTAAATCCTTTGAAACCCAAATTGTGCACAGTTACTCTCTAGGATCCTGCGGAAAATATAGGCTATATGAAACCCGAACGCTCCACCTTCTCTCTCTGATTTCATTCCTTTCTGACACTTTCTGATAACTTCGCCGAATAACTCCAGCGTATAATAAAATACACGACGGACGATCGCGCTTCGAACTTGATATTGTTCGCAAAAAAGAGAAGAGAAATCGACGCGTGAGAGTTTCGGCCGCGAGTATATTCCTCGTACGGGGAGCTTTATTGAATATTAACAATCGCCGACATACCCCCGACCTCGCTGGCGCGATGGCCGACAGACAGCGTTACAGACTAACTTTTCCGCGACACCAATTTTAACTCGCTGACGCGTAACAGCTGGCAGCTCGCGTATGAATAAACATTTACGCGATATCACGGCTCAGACGTCGCGCTAAACGGACCACGTTGACACGCTCGCGCTTCTGAGCGCCACAACCGCGGTGCAATATTAACTCGAGTGCCATCAGCCAGAAACGACGGCGGCGGCGGCGACGACACGAACCCGACGCGCGATACTGATACGAGAGAGCAGACGTCTCTCCGCCGGCCCTGCCGCCCTAAAAGGCTTCAAGTATGTACTTATCGCGGCGCATCTATCCTTTGGGCGCGAGCTCATTTCCGCGGTAAACAGAGGAATCACGCGGGCCATTAGTCAAGTGGCAACGACGGCGACTGTCAAATTCCAAAAACGAGACGGCCCCGCCGCGGCGCACGCATTGGCCGAAATTCAACTCGGCAAGTATCCAACCGAGGGAGCGAGATTCCCTAATGGGGACCCCGAGCGACGACGCCGCGACGCGAAAGCGCGAGAACATGAGCGAAACGGGAAGTACTTCGCGCGCGGACTCGGCAGGCAGCTTCTTTAATCCCGGCTTATCCCCCGCTATTGTTTCGCAGGGAAATATGCCGCGAGACAGGGGACGCCGTTATACCGGTATAAGATAACGATAAGTTTTCCTTCGCGTTCTTTTCTTTTTTCTTTTTCTCGGTAGGGTCCCAGATGATACTCGCGCACGCCAGGCTGCCGCGGTTAATCTGGATCGCAAACCTTATCTCACTAGGTGCACGCAAAATGTCATGGGATTTTCCAATTAACGATGCAATTCCACGGAACGCGTGACGTCGCGTGGCGTGGCGACGAATCGTTATTTCGAGTCGTTTTCCTCGTGTTTCACAAACTGCTGGAGAAAAGAGGGAAGGGGGTACAGTTTGTAGGCTTTGATAAAATATTAATTGCGAAGTTATTAATTCGAGAACAACAGAGTATCAATTTGCCGTGAGTTATTAATAATGTGGTCGATGAACCTTTCGTTAATTAATTTCGACTGTTCGCATTCGTGATGTAATTAATAAAACTCACGCGTAGCGCGTGCCTTTGTGTTAAAAAGAGAAAGAAAAAAATACGTTACTCGCATATCAGTTGGCATCGCACGTGCGAGGAATCTAATAGGAATCTAATAATCTTTCGGGGGGCGACCTTCATCAAACTCCAATTAAGCCCATCGACGAATGACTGGCACATAGCTGCAGACACCAATTAGTCAACTGTCTTTCGACAATAACCGTGGAAAATTAATAACTTTTATCTTAGCAAAACGCGGGCGAGGTGATACTCGACTGTTGGTGATTTCAAGTCGCTAATTGGATGAATTGCGAGTTGACAAAAGCCACCCTTGGAGTCTCGTGCGGAGAATATCGTGTCGTGCCGCTCGCGCGATTCTTTAAAGATTTTACCGTTGCGACAAACTCAAAACGACTCGGGGGATCAACGTGGCGAAACGCGAGCCACGTCAGGAAGCATAACATCTACGGTAATTCCGTAATGCAGCGCGGCTAATAGCTTCGTAACGACCGGACGGTAACCGGGAGCGTGCACGCGTTCTCTCACGCTCCCTCCTCCTCCCCCCGTCGATAGAAAGTACTTTCGCGGTGGGTTCTTTAAAGCCGCGCTTATCACGGACCGCGTCCGTGCGTACACGGTATACCGTTGATCCGCGGATTAGTCGCTAATTATGACTTTAATGTGCGCCCACATTAGCGGCGCCGCAGGCTGCGGCCGGGATTTAACCCCCGCTCCTCCCCCTCGCTAAGACACGGAGCGAATTTGCGAAGTTATGGCATCGGTTACGCCGCCGCTTTGACAATCCACTTTGTCAATGGGCGGGATTAAACCGACGCGGTTCGCAACGAGATTATGCCTTCGAATATGTGTGTGTGCGTGTGTGTATGTATGTAAGCAGAGACGGCTCTGCTTGCGAATGATGTGAGTGATTAATTAGCCGGGACTCTGTGTACACGGGCGTGCGCAGATACGCGCACCTCGCACGTTTTTTTTTTTGTTTTGTTTTTATCGTCAATCTCCTTTTATCGCGATTCCTACACTGAGAGGAGACAAATGGTCGATCAAACGAAAGTTACAGTTATCTTTCGTCACAACCATATGTTTTGGTTGCTCTAACGCGACAGTAGTATTGATAAGTGGATTTTAATAAGAAAAAAAGAATGGTTTTCTTAACTATAATTTGTAGCAATTGTTTCTCTGTGCGATTATAGTCACAAATTACTGAACACTTTTTTTCTCTCACTGCGAATGTATTTTCTTCTGGCGAATAAGAAACGCAAAGAAAAAAGAAATAAACGTCCATCAGCCGCAAGGCTGAGACGAAACTCTTTTCTCTCCTCTCTTTTTGAAGTGCGATTTGTACCGGAAGTTAAGCGCGAAATAAGATTTCGTTGTTTGCTCCCGCTCCTTACACGAATTTCACGCGGAACGCTTCGTTTCCAAACGCGGAAGACGGAGAAAATTATTTCGGCTTCGTGTGTGTAATGTGACCTTATATTTCGTTTCTTTTTTCTATTTTTTTCTTTTTCATTCTGAAATGAAATCTCGGGCAGTTCGGCCCTCTGTGGTTACGTCCTACGCGAAATGCGATTATTGCGAGTCGCGATACACGCTTCCTACCGGAATTCAACACCGACGTTTCCATGATAATAATAATAATAATAATAGATAATAATAATAATAATAATAATAATAATAATAATAATAATAATATAGAGCGCGAGATGGAAAGAGGAGAGAAGTCGTGAAGCGATATTTTATTGTAAGTTCAGGACGGATTGTACCTTGCTCGAATTAAATTACTCCGCGCGTACGTTTTAATTATAACTATTTCACGTTACATTTAATCTCGCATAAAAGGTAAGGTAATTCTGTTAATTGTTTTAATCGAAGTCACATTCAATTCGAAATACAGGCGCACGTATACATACACGCACACAGCCGTGCCGCAGACAACACACGTGATCGACTACGTGCGACTACGGGTGCTCCAATTTTAATCGTATCGATGCAAATAGAACCCACTGAATGCAGTATCGCCGAATGATCGATTAAACACAATCCATCTCAATTTTCCAAATCAAAACAAAACGAAGGCTACACCTCGCCGTCCGTAATCGCGCCGGTAATTATTCATATTAATTTATCTTTGATTCGATAAATGAACAAACCAATTTTAAGTCCGTTTGGCGGAGAAAAGAGGAATATTTTTCTCTCTCCCTCTCTCTGTTTAATTTATTCATACAAATCGTAATTACGAATTCCCGTTGTGCGCATGCATACGCGATGTGCTCCTCCCGAACGCGAATAACGATGATCCGCTCGTTGAGCTCTGCAAATTAATTCGGCGCGCGACGCAGGAAAAAGCCAGCCACGTGTGTCCATGAACCTCGACTTTGCGTCGCGTCGCGGAGGATCTCGCTCTTTTCGCCACGACGACCGCGGTCGTCTCCACGAGCATGTAGGAATGGACTGCCGAACACCGTCGGACAATTGCCAAAACGTGCGCGCGACAACGGCTAGAATTGAATTCTGGGTAGCGCGAGAGGCGCCAACTTTGCGCAGCTGCTCTTCGGGTGTGTGCTCTTGCTGGCGCGTATCCCACCGCGAATTATTATCTTGTCCAAGGAGGGCATTGTTCACTCTCTCTCTCCTTCCCTCCTTCTCTCCGCCCCTTCTCTCCCTGTCTCTCTCTTCCTCTCTCTCTCTCTCTCTCTCTTGATTTTAATCGGTCGCGAATAACAGGCGCCCATAAGTGCCGCGTGATTTACGATCGATCCTGATGATCGAGCGGCAGCATATCGGCGCCCTCAAGTTGGATACGCTTTTCTCCTCCCGAAAATTACAGCGTCTCGGCTATCCGCCATTCGTCAGGTCGTAATTAAGTGGACGGCGGCATAATGATACGAACTTTTCAATTAACGAACTCCGCGTCTCACGAGCACGCATCTCGCTGCACGAAGGGTCAGACGCCAGCAGAGGAGAAGAGGGGGAGGTGGATTATCTGACCGAGACATTCCCGAAACGGCCGCAGGCCACGTATGCTATGCATGTTCGATAAACGTTTAAGACGCCCTCTCCCTTTGTCCCCTCATCATCCCGCCCGCCGATTCTGCCTGCACGCATCTCTCCGCTCTCTCTCTCTCTCTCTCACTCACACATACACACACACTCTCTTTCTCTTTTACACATTCTCTCTTACCCCTGCAACGGCCGCTTTCTTTCCTCCTTCATCTCGGTTTCACTCCTTCGCTACTATCGGGTCGTATTATGCGCCGTCACGTCTTAATAAATTTACGACCGTTGATCTGATTGCCCTCGTTGCCAGCCAGCCAACTCAGCCAGTCAGCCAGTCGTTGCCAATTTTAATATTAAACACGCGAGCACGAGAAAAAAGAGAGAGAGAAAGGGAAGAACGAGAGCGTGTCAAAAGTGGCGAGTGAGTATCTCGGTGGCGAGAGAGTTGCGCGCGACGTCTCGTAAATCCGGGATATTTATTGACGATAACGTCGTTTGTACAACACCGGCCTGTGCAAGCAAAGGGCTCGATTATAAAGGGGTATCGTTAGCGGCGATCCCTTCTCTCTTCCCTCCCTTTTCTCTTTTTCTCTCTCTTTCAGAGTCGAAGACGCATGCTCAACTGAATTTTTACCTTGTCCGGAATCCGGGGATTACGATAGCGCGGTTCGCGCGATTCAGTTCCCCGATCGCAAGCGTCCGAAAGTAAAAATCTGAGCGACGTACGATCGAAAAAACGTCCGAGTGACGAATCCGGTGAATTTCTCAAGGGTTTACGTAACCAGAAACGGGACAGCTCCGTCTTATATCTGATACGTGGGTAAGCTGGGAGGATAAGAATACATTGATGCTCTCGTAATACGAGGAACATTATTTTCGACCTGTCTTTTTTCTCGTACGCGCGCGTATGTATGTGCGCGAGTACATGTCAGTTTTAAGATCCGCGTTTAAATCTCCGGCTTCGCCCGAAGGATTCAAGCTTCCCCCTCATCCCTTACGCGCGGTCAGTGCGTTACGAAGCAATCGCGAACAGCTATCGGCCGTTTTCACGCTCGGATTCGCTCGGATTCTGCCGGGCGGCGATTCACACTGGCGCAACTTAATATCCGTCTCGATTAAATTAACAATAGCGCCGACCAGGTTATGAAGCTCGTTTAAACGTTTGTTTTCGGTGCTCGCCTGTGCGTTCTTCGATGTCGCGTGTGTATAGTTTTTAATTTATTCCTTTTTTTTTCGTTCCAAGTCGCGAGATGGAAAGTTAATGATTTACCGTGAATCGATACGCTCGCGCGCTCGACGGGAATACGCCCGACCATTTAAACGCGCGCCCGCCACGTGTGTGTGGCGGGCGCACGCGTGGTACACGCCAACGGCCGCGTAACCGAGAGCCACCCTCGCGACGACCCGCTTTTTATGCACTAATCCACAGGGATCGATCGTTTAATCTGGATTAGAATCGCGGGTGACGCGGGCTGAATAAGTAATCGGGCGCCAACTCTGCCGGATGTAATTTAATTCGTACGTACTCGTCTTCTTGCCGCGGCTTCTCGTTCTCTCTCCCTCTATTTTACTTGACGACTGTGAACTCCGTTCCATTCTGCTCTGGCTTTCTCCCTCACATACACACACACAACTCTCTCTCTCTCTCTCTCTCTCTCTCTCTCTCTCTCTCTCTCACATTGTCGAAACGACTCGAATCTAATTGGCCTGTGATAATTCGCCACGGCGCTTCGACTTGCCGCCGTCGCAAAATCCGGCAAACATAATTACCGTGGCATTGAGTAGTAACCTTGTTGCATAAATTATTAGCGTTCTCATTACGCCTTCGCGAATTACGTCGATCAGCTGCGTAACAATGAGTTTAAATTGCCACACCGACGCCTGATTAGGGAAGAGAGAATTAACCCTCTCAATCCCGGCGTTTCTCCCCGTCGCGAGCTTGTGTGTGTGTGTGTATGTAGTTAGATATATATGTATGTATGTGTATGTGTGTGTGTGTGTCATCCTTCGTCCGCATAAACGCATGTGTAACTTTATAATCACCAGCATACGCACGTTGTTGATGCGTACACTGACGACGGAATAGCCTCAACATGCGGTGTAACCAGGTTATTAAGATTTTCTGACCATATACAGACCAGCGTTATAACCTTAGGGATAGGATTATCACACGGAGAGAATATTGCAGTTCTTACCTTTTTTCATGTAAATTCTTTTATTATGTTTTTATTTGTAACAGATTGTACAGAAACAGATTGTAAGTGAGATGTATTTTGCTGAGGAACGTAAATTTTTAATAGCACGTTTCTATTCTTCGGCTACAAAGTTCCAGAGTAATGTTTTATCATAAAATTCTTTTTGTGTAGGATTATTCGATCACACATAGACACACACACACACACATCGTGTGATATACATCTTGTCTAAATAGTTGGTTGTTCAACGATGTGATGAGGATATGTAAAATACCACTTCTTTTTCTCTGTTCCTGATTGCATGTTTCATCTTACAAATTCCATGATTTCTCAGTAGTAATTGAGGCATCGTTATAACTGTTGATCGTTTCATTGAACTATCAACAGTTATGACGTACGAACACGTTGATGCAGCTTCACGTAAATGTGTCAGGAATGTATATACGCTTGCAAAATACCATTAATCAAATTACAGCGCGCGTTAAGGCTTGTTCCGCCAGTTGGCGTACACGCGTTGCGATCTAAGCGGTGTTCGATCATCGCGCGTGCTCATATCAGCGTTTTATATTAATTTCGAGCGAAACGTCCTAATGAGCAGAGACACGGTTCGGAAGCGGGTCGCGGAACGAGCCGGGACATTAATTAGTTCAGTCGGTCCGATCGATAACAAGCCGGAGAATTGATTTCGCTCGAGGATATCGAGGGCGAGTCGCGCGAATTTTCCCTCGACGCAAGGAGGATCTCTGGTGCGAATGGACGCATCTGACGTCTAAAAAGGATCAAACAAGGCGGTGCGTAACGGGCGGTTGCTCGGTCGGGAGGCTCTTCTCGCGATTGACTCTCTCACTTACTCTCGTCTTTCCTCAGCGTCAAAGATACATGCACACGCGTGTGTCTTTACTCGGATAACAGGACGACGATGAAAAGACAACGTCTGCGGTCGTAAGATAAATTTGTTCCCGCCCGGCGTGCTCTCTCGTTAAAACGCGGGATGGCAACGCCTTCCCCTTTGGCCGAATGACGATGCTCGACGCTGCGCGCAACGCGATAGCTCACAATGTCGCCGAGTGGCGGGCGAAAAAGCGAAATTGCAAATCGATACGCGATGATGGACGCGCGTCGTCGTCCTGTCGGCTTTCCGTTCTCGCCGGGTCCGCTTTTATTAGCGACCACCGAACGCAATAGTAGTACGCCGCTGGATCGGCGATAGCACGAACGCACGCGCGCGCGCGCTAATGAAGCTCGAATTACATCGATGGAATTACATGTAATCGACGCGCATGAGCGGCAGAGAGAGAGAGAGAGAGAGAGAGAGAGAGAGAGCTGGAGAGCGACCTCGACGCGCCCCGTCGACGTCGTTGAATTTCTCCGCAATTAATATAATGCGCGATGATGAACGTTGCATTCGTAACTGGGTTATATTAACGTAATCAGCGCGAATGCGTCGGATTAGGCGGTGGCGACTAATGCGAGTTTATCGGCGACGTTTGTGTGCGCCGATGCAGCGCGCTTCAGACGGAATCGGGAGTAGCGCGTATTACTGCATTTTGTCCAAGTAATGCTGTTCGACGCGTTTCGCGATGAGACTGCATGCGAATCGGCCCTCTGACGATGTGCCTGGTTTGTTTGGCCATCGGAAGAGCCGTTGATGGACGTTTAATATTCTTTTCACGTATTATGGAGCGAGCGTGGTTTGAGGGATGCTTCCCTCACAGCGTTGTGTGAGGGAGAATTTTCTAAATTATTCACCGCACTCCCTGTTCTCCCCTAATTTATTATTGTGGCGAATTTTTGGCTGCTGTTTGCGCGAGAGAAGCCGCAAAAAAATGTCACTCTCCGAGTTTTTCCACTGATTCTGCATGAAGTTTCACGCTGCAGATATGAGGAGCCGTGACGACGGCGACGACATGGGGTCGAGCGACTCTCGCACGCTTTTTAACGACGCCGATCCAATCCCGGATCGCCGTTTTCCACCGCGCGCGGGCATAAATTACGTTCGCGAGGGGGGCCGGTGGTGGCCCCGAAGCGCGACAATGCGGATTTCCTCGCGATCGTACTCGGCTTTCGGGATGGTCAACTTCCGACAAAGACGACCCCACCGTTTCTCGCCTTCGTTTGTCGCC
Organism: Odontomachus brunneus; assembly: GCF_010583005.1. Lineage (NCBI taxonomy): Eukaryota > Metazoa > Arthropoda > Insecta > Hymenoptera > Formicidae > Odontomachus > Odontomachus brunneus. The sequence goes on along the minus strand of NW_022639454.1, from coordinate 3,113,499 downwards.
CGTCGACAATAAGTTCGCGCGTAGCCGCCACCGGAACGCGTCTGGACGCAGGCCAACTACTTTTATGGCACGGTCGTACTGGCAACAACGTACTTGTAAAAGGAGCACTCGCATCGACAACATGATTTGCCCGCGTTCGACCGGCAAAGATATACGGCGTGACTCGCGAAACCGATCCAACTTGCGTTCCACAAACTATTAGAGAGAGAGAGAGAGAGAGAGAGAGAGAGAGAGAGGGAGAGGGAGAGCGAGGGAGAAAGAAAGACCGAACCGCCCGAGGGTTGATCGACGTGGATGTGTTGTAGTTGGATGTTAAATCAACGCGAGTGTACATATTCGTGCGCCGCGCTGTATACACGCGCTCCTAAAGATAGGGATGAGTAGTGTAGATGTATCTTTTGATAAACGCGAGCGGGATTTTCCCTTTTTCTCGATTTCTCTTTCGCAGAAGCTAACGTGAGTCGGAGGATACACGGTCTCAAGCGACCTTGAACACGATCTCTTTAATATTGGGCGCAAAATATAAGAAATTAAACAAATAATTATATCACGTTCGAGTTTATCGTTTGATAAACGCAAGGAGAATTCTCCTTCTTTCTCGACCACCCACACGTCAACGTGAGTGCAATTACACACGAGGATCGACTTTAAACACAATGATCTCTTCAGTACTAAGCGTAAGATATAAAAAATTAAAGAACAATTACATCGCGTTCGACTTCATCGTCTAATAAATGCGAGGGGAGTTTTCCCCCTTTCTCAATTCCTCTTTCGCGCATTCATGCGTCATGTAAACGAAATAATACGCGAGAAACAAACGATTATCTCTTCAGCGTTATAAGCGCAAAATATAAAAAATAAAAAATAGTTTATTACATTATGTTTGTTTTGTTGCACTTATTTTATCGAACGTTTGTACTTGTTCGTTACTGGACAATTCAAGATCGATTCGAGGTAAAGAGTAGGTCGAAGTAATACCAAAAGGTCAGGTATTTTTTCCTGTCATTCGCGCATCTTGCGTACAAGTGCTTATCTGTACTTCAAGTTACGCTTGTGTGTTTGTGTTCTGAAGAATCAGTTTTGCTCGCGGTGTCTTCACAATGTCGTAGAGCCGTGCCACGTTTTCTTTGGGATTCGATTCCATCTCGCGAAAGTCACGCTTCTCGGGCATGCCGCGAGGTGGCCTCGTCCGCGTGTCTCAGCATCCGAATCGCGCGGACCGGATCAAATGAAATTCACTTATCACTGAGTCACGTCCGCGAAAAAATCTCAATGCAGCGGGCGACGCGAGCTCGCGAGTTCGCTCACTCACTCGCGTTCGGACAAAGTAAAATCGTGAAGCAGCATCGAGATAGTGCTGGCGCGTGCACGAACAAGCGAGCGAGGGAACGCGTCCGTCCGCCTGCTTGTCGAATCAAAGCGCAACAAACGAGCAACACGAGCTTGCATGCAAAACAACGCGCCGAGGCGTGCCCGCCGCGGTAATCCCTCACGAGTAAATCGATGGATCGATCCACTTTGGACTCGCATTCGGGCGCTCGCATCGACGCGATCGGGGGAATCCCATCGAGAGGTCGAACTCCAACGCCAGTCGAGGGAAACCGGAGTGCGGAGAATGACGGGGCGAGAGGAGAGAAAAAGCGAGGGAGAGAGAGAGAGAGAGAGAGGTGGACGAGGAGGTTGTAGAATTGCGGGGATGGCGGGTGGGAAAAAGGGGAGAGGGCGGGTAGTGTCACTGAGGGTACGATCAAGCGGCACTTCCGTCCTGGGAATTCTCGATATCTGAAGTTGAAATCGCAAATATCGAATGCGGAAAATCGCTGCTGAGAGAAGGTGCCGTGAGGAGGTGGTAGCGATGGAGACGGCGGGGGTGGCGGCGCGAAGAGGATCGGCGCGCGGGGGACAGACGATGGGTGAAAAATTGTGGCGAACGATGGTAAGGTAAAAGCGACGAGTTCTTCCTTCTCGCTTTCTGCCTTCGTGTTACTACTGGGTGTCTCGACGACGATGACGACAGCAACGGCGTTGTCGCGAGGGCTTGGGAGGATAAACGCTCGCGCGAAAATTTGCCGGTTGATAAAGATTGGAAAAGTGACAGCTGCAAAGCGCGGCTAAATAAGTGGTCTCTCTTTTGCACGGCGTATTTTGAGCAAATGCCTCTTCTTTATTTCTACACGGGTATGTATGGGTATGTGAGAATATTTTGTTTATATAATTTATAACGTGAACACGGAGAAATACGAATGGCTCGACTGTCTGGTATCATGACGAATTCGCGGCATCTGCAAGGCGGGAATATCGTTATGGATTTGTTCGAGAATATCGACGATTTTCGTGTAAGAGGAGATCGATCAGTCATACGAGATACTTCGTATCTTTAGATGTGTAATTTTTGTAAAGTGTATCACGAGCTCAATTGTATACTCAATTGTCCCGAGCGATCTGAAGAAAATCGCGACTGCTTGTCGGCGAAAAAATCGGCGAGGTCGTCGCACATCTTCGCGAATCTTAAAGTTACACGTCAACGACTGCCCGACGTCGTTAGTTGTTGGGAATATCGTCTCGTTCGCTCGCTGCAGTTCGCATTACAGCCGCGATTATGAGGCGTAGATAGGTACAGACGGTAGTTTGCGGAGTCGTTGGCGAGGACGAAACCGTCGTTCTCGGCAATCCGCGACGCGTTAACACGACGCGGCTTCCGCGACACCCCGTATACGCGGTGACCGTAGCGGGCGGCGGCATCATGAGGATGACAGAGAGAGAAAAGGGGTTGGAGGGGAATGGAAACGCGCGCCCGCGCGCGCGAACAGGGGTGGTGGGAAACGGAGGAAATATCAGTGAGATAGGTACAAATACGGTGCTATATATGACAGTTTGATGTATAGTTGAATTTTTATGCCGGCGAGAGATGTTATTGCCGCGTCACAGGATGAATCTCCGATACGTCGAGCCGAGGCTGCGAGGAAAGTTGGCAGCGAAATCGATATCCCATGATTTATGCCTAGATTGAGTTTTTCCGGCGTTACCACGGCTACTTCTATCGATCTCTCTGTCTCTCTCTCTCTCTCTCTCTCTCTCTCTCTCTCTCTCTCTCTCTCTCTCTCTCTCTCTTAATCTCTCTCCTTATGTCCTTCTCTGGTACTATCATCTCACTTCGTTTCTTCACCTCGCGTGCCGTCAACCCTCTTTGTTTCCGATCGGAATCGCTATGAAAGATCCTCTATAGCGACTTCTACTTATTGTCACGTCCTGCCGACGGGATCATCGCGGATCACGAAATCGTTCGCTTCTCTTCCCTAACACCCACCCGAGGCGACAACTCGCGTTCGTCGCTTATAACGCTCGGTTACACGAGAGAAACGGATCGTCCGTCCGGGAATCACGCGCTCTCGAGTCGAACGCGTGATTTGGTAGCTCTCATTTCCTCGCGCCTTCGTATTTTTACAACCAAAATTACCCGTTCGCCGAGCGACGTCGGACAGCGGCACGTTACGCACGTAGCACCAGGGTGACGTCCATTAGTGATTGCGTAAGGTATCGTTTTGGAGGAGGAGAGGAAGGGCCATTCATCCGGCGATATTTGTGTAACACTTACGCGCGCAGATCCCTCGAGCATGCGGGTGATTTATCTCTTTCCGATATAGGAAGCGTTAGCCTGATATCGCATCAACTAATTTCAAAACGTCAATTACGTATCTCGTTGCGCGGTTCGACGCCGGCAACGTAGAATACGAGGCGAAGCGAGGTGAGCTACCACGCGCTTCGACCACTCTCGCGTTTCATCCCTGAAACAGCTGATGTATCAATTACGACGGCGAAATGGTTTCTCGCGACTACACTGTACCTCCTCCGCTCGGACTAACAATAAATAGCCCGGCTGTAAATAGTGCGGGAAAGAAACGTGAGGATCGATAGCACTCGGACAACATAAATTCCTTCTGTCTCTCTTCCAATGTTCTCTCTCTCTCTCTCTCTCTCTCTCTCTCTCTCTCT
>NW_022639454.1:3092435-3109462 GCF_010583005.1 Odontomachus brunneus | reverse complement strand
TCTCTCTCTCTCTCTCTCTCTCTCTCTCTCTCTCTCTCTCTCTCTCTCTCTCTCTCTCTTTCGTGTTTCCGCTCCCCTTTATCGAAATATACTTTTTGCTCGCGGGTTGCAACCAGGTTGTACGTGAAACCAACAGCAGGGAGATGTTCGGGGAGGGAGGAGGGGGAGTTTATCGAGCGCCAGTATCCCCCATATCCGAAATCGAGATCTCGTGCGTATGCAGATCGCGCGAGAAAATAAGGGGCAGTCCAAAAACGCGCCCTCGTCCGTGCGCAACTTATCTCGCGCGCGCTCTCGATCGAAAAATACGTGCTCGATCAACGGCCATCGACAGGATTCGCGTACGGTCCGCGCGTGAGCGCGCGAAGGCAATGTAAAAAAAATTGAAAACCGTTTACTCGTTGATAATAGATCGTTTAACACGTTGGCTGTAGCTGCGAAATGGCTTACGGAAGCATTGGCTCCGCGCGAAGATTAATGCGACGCTATAAATCGTGATGTATCGTTTCCATTTTTTCGCGATATTTGAGGAATTACGTGTAAATCACCGAGCCGTTTCGAATAACCGCCTGGAGTGTCTCGCGCGCGCGTTTCTACATTGTTTACACGCGTACACGTTTCTCGAATTCGATTAATTCGCGTACGGCGGACGAACTTCGTCTCCCAGAGATCGATCGTTATTTGCGCGAGCTATTCCTTAAATTTCTTGGAGTGGAGTCTCGCTCAAAACGAGTGAAAAGTGGCAATATTTCCACTGGAAGCGCGATGGTGAAAGTACTGCCACTCGAAATCGCAAGAGTGAATATTTCATTCAAGTTCAGAGTGAATTCCGACCTTTTCAGAATCCACTGTGTTTTCTCTTGAATATAACAAGTGTTTCTTGCTTGAATCACTAAATATATGCGACATTACGTTTGCAATTGCGGTTCAGCTAAAAAACTCACATTTTACTCTAAACTCAAATTTGAATATCTCATTTGAGTAAGTTTCAAATTATGATTATATCGATACAAGCCTAAGAGTGAAAGACTCAGTCTGAATGAGTGAAAAATCACTCGAACTGGAGTGACTCGAGTGAAATTTCACCCCAAGAAATTGAAAGTGTGAACCCGAGTCGAAATTTTCATGTTATTTTCAAGCTCAATATTCCCTTTAACGCCTACCTTGAGATACTATGAAGTCTTATATCAACCTCTTCTAATTCTTTTTGACTTAGTAACTTTGCCGGAAGGTCTTCTTTAGAACCTGCAACTGGCATTTTGTGCGTTCTCTGCCATTTAGAAGTGCTAAATGGGACTTCAGTCCTCATGTGTATTAAACACACATCAATCCTTCAGAATATATAGATATCAGAAAATTCTAGTCGGGAATATAATTCCGACTAAAATTTCGACTCGGGAAGGCTCGCGGAAAATAACGAGAGCTTATCTGTCGATCAGCAACATCGGCGGAAAATATCGAGAGTTACGGTGTCCTGTAAGTGAGCTTGCCGAGGATAAGGCAACGATAAAACAATGTTGTTTTTTTATGACAGTTCGGAAAGAACTTAGCAGGAGATATGGGAACACGCGAACGTGCGCGTAAGAGAGTAAATTGCAATAAATATAAAGACGCTTACGAGCGGGGGAGCCGCGGGAAAGAAAAAGAGAAAGAGAGACGAGGTGAATTGTCGTTATTTTCTCTCCTTACCGCGCAGTATTTGTAATCTCGGCTTGATACATTACACGGAATTTCTCGGGCTGAGAAGCAGCTCGATGATGGCAGCCAACACGATACTCTGACGCGTCTTTTTCTATTTTTTTTCCTCGCCACCTTGCTCGCGCAACTCACCCGCAGTCTTCTTCGATAAATAGAACCATTTCGAGATACCACTGTATCCACATCTCGCCGCTTTCTAATTGAAATGGAAGCCCACGCGCACACACGCACGCCAACTTTAACGCTAAGCAAAATTACGTTGCGAGGCGAAGTACTTTTTTTTTTTTTTTTTTTCTTTCTTTTTTAACGAGCTTTTCTAATATCTCACCGCGATTTAATCTCACTCGAGACATCTCGGAATTGAATTGTCCAATCCTTTTCCTCATCTCAAGCGATAAAGTGGCACGCGACGAAAGGTTTACTCGCGAGTATCTAATGAAGTTTATTTGTAGAAAAGAACCGGGGTCGAAAGTTACCTTCGCTTCGTAGAACGTAACATTTCTCTTTCATGTCCTCGCAATTGCCCGACATTAAAGTTAATCACTTTTAAGCTGCGATATGAGTTTTCACGTATCCAGCGCGTTTGGCTAAATATGAATTAATTTCGAGGACCCTTCCTACGGGAATTCCTGCGTCGTACGCCACGAAATTAAAATTTTTCCGCAAGAAGCCTTAATGCCTTAATGCCTTAATTGCCGCGGAATCCTGAAATACTTTACGGCGATGCCATTAGTCGCGAAATCCGGCGTATTCGTTTCGCTACAGCATACTTCATATTCGGGACACGACGCAGCGCCGGAGGCTTGTAATCTTTCGAGAGCGGATCGCTCGTCCGCTCCATCCATCGATCGATCGATTCTCCCTCCCTCTGGAACGTATGAATCGCCCGTTCGCATCTTGGAACAGTTTTACTCCGGCTGGAAGAAAGATGCAACGGCCGGGGCTCCTTCGAAGCGACGAGAGGGGAGCGAGAAAAAGGAAAAGAACACACGAGAGGCAGCAGCCACGACGGATACGCGGGAGAGTGTCGCCATTCCTGCTGCTGCCGCTGCGCTCTCTCCTACAGCTCCAGCGAAAGGGGAGAGGGGGGACAGAATTTCACGTAATGCATCGAGTCGAGATTGCATGCGTCGAATGGAAAGCGAGGAAAAATAACTTCGCCGTTTTGCCAACTCGCGTTCATGGCGCACGGTATTTGTTGCCACTTATTCATGTTTATTAAGCAAATTGACGGGGCAATAGCGAGCGCGCTTTCAGCGAAGTGTACATCGTTTACCTCGAGGAATTTCGTTTGTTCGTCGCGAGGACACTTGCGCGAGCGATTTCGAGTTATTGCTCGCGGGGTATCGGAAAGGTGTCGAAGAGACATCGAGGAAGGTGTTCTGGGAAACAGTTAGGCGGTCTCTTGCCTAGGAACGCGAATCTTAGAGTGAAACTTTTAGAGTGAATCAGTCAAAATGTTTCTGATTGAATTTGTGTCTCAGTATATTCACAGCTTTTCATTGGAAACACTCTCTCTTGAATGCTCCGTTTTATATCTCGCGGATTTTGACCTCACTGCGAAATTGTGCACAATGCATTGCACAATGAATTGTGTGTGATGCACAAATTCTTACAAATACATTATACCAAATTCAACTTTCACTGCTTGTGAACGATAAACTAACGACTCTCACGCGCTTTGCGTGCAATGACAGACACTAGAATCCTTCTAAGCAGAATTAGCATGATAATTTCTGATTGATCTGCATCCTGTTCGTCATTTTCAGAAGTGACGTAAGTAGAAGTGAGAGAGAAGCTCCAAAACTGAAATAGCGAAGCACGCTGCAATTTCTCACTCACTCACTCACTCACTTTCTCCTTACAAATGACGGGGGATGTCCTAATTTGACTCGAGGAACTTTAAATAATATCGTCTGCACGCACATGGTGCATCAATAATGAGAATAGTCGCTACTGTTAACAGATCCTTTCAGCGAGATTTGACTGATTGCAGTGCTTCCCTTATAACTGTGCCACCAGTTACAGGCATAGCATTTCAGTGAGGAGCACACTGATTGTGTTTTACACGGGGAAATGTATTACGCGACGTTTGAGCTCACGGGAAATAAAAAATTTCGCAGGACGCGTATCGCTTGTGTCATCTCGTCTCGTCGTCTCGTCTCATTTTGTTCGTGCGACATAAGCGCGATATTGGCTAATACACAAAACATGCGACTGGAGGACTGACGTGCATCACTAACGGAGATATATGACCGCTTGATATGCCTTAACGTGAACTAATAACACTCAAACCATAAATAGCGAGCCGGGTCTCGCTCTTCAGTTTCATAAATCTCATTCTTGTCCCAATATATTTTTCCCGGGGGAATAAGCTGTAAGAGAGATAGCAGCCACTGGTGAGAAGAAGAGGTCGCGAAAAATGAACAAGAGCGGGGGAAGGAGAACGAGAGGAGTGAGTAAGGGTGGGGTAAATTTGTGTGTGAGGGTGAAAGAAGGCGCTCCGCAGCGAAGTCGACGTCGTATCGGGTGCAAAAAACGAGAAAACAAATCGTAAATCATTTGCTCGCGCGCGCTTTCTACACGCGTAAAAAGCCGGTGACGAGAGCGAGGTGCGCGCGAGCGTGGATGGAGCGGTATTCGGGCGAAATCACACCGAAATTGTGACTATTCCGCCGCGAACAACGCGCGTCGTAAAAAGTAATCAGCGAGCGTCATAAAATTATCGGGCATCAAAGTGCGCCGCGCGTCCCATGTTCCATTGGTCGCCCCGTTGTTATATCGTATCGAATTTTACGCGGCAAGTACGAGAACATATCGCGATTGTCATTAATTACTTACAGTTGTCGGCTGGATTCCCGGCGGGCTGTGATTTATAATTTTAATGCGTCGCTAACGCATCGCGCGCGATACACACGCTATTGTTACAAACATTTTTAACATTTACAAGCTTTCATATGATATTTTTGAACCCCTATATGATATTTTTAACCCCTTTACAAACGCAAAATTAAATTTTCGAAGATCGTTTTTAGATTAAAGAATGCTGAAGTAGATGACAAACTTGACAAATATCGATAACGCAGAGAGAATCGTCACTAACACAATCGCGCTATTTTTTTCGTATTTCTTGTATATACAGAATTTACGTAAATGTGTGTTGCTTTGTTTTATCATATGCAGCGGAAAACTACGTTAAAATTTTTCTGTTTAGAACATCCACACTTTCGATATGTACATGCTGCGGAACTTTTGGATAAGGCAAATATTACGCTAACTGACAGCTTGAGATCTTACATTCAAACATTTTTTTTCGTTTTTATCTTACTGAACAATACCCCTATTTATTTTTCCACGTACTTGGATTACGTAAAATCATTTGTAATTCTCTTCAATCAGTACGGCGTAAATTTTGCAGAAAAATGCCAGTATTCTCGACATCTTCGATAAAGTATCTTCGATAAAGTGTCTTCGATAAAGTTTCCAGCATCCCCTTAATGAAATGCTTTTGCAATTATCGAATCGAGAGAATATTGTTGTTATGGGTCGGGAGGGGGTGTAAGGCACGAAACAAACGAGCGGATAACATTGATTAGCGCGATAAAAGTAACTCGGCAGGACATGCTCGGCGAATTCTCTTTGGTATTCCCGTCGTAGAAGCGTACACTCGCGTCAATTTCGCGCATCCTCGTTACATTGCAATTCGACCGTCGTGTTTAGTATTCCAGGGGGAGACGCGCACGCGAACGAAGCCCTAACGGCGAAGTTCGTTCATTAGCAGCCTCATAAAATCGCTACAACGCAGCGAGATTAGGGAACGCCTGTCGAAGTCCAACCTTATTACGATCGAAAGGCACGAGCAATCTCGTGAGCGAGCGCCAGGAAGGTGACACCGCGGCGCGCGGAGGGGTCGGAGTTTGGCGTGAGACGCGCCGAGGACACGCCGCGATCGAACGCTTTCGCAAAATCGGAGGCTACCCGGGAAGACTAAGGGCCGCGATGAGACTAGGGGTTAACGGGGCTGGGGAGGACGAGGGGATTGCCTCCGCGGTGACATAGTCGAATGAACGGCGGCGGGGTTACCCACGCACAAAGTTACGTAAGTTGCCGGGTTGATTTAAGCCCGCGGATAATTCGGGCGACTTCTTCGTTCGTTCGCTCGCCCGCTAGCTAGCTAGCTACCCTCCCGGACCACCCCGGACGGATGATGGAACCAATTCCAGCTCGTTCGCCGCCATCTGGCCACGCCGTTTCCTCGTTTACCGTACGTGGCGCGGATACTCCGTAACTACTCCGGAATGTTCCCTGGAAATTAAATGGGCCCGTTCGCGAAGAAATGTGCGCTCGCTCGCTCGCGCCTTTTAGGAAGCTTTTATGTTATCGGCATACTTGGACTTTATTGATATCGCCAATTTCATTTTCTTGGCCGGATACGCGGCAAGTAAGAGGAAGGAAGAAAGAAAGAGGCGGGTAACCTTCCCGTCCTCCAAGCACTGTACAGAGGGATCGAATGTAATGGGTGATCGACCGTCGAACGATACTCTCGCGAACAGACAGCTGGAAAATCAGCGCGTGGGGATGTGTAGCCGACATGTAAGTGCTTTCGGCTCAGGATTCGCGCGCGGCGTATCGAGACGAGAAGGGAGAAGGACGCGAGTCGACCATCCGACGTGTGCCGCGAGGGATTTCGCGTTTTGTTTGATATTTCCGGACGTGAAACGCCCGCGTGTTTCAGCATGGGCGATTTCTCTTCGATTTTTGCATATTTTATCGTCGTGGATTTTGCAGCGGGCAGCTGCGGCTCGCATTGTCTCGCCGCGCTGGCGTTGTTCGCCATTTATTTCGTCGGGATAGCCGCGCGTGAAAAGCCCGCGGCTTCTCGCATAATATTCGCAAAACTGCCGCGTCGCGTCACGTCGCGCGATACGATGCGACGCGCAAACGATCGGTGTCGCCTCTCGTTAATCACGAAGTTTGATAGTCTTGAGGAAGAGAGGACACTCCACGGGAGGAGGCGCGCGCAAAATTTCCGGAGACGTCGTAAATCACAGCCGCGTTACCGCGATTACGCGCCCGAGATCGGGAACGTCTTCTGGTCATCTCTTTGCGTACTATCCACCGCGTGCAAGATCTTCACACAATCTCTGAATACATTATTATCGCAAATATGGGAATAAAGGAGAAGTAGATAAGGCGTTCGCGTCGCGTAATCGGCCCCGAGCGATTAGTTATCCATCGTCGTTGGCCCTATTTTGATAACGCCCAGGAGAAGAGGAAGAAGAAAAAGAAGGAAAAAAGGGACTTAATGACAGGATACATTCATTAATCTCGAGCGATATCGTGAGTCAAGCTCGCGCGCGTATGTATGTGTGTGTGTGTATGTGTGTGTGTGTTATGCGTGCGCCCCCGCGAGAATGATTTCGCATTAAAGATTCAGAACGTGTCATTTTGCTTGCATTTTACGCGGGCACGTATATTTATCGCTGAAATATATTGCTCGCGCTATCAGCATACATTATTATCAGGATCGCGCGTACGGCATACGAAAGGAGATCGACCTTCTTATCATCTTATTCTCATCGTCTCCGGGCGGCAGTCAGGCAGGCAGGCAGTCAGGCGACGGCGACGTCCCGCGCCACGACGTGCGTTTCCCTTCCCCTCTGTATTTTCACCTTTGTATCTTTTTATCGCGGCTCCTTTTACTCGCACGATCTCGCGCCAGAAGGCTTTTATCTGCGGGTGTCATTTTTCAAATGTGATTCCCGCGGCGATGGCGGTTACACGGCGGCGTTCTGTAAAAATTGACCGCGGTCAAGATGGATCTCGCGCTATAAAACGGAGGAAATTGATCGCGCCCCCGATTCTCGCGACGTCTCTCGTCCCGACAGTGATAGTCAGCGATAGTAGCAACGTTCGACACGATATTACCGAAGCGATTGAGTTTTCCATTAGCTTCGCATATATGTATATATCTCGCATATATGCATATTCGCTTAACTGCGTGTATCAGAATGTTCAGCCGATTTGCACGAAAAAGTGCGTGTTAAAGAATTCATTATTTTTAAATTGATCGCCGAGCGACATTTCACGACAAAACGCAATCCGGATACTGGAAAAATGCAATTCACAATACAGTTTGCAAATTGCAGTGGGATAAAATGCTTTTTGCTGTTTCTGCGTCGCGCATATTCCGCATGATGATTGCAAAGTGCAAAAAATGTTTTTTGCCTCTCTCTCTCTTTCTCTCTCTCCTCTCTCTCGCGCACGCGCCGCGGATTCCCTACGCGCGTGTTCGCTTATGTAAAATATTTACACTGTGATAAATCCCCTTTTTTCGAAATCTCGCGCTGTGCGTAAATTTTTACGGCGCTTACAATACACTTGATGATCACCGCGGTAGGATTTCGTAATGATATGTAAATATTGCAAAACGACATTGTAGAGCGTGATGCAGTGTCCAACAGAAGCATCATTGATCGTAACTTTGATCGTATCCCAGAATATAAATACGACCGCACTCCACAATTTGTTTCTACAAAAACATTTTGTCAGCGCGTGGAATCAAAAAGTTATCTGATGCGATATGATACGAGCAATATCTATTCATTTATATTTTATATATACATGGTGAATTACCTAATATTAAATTCCAACATATCTATGTTATTTTTTTATATTAGAAGAAAGTGTGTAAAAAATAAATTGTATGTTTGGATGAGTTGGCTGAGAGCACACTCTGCCCAACCGTACAATTACCTTTTTCCTATGATGATATGGAAAATAACAGATCTTTTAGAATGTAATATTAGGTGACTCAACTTGTATATATGCGAATAAAGACTTGAAAGACTCGAGACGCATATATGAAGCCAAATGCGAGCGAACGGCCTCGTGAATCGTCGCGCTACAAATTCTTCATTAATTAGCGACGGGACAGTCGTCACGTGACGCATTATCAATCTTTCATGGACCCCCGTCATCATTCATTATCCGATGCAGTTTATCGTGCAGTCGGATTTTTTTATAAATCATGCACGCTCTTAATGATGTGACGCGTGTGTGCGCGCGCGCGCGCGCGCCTACATCGCGGGGATAAACGTTAAAATCTGCCGGAGTAATTATCGCTCTAATACCCGTTACGGCACATATAATTTACAGATATCAGCAGTGACGCGCGTTTTTGCATAATTGCGCAATATTATCCCGGATTATTACGTCAAATTGCGATTTATCAACCAGTATGCAAACGAGCACGTCCTTCATCCACGGAATAAACATTTCCACGATTCCCTACTCCACGTCTACTCCCTCCCGCTCTATCTCTGTCGTATCCACAGAAAATTTTCATTATCCCGCCCGTTTAACCGAAGGAAATTAACGTTACTTTTTGAATCGATAATTAGGTAAACATAATTGTGTAAGCGTGAGAATCGTTTACGAGATATTCTCTATTCACTCACTCTCTCTCTCTCTCTCCCCCTCCCTTCCTCCCTCACTTTCCCACTTTACGTCGAAACGTACGCAGAACGATGCAAGTAACAATTGCATTTGCATAACTACATTTGTTACGTGCGTTTCCCATTTATACTTGCACCGTTAAATCCATTTATTATCTCGCTCTAATTTGCTATGCAAACTCTTTTAAATACAAGTCTATAGATATTTTTAAGAGAGGACACATATACAGAGTGTCTGACGCGCAGTGTCTTATACCTCGTGTACATGTGGATTACAATTAATTGGAAAATTAATCCACATTTATTAATAATAAATAGATGATTAATAATATTCATTGGATTAATTCGTTAATAACTCAACAATCTACGTGTTTATTATGTGCAAAATAGTAGAGAAAACTGTGTGTTCAGTTTGACGTTTGAGACACTTTGTATATAGAGATTTCACATGTACTCACAGATAGTCATTTTTATTCATTTGTTAGGATTTATTTGGAAAGAAAGGTATAATTTTTAACATGGAGAGAGGTGCATGGTTGTTATTAAATTTTATGCGTGGAACGCAAAAGAGAAATAAAATGGTCTTTTTCTTTCTGCCCCTGTGTGCGGCATAATATATTGTAGTCATAGATTTTCACGAAGTTTAATTACACCCGTTACTCGAGTCTCGTCAGAGATGTACTCTTGATCGAAACACGAAATTAAATTCCCGTATCATCAGAGTCGCGCTTTATTCCCTGCTTTTTCCGCCTTTCCATCTAAAAAAGTGAAAGTCGGAAATGTGGAAAATTAAAGTGAAAATGTTTTATTTGCGGAAGTGGAGAAGAGGGAGCAAGCGCGCGCACATATACACACACGTAGACTGTTCGTAAACTTGGAAAAATGTTTCGATATTTTCGAAAAATTTCTCGTATTTTGCACATCACATCACGACGCGGAAAGAGCATCCATTTTTCCCTTTTGCCTCTTTTAAAGGAAGCACGCTGCGTCGAGAATTACACGCGCAAAACTTTCTAAAAATTTCGCGAATCTCTCTGTCTCTTTCTCCTCTCTCGACGGTCCCCGTACGTACATTTTTTCTACTTATATTATCCCGTAACCGCAGCGCACGTACGCGAAAAGTTTCACGAGTCGGCGCGTTCTCCCCGCGAATCGCGCGCGGAGAATCTCCGCGGAGCGCGGAATTTCCGAAATGTCTCGCGTAGCTCTCCGCCTCGGGAATGACGGCTTGTGTTTCCGACATGCGCAGCGCGTTACCTACGTCCGCAACGCGGCATTATCTACCGATTAAGCTCGTTGACTCCCGCGTTCTTCCGGGAAGTATTTTCGCGTTTAGCTAGTTTTTACGGCGATTCGACGGACGTTGCGCCAATCGCAGCGACATCGGGCCGCTGGTTTGCTTCGAGAATCATCGTCAAGAATCGAATAAGTGCCGGCTGCTCGTCCGAATAATGGAGATTACTAACGAATAACACGAGACGCGATGTACCGTTGCGACATGTTGCGACAGCTCGTGTGATAGTCGTCGAGGGTATTTCCCTCCCAGTGGGACAAATTTTCCTGCTTATTTCGCGACAAGTCGAGACAACTCGCCGCGCGTGTACATACGCGTGCAAATTGGAACAGCCGTTATCGGACCGCGCGTCGCGCGTGCAATGTTTATTTTATGCTTGCTGGCGCAACGTAGCGATTGTCAACGTATTGTCACACGTAGCGCCGGTGACGTCAGTGCTCCGGTCATCTGATATGTCACCCAGTGGTGATCACTTCGAATAAGATCGATGGTGAGTTATTCGCGCGAGCGAGACGCGGCTGAGAAGCATCGCAGCCGTTTCGTTCCGGGCATTTTCGCTCGGCCACCTTCGCACCCTCGTCCTTTTGGAGTAACTCTAAACGCGCCCACCACCGAGTTTCATACGTATTCGACGTACCGTCGGATTTTCTACAGCAGCAGCGATACTGCCGCCGCAGTGTTCGCGTGTCTCTCTGTTCTACCGCGACGCTATTTGAATATCAAAACGGCGGTATTGTTCCGCCGATAAAACGCTTGTTCGCGAATGGCCATTACACATCAATCAGTATTCCGTTTATTTATCATAATAATAGAATGCGCGAGCGATTAATAGAATGTATGTGTAGTGGCACATGCGGTCGCGATACATCGAAATATCGCCCGAGAATAGGAGAAATAACCGCGCATTACACCCATTATGTTATCGACGTTACGATAAT
Source organism: Odontomachus brunneus (assembly GCF_010583005.1). Taxonomy (NCBI): domain Eukaryota; kingdom Metazoa; phylum Arthropoda; class Insecta; order Hymenoptera; family Formicidae; genus Odontomachus; species Odontomachus brunneus. The sequence continues at coordinate 3,098,075 of NW_022639454.1, read as the reverse complement.
GAAGCCAGGCGGTCAAAACCGGGGTTTGCAGTGCGGCGTGCACGGGAGATCGCTGTTACACAGTAGACGGCACGTTGAAGAGAACTTAATTGGACGTAATTATTACCCGTTTGCTACTAACGCGCCCGCTCACCCGCGCGACCCGCCAGTTTATTCATTCGTCGCGTCTCCGGCTGCCCCTTGCGAGCTACCCCCGTTCACCTTCTTATCCGATAGCGTCCTTAATAGCGCCCTTCGTCACCACAGCATCGCCCGCTGCGCGAAGCGCTACTTGCGCGTCATCAAAGTTTCACGCGGAACATCAAGAACGACGGCGATCGCTCCGCAGACACTTCGGTCAGAGCTGCGGTCCCGAGGATCGCGAATTATTGGGAAGCATGGGACGTCGCGATAACTAGTGACGAACATCGAGCCAGTAATTATACAACATATTGATCTATTAATAAAGTACTCGATAAGATTCTATACGAAAATAGTTTCCTGCTGTTTCATACAGGGTCATCGAAAAGTATCGGACCCCCCTAATATCTTCAGTTAGAATGCATTTTGGAGAAAATATCTAATAGCAAAGTTGTATGGTTTCAAGCGGAGAGTAAGATTATGACCATCACTTTGACCTTGTCCTTCAAGGTCATTTCAAGGTCAACCTTATTTTTTTAAATGGAACCCTCTACATTTTATTGCATATTCTTATAGCTTATCTCGAGAGCTTTCCAAAACGCTAAAATAAAACATTTTTTCATTAAGTACTTTTTAAATTATAAAGATTTGAAGTTACCAATTTTTTGACACAAAATGTAAAATATCTTGTAAAATATTATTTAGTTTTCAGTAATCATAACCTTAATACTTTCAAGCATCACCGCTTGAAGCCGTACAACTTTGCTGTTGGACATTTTTCCAAAATGCATTCTTACTGAAAATATTAGGGGGATCCAACACTTTTCGATTAATGTATTTTCTTTAAACCAATTAATTGGTCTCATTATTCCGCGCACAAAAGTGTTAAGGTTATGATTACTGAAAACTAAATAATATTTTACAAGATATTTTACATTTTGTGTCAAAAAATTGTTAACTTCAAATCTTTATAATTTAAAAAGTACTTAATGAAAAAATGTTTTATTCTAGCGTTTTGGAAAGCTCTCGAGATAAGCTATAAGAATATGCAATAAAATGTAGAGGGTTCCATTTAAAAAAATAAGGTTGACCTTAAAATGACCTTGAAGGACATGGTCAAGGTCAAAGTCAAGGTCATTATCTTACTCCCCGCTTGAAACCATACAACTTTGCTATTGGACATTTTCTCCAAAATGCATTCTAATTGAAGATATTAGGGGGGTCCGATACTTTTCGATGACCCTGTATAAATTCATTCCAATTTTCCTATGTTTCTAGAGCAATGCGGAAATAAATCATCAGTAAGGTCTATCTTACTAAGAGACATAATGAATTTCATTAGAAACAATGTGAATTTTTTAATAACCTTTTAATTGTACATTTTAGCTGCTAAAGTATAAGTTACATGTAAATACATACGAAATACGTATTAAATAAAGTGAATATAAGAGAGAGAAAGAGAGAGATACATGAATATAAATAAATATATGTGTATGAAATTGAAAAATAATAAATTATTGCGCGAATATCGATTCCTCGGTTATAACATTTCATAATCATTTTTACTATAACATCCACTCCATACACAGAGAGGACGACTTATTGATTCAAATAAATGTTTCTTTGGAATAGTCTAAACGAATTATTTGTTTGACATAACAAAAATATTTCTTTGAAACTAAGTCGCAAATAAATATTTTTGTTGCTTCAAACAAAATTTGGTTTGATCAATCGAAAAATTCGTTTGAACTATTTCAAAAGAATATTTATTTGAATCAATAAATCGTTTTCTCTATGTATGGAGTAGATGTTATAATAAAAATGATTATAGAATGTTATAACCGAGAAAAGAAGCGTTTATTTGATTCAACCAAATCGTTTTTTCTGTGTATAACAAAGTCTAATAAAGTTTAGCGCGATCTCACGATATTTCACTCGCCATGCGCTTTTAGTCGCGAATCTGAAAATGCGAGGTGTGAAAAAATCGCGAAACCGTTCAAAAATTTCTGAATCCGAATTCCGCGATTACCTCGTTCTGATATCGCGATCGAATGCCTCACTAATTCGCCGACTTCACGGTGTTCGCGAGAGTCAACAATGTTCTGGGAAAATGGGAGGAGAAGGAAAAGTGTCGCGAGGGCACAAGTACGAATAACAATACCGCTGTGCTGGTGCGTCGTCGCGCGCACAAAAGCGCGAGAGGAAAAGCCGTCATGCGAACGGTATCGCATCGGAAAACGAAGTGTAGACGTTCGCACGCCGTGACCGGCGACTCGGAAGTGCGAGGTTCCATTGTGACGGGAAATTTCACGCGGACGGCATCGGCCGTACGACCGACCGACCAACCGACCGACCGACCAACCAACCGACCGACCGACCGACCGACCGACCGTTCAACACACGATATCCCTAATACATCACGCGCAACGCCTACCATACACCCCGTCCATATATCCCACGTGTAACTCCATTACCGAACATCACGCACGCACCTCGCAGAATATCAAAAACATACTTCATGTAATTCGCACGATTTATCAAGTGCGTGGAAACGAAGATGTATCGGCGCCATAAAATCGCGCCGAAAAAAGCGCCCATTCTCTTCTTCCTCAACGAGAAACTCGGAACAGAAGCGGAGGGTGGAGAGTGGCGGGATGCTCGTTAAAATTTTTATGCGATAGCTACTGCCCCTAGTAAAGAAATAATTATCGTGGTTATTTGTAGAATGTTGGAGAACCTTCTTGTTCAGTTTCATGAGCTCTGCCGGCACACACGTTGTCACACGCGTTGTGTCAGATATTCTGCATGCATTTCCAACGTCGATGAATAAAATATAGAGATTATGAGGAGATGAAATTTTACGGGTGTGTGTATGTACGTGAATTCATGTACAAATGTATATACACGCATATATCTCGAGTGACGGCCCGCGCGATTTTTTTACGTTTCTTTTTCCCGGTCTGGGGAACGACGTATCCGCGTCGCGCTCACTGGCCCGACGTGTTTTCCTCTTTACTCTCAATGGCGGTGACGGCTATGTTGTGGCTTTGTGCACCAAAGTTTCACGCGAAAACTGCGATTTTTGCGAGCGAGCCCGTTGTATCTCCGATTTACAGGCAGCAGCCTGCGCGATCGGAAAAAGCGTCGCATCTTCTAGAGTCGCGCCTCCACTTCCACGGGCTTCCGGGAATGGAGTCTAGTTGTACAAACGAGGCTCTATGACGCGAAAGTCGTGGCGTGAAACGACTGGGATTATTAATTGAGCGGCGACTGATTGCTGAAGCAACGTTTGTGCGCGGCTGATTATAACGCGCGCGAACTAGCGCGCTTAATACTCCGAAATCGGTGCGCCACGCGAGCCACGGCCGCTTTCATAAGCGCTTTAATCGAATAAAGGGTAATTTGAATGCACGTGCTCGTATTCCTCCAAAACGGATCACTCTGTCGCACGTGCGCGCGCGCGAACGCCCACTGACGTTTCGCTGCTTGTATATTTTTTTGTCACGCGCGAAGGATTAAACGCGCAAAGCAGGCCTTGCAACGGGAGCGCTCGCACGTAAGGAACGTGGAAAGCTTAGTGAAACAAATCGAGTATCGCGCCGACATCGCGCGAAATGTGCAGAGCAAAGTAGAACAAGTCAAAGCTAGCCGATACGGGCGAAGCGGCGCACGCGATCTAAGGGAGCGTAAAGTAGCGAGGTAAAATGGAGATTCAAAACGCGACTATTCTCCTGTCCAAGAGATACGCAAAAATAATATACATGGAGATAGTATTACTGTATTTCCTTCTCTTTATAGAAATTCCTTTTGATTTTACTACGCTTCTAGTAGTGCAGGGGACTGTCAGCAAAGTCTGTGTCATTAAGAAACATTCTAAGACTACTGGAAGCACAGTAAATCTTTTAATAGCATACTTCAATTTCCAAAATATATAAATGCACGTAGAAAATTTTTTTTTATTCACAGTACACTGAGGGAAAAATGTGTGATATTTGGAACTATAATGGCATAGTAAAAAGATTATAGTTAGGAATATCTTTTTTATAGTAAATGTCACCATAATGTTTGTAATATTTACAATATAAGCATAGTATAACTGATTCATGTAAAATTTTTATCAAGAATTATAATTATTTGAAATAAAAAACATAGTAAGGTAACAAATATTAAATGATAAGAGAAATTATCTATTTTATATAGTTAATACGATTGGAAAATATGGGTACATGTAACTATATTTCCAAAGCGTGTTTTACTATACACAGAGTAATAAAGATGGTAACTATAAATATGTGTTCATTCTGCTATAACTTCGTGTTTAGATGAATTATAAATATATGTTTGAGGCCAAAACAAACTATAAAATATAGTGAGATTATAGTTATCCCAACTATTTTTTTTCTCTTAGTGTATATGTTAGCTGTGATTTAACCCTGTGGTGACCACTTTATGTATGATGGTTAGGATATATGTGTCCCAGTGGTCCTCAAAGGGTTAAATACGTGAAGTGCGTTATATTAGTACTCATCGAATAAATATTGTTTAATTTTTTGATATTTTTCTCTCAGCGTGTGAAACAAGAGAATATAATCAATTATTGTAGAATGTCTATCTATTTCTCGGCTATAAAATTCTGTAACAATTTTTATTATAAAATTCTCCTCGTGCGGATATCGACATATGTGAAAACAGTATATTAAAAATATAAATCTGTACACATGAGGCGAGTATAAAAAAAAAACTCGGGAAATTGCCGTGCATCAAGAGTTGCGCGAGAGAAATTTTTCACTTTTTTTAAACCTCGAATCATTCCACGGTCTCTCTCTCCCTCCCTCTCTCTCTCTCTCTCTCTCTCTCTCTCTCTCTCTCTCTCTCTCTCTCTTTTTGTGCATTCTCATCGTCCTACGCTCGGATACCGATCGGATTGTTTTCTCTCGAGGATGCACACGACGTACACATCCGTGCGTGTGCGCATCTATATGTACGCGCGTGTGATGAGATCTTCGCTCGTCGGGATCTCGCCGTACATGAAATATCGGTTAGCGAGCGATGTAGCTGTCGGTGACGTCACGCGGCGCCACGATTTACGATCAGCACGCACAATGTATCGAATTATTTTGTTGATTCAACGAAACGGGCCCGGCCGCTCCCGCGCGCCGCCAAATGGCTCGTGCTTTCGAATATCGACGTTTCCGTCGTTTTATGCGCTGCGCTCGTGCGATAGACGCGCGCAGCGCCAGGACGCGCGAATCTCTTCCTGGTCGCGTGTGCTTAAGCGATTAATTGCCGCACACCGCGCCTCGGAGAAATGTAAATGAAATACAAAATGCCGATATGACACACACACGTGCACACACACATTCGCACTCGCACAAGTGCAATGATGCATTTGGCACGCTCGTAGAGCGTGTCAAATTGCGCGAATGTAGAGAGAGAGAGAGAGAGAGAGAGAGAGAGAGAGAGAGAGAGAGAGAGAGAGAGAGAGAGAGAGAGAGAGAGAGAGAGAGAGAGAGAGAGAGA
>NW_022639454.1:3085539-3087840 GCF_010583005.1 Odontomachus brunneus | reverse complement strand
GAGGGAGAGGGAGAGGGAGAGGGAGAGGGAGAGAGAGAGAGGGAGAGGGAGAGGGAGATCACGTTTTCTGCGTCACTACGGCGCCAAGTCGATTTCACATTTTTCGATAAGCTCGACATGGCTTCTCACGCTGTCCCTTCCCCGTGCTGTTATTTAACACCCGGATTTTTACGCGTCGTTAGTGCATTTTTTTTTACAGTAACGCGTCGCACCTCGACTCGGCGGCACGTCGGCCGTTCAATATTTTGCGCGTCTCGTTGTTTGGCGTTGGTTGATGCGTTAAGCGCGTCGAGTGTCGAATATACAACGTCCTGCATATTGGCTCGTATCGCTTTGGGTTACAAAAGCGTGTTTTTACATTTTTACGCATGTGTTACGCACGCGTCGGCATTGCTGCCCCAGTAAACGCGGTTTGCGTGTATTTCCTTCTTTTTCCCCCTTTTACGCGGATTTTTATCGCGACCGTGCACTGGTATCGAAACTCTAGTGGCGCGATTTACAGGCGCCCCGAGCAATAGGGGGAAAATTCTGCGAGTTTTATTGAAATGTTTTTATATTGCACCCTGTGTTTGTCCGTCACGGGTTATTATAGATATGTAACTTCGCGTGAGAGAGAAGGAGAGAGAGATAGCGGCCGCGGGGATTTGCGAATTTGAAAAGCAGCGATACACAAATACGGAAATTCCTTCCATAATTCGCTGTTTTGTATGCACATATTTCCGTTAATGTCCGTTAATATCGTATCTCGTGCGGTTTGAAATTTTGCACGTTGTTCAAACTCATTGTATCCTTCGAGTGCCGCCCGTCTTTTTAGAACTTAGCGCGCCGGAGGGGCCGCAGCGGTGCTTCCCGCTGCGCTTACGTGAAGCAAGGTGACTATTTTCAGGGATATCGCCACCTCCTTTACAGCCGCTCGTCGCGCGGGAAATATTAATCTCCCCGCCGCGAATAATGTACAATCCTCACGTTTTCGCGCGGCCGCGCCGTCGTCGCGGGCGACGGGCTACGGAAATGATATTTCTGTCGAGCGCACGCTTAAATACGTAAGTGAAGTACGTGCAGCGCGCGGGAATCGTGAAGAATGTGCGGTCCGCGTGAAATATTGATCCGGCGTACCGATCGATAAATCACCGGCGACAAAGAGCGCGGGCCGAGGGATGACGTGAGTGGCAAATCGCAAGGTTTTCGCGATTCTCCGCGCGGCGCTGCAGCGAAAATCGGGCGTAGCCCGGCGGGAGCGAGATCGCCGCGGCTCGATTTATGATCGAAATTACAAGGGCGGAAAGCGCGCGCTCTCGTATCAGTCTCTGAAAAATGGCGCTCGCGTCGAATCAGCTTCAATAAGTCAAAGATACGTGTGCGGGCGCGCGTGAGTCATGATGCGTAAATCGCGAAACGTAACGGACACCCATCATCCGCGGCGAGAATCGTATCCCGATATCGAGGATCCACCGGGGCCGGTTGGCTGCCGCGCTTCTCCAGAAACTGGGAGGAAATGGCAACGCGAGGCGAGGCGAGGCGAAGAAAAGCGGGAAACGCGGATCCGCGAGAAGAGTTCGGAATGCCCGCCGCGAACGGACTCCATTCCACTTTCGCGCTGAATTACCCTTCACTCGCGCGACCGGTGTAATAAAAATGCTGCCTGCTGCCGCGTCGCACATAAATTATGATACCGGCGAAATATGATTTGAACCGCGCTGAAAGGTGAAACGAAAATATAATGACAGTGCACGCCGGCCGAATCGGATTTTAACGCGCCGCGTGGGTGGCCGCGACGAATGCCAAGTATCCTGGCTTTCGTCGCGCGGTCGGTGTATTGTACGAGCACCTATTGATTTATATCTTTCAGTGTTACATCTGTGTCTCGTCGCGCATGTATAATACATATACAATCGTATTGTGTATGTATATATATGAGGGAACCGTTGTTGCTCGTCGGACCGAATTTTAACGAGAGATCTTACGTTTGATTCGTCTGTCGTCTCCGCATCGAGCGTACGTCGGTGGTTATGTAAAATCGAAACACGATTTCAGGCTTGCGCATCGGTAACAGATAGACGGGTAGACAGATAGATTTAACGCCGGGGCAGAACTTCTTCGACTATACAATAACTATACACAATAAAATATCGTAGTAAAAATTGCATTAAAATATATTATATATATATATATATATATATATATTATATTTCGTTATTAAAATATATTAAATATATTAAAATATGTTTCGTAATTATATATACATACATACATATAAATATATATATATATATATATATATATATATATATATATATATAT
>NW_022639454.1:3083635-3084321 GCF_010583005.1 Odontomachus brunneus | reverse complement strand
CTCTCTCTCTCTCTCTCTCTCTCTCTCTCTCTCTCTCTCTCTCTCTCTTTTTGTGCATTCTCATCGTCCTACGCTCGGATACCGATCGGATTGTTTTCTCTCGAGGATGCACACGACGTACACATCCGTGCGTGTGCGCATCTATATGTACGCGCGTGTGATGAGATCTTCGCTCGTCGGGATCTCGCCGTACATGAAATATCGGTTAGCGAGCGATGTAGCTGTCGGTGACGTCACGCGGCGCCACGATTTACGATCAGCACGCACAATGTATCGAATTATTTTGTTGATTCAACGAAACGGGCCCGGCCGCTCCCGCGCGCCGCCAAATGGCTCGTGCTTTCGAATATCGACGTTTCCGTCGTTTTATGCGCTGCGCTCGTGCGATAGACGCGCGCAGCGCCAGGACGCGCGAATCTCTTCCTGGTCGCGTGTGCTTAAGCGATTAATTGCCGCACACCGCGCCTCGGAGAAATGTAAATGAAATACAAAATGCCGATATGACACACACACGTGCACACACACATTCGCACTCGCACAAGTGCAATGATGCATTTGGCACGCTCGTAGAGCGTGTCAAATTGCGCGAATGTAGAGAGAGAGAGAGAGAGAGAGAGAGAGAGAGAGAGAGAGAGAGAGAGAGAGAGAGAGAGAGAGAGAGAGAGAGAGAGAGAGAGAGAGAGAGA
>NW_022639454.1:3037619-3079939 GCF_010583005.1 Odontomachus brunneus | reverse complement strand
ATATATATATATATATATATATATATATATATATATATATTGTTCCTTTACAATAATTTTTATCGTATAAACGAATTACAAATGAGTCATTTATATTTGTAAAATAGAAATAGAAAGAATATAGCTACATACAACTCGAAATCGCCGACTGGTAGAGCCTCACTCTCTTTTTTTTCTCTTTACTTCTCTGGAGATGACATTGTGATTCATTTCAAAACGCAAATATATCGCTGTTTATGCGCGGTACACGTCGATCGCGCGACTGACGGGAGCTTTTTCAAAGGCTACGTCTCGTACATCTGCTATCTGCCACGTTTGTAATTTCAACGGCACTCGCTCTGCCCTTGGTACACCGAGTACCAAGTACTTCATGTGACGTACACAGAATGTTTGGAGAAAAAAGAAGAAGGCAAGAGAGAACGCGTCGTTCCGTGATTCATAAACGATGTCCCTACGCGAATAAACGCGTTCTTAGCGACACACTATTTAAAAAATACTGGGCTCGAAAGTACGATAAAAAAGAAAATGGCCATCAGAACTGCGTCTGGAAATTTTGATAAACGACCGGACACGCTCAAGCCGAGATGAACGATTAATTCTTAAAATTTTCGTCGTAACGTCACGCAATTAAAAAATCAAAGTGCACGCGACCATTCAATCCTCTTATGTAACACCGGCGAAAAACTTTTCACTTAATCACGATCACAGCTAATGGAGTCGTTTTGTGTAATGGTACAAATGCGACGCGCCGGGAGACACTTTCTCATTATCGACAGATTTTGCGACGACGACGACGGCGACACGTTTTTCTTCGATCGCCTACGCCGGCTGTACGCGCTGCTCACCACAAGCGCGTTTCCCACAGGTTTAATGCAACTTCTAGGATCCTTTTTTTAAGACCCTCGACCACAGACGTAAACATCATCGTGTGTCAGTCAAACCGTAATCTCGCAGACTCGGTTACAGTCGCGCGGTTTCTGTGCGCCGCAGCGTGTTGGTTTACGTCCGCTTTCTCCCGCTTCGTAGTTTCCCTTCTCTGTGTACAATCGAGTCGCGAAAAAGAGAGAAAGAAAGAGAGAGAAAAAGAATGAGAGAGAATGAGAATAAGACCGGCTAGGGGGAGAGAGAATGAGAGATTCCCGTGCCGAGAAATCCAAACACGTTATTAGCCATCTCTCTCACGAATAAATGAACAGATGTTAGAAATCGTCGTGATAGAAAGGAGATCGTGTTTTCCTCTTACCAGCGGGATCGTCACTCGACCGGAGTTGCGCGACGCGCATTCGTTTAATTAAAAGTTCGCGGCGCGACCATCTCCCGAGACGAGAGTCGTGGGAGATTCGCTTGGATCGGCGAAATCTTAAAATCCGTGATCGCGAAATCAAGGCGAATGCCGCGCGCGCGCGACCGGCCCGATATCAATTAAGTTATGACGTGCGTAACTTTTGCAATTACGACGCCCGGCCGCCGCGGGCGATAGTAGTGCAGCTCGCCGAACTAATTGCAGTCTCTCGCTTCCGTTTCCCGCACGCAGTGGCATCGCGTACGTGCGCGCCACGCCGCATTAATCCAGTCTATTACTACCGCTGAAATTAACATCTAAATCTGAGCGCCACATCGCGATTATTGTGCACGGCAATGTCGTCTAATCAGTCAACGACGAAACGCTCCGTCGGTGACTTTGTCGAGTCGCGGGCCGATCGTCTTCGCGTGTTACGCGAAGATAATCGGGTCCTCATGTGAGATTTTTATTTTAATTATTTCATAACTTGTAGTTTGTAATTTTGCGTTTTAACTGTGCATTCACTTTCTCAAGAAATTTATACATGTAATCAAGTTTCCCGCACTGTGTGTGAAAGATCAAAACAGATATTTATTCGGAGAAAATACCAATAATCTCAATTCTCTCGTTCAAATAGACTAAGCAATTGCTCTCATGAAAATCTAAGGCTCTAAGAAAATATATATATTTTCACTTGAAAAATATTGCATATTTTGGTCTGAGTAAATATGTTATTACTATCCATCGAATAAATATATCTTTCATATTTCTCAGGTATTTTTTTCTCTCAGTGCATAGCTCAAATTTTAGATCGATTGTCTTTTCTTCCTTTTACTCAAGATCTTTTTTTTCGGATTTTTAATCAGCGTTAAGGGGATGCTGAAACTGAAAACTTTACCGACAGAACACTGATATTTTTCTGCAAACGTCGTAATGGTTACACAGAATTACAAATGCTTTTACGCAATGAAAGTACGTCCGAAAATAAATAGGAGTATTGCTCGATATGTGATGAAAACGAACCAAACAATTTTAATAAGATTTCAAGCTGTCAATTAGCGTAATATTTGCCTAATCCAAAAGTTCTGCAGCTTGTATATACTGAAAGCTTGTATATACTGAAAGTTTGTATATCGATGCTCCAAACAGAAAAATTTTGAAAAACATTGCTCTACCTTCGCATCTGCATTTGGAAGCTTAAAAATATCGAAAAAGTTTGCAGAAAGATTTCTACATATATATGGTTAGGTTTTCCGCGTTGAATATGGTAAAACAAAACAAAATAAATTCATGTAAGTTCTGTTTAACCCTCATTTCAGTAACCGAATACCCGGATATCTATTTCGTGCTTTTTTTTTTAATTTCAGTGATTTTCACTGAAAATAGCGCCAAACAGCTCCGGATCCCCATTATTTGAGCAATTTCACTTAAATTCAAATATTTATATGAAAACATCAAAAAAAATTCTGAGGTTTACGGTCGTCAAACTTGACGGGTACACGGTTGTTCAGTAACTGGGTACCCACATGCATTTTATATTAGAAAGACAAGAAACGGAGATGTTTTATAATATATTTAGATAGTTAATAGTAAAAATGCTTTATTTAAACAGTTGTAGATATTTTATTTATTCTGAAAACACATTTCACATTTATTAATTGTTTGTGAATGTTCATCACAAACCTAGAATCGAACTGCATTTGGGAACTCTTTTCTATTGGCAACGTAGAAAATTTCTCATTGGACACCCGGATATCCCGGATACTGAGATATGGTGCAAATTTTGGTTACTGAAATGAGGAATATACAAGAAATACGAAAAGGATAGCGCGATTATGTTAGTGACGATCGTCTCTGCATTATCGACATCATTCGAGTTCGTCATCGATCCCAGCATCCCCTTAATCAGCTCAATAAACGCTGTCGTACACTTGCACGTGTACAATTTGCACTATCCCTTTCCCCAATTTTATGTTATCGTCGGAAATTTGGCGTAGGAGCGCGCCGAGTCACGATTGTGCGGCCGGCAACGCGAAATTTCGCGCACCCGTAACGTTGGTGACCCGTAACGTTGTGTAACCGGGTGGTGAAATGCAGACGTGAATCGTCATGGACAAATGGACATCTTAAATATTTATGGACACGGGTCTTAATTATTCGCCGCATTCCCGCAACGCGCTCGGCCGCGCGCTGGCGCTTGTGCGCGCGTGTACAATTACAGCGCATTGTGCGCGCCCCGGTGTTACACCTTGCACCGGCGGCACGTTAGCCGAATTCAGGTACAAACCGAATTCCAGCCGGTCCGCCGGGTGGCAGCCAGTTATGCGGTTTTCGAAACGACTAACTTGCAGCGCGCCGCCGGATGATTCGCCGCTCGTCGAATTATGGATGCTCGCCGAAAGCGCCCTAACATCTTGCGCGAGCGAGTGTATACCGGGTGTCCCCTCGCGTGCGGACAAAACTCGTCAAACGGAACGAAAAAGGTCCATTTCGCAAACAACCACGGCAGTTTTCGAGACACAAGCGATAGAAAATTGGCAAACGAGCGCGCGCAAGTTTGCACAAACTGTACGTCCTGACATCCTGTGTAGAGAGTGTTCCTGACACAGCACAATGCTCGTGTGCAGGTTCAGAAGATTGAAGGGTTCCGAAGAAGAATTGTCCCCAAAGTGCCTCGCGCGTAATGGTCTGCCAATCTAGTCTCGTTAATTGAATTTTTCCCTCCGGAATTTCACGTTACTTTATGCATTGCGATTTGATGTGTCCCGCAGATGAGTATTGTCGCGTCTTGCGTGACACCCTATGTGTATTTAAATGCAAATATATACACATATACGCACGCTTGTAACCGGTGAGCGAGCGCAATATCTCGCTCGTGCTACGTTAGCCCCGATGCCGTTGCAATTTTTTAGGATACACCTAGGAGGGTCGTAGAAGCTCGCAGTTCGCCGAGCACGCCGGGAGTTCGCGATAACTTTTCGCAGCGAAATTCGGGAAGAGCCGGCGGGACGAGGGGAAATTGCCGAGCCGCGCGGACTTCCATGGGGGGATTGACGCTGGTAATGATTAACGATATGAAGCGGAATTAACGGTCGTATATCTCGTGATACGCGACGGAGGGAAAAAATGACGTATGTGTGTAGTTACGTATTCGACGACTGAATCAGCCTAACCCGCGTACTCTCGCATTGACGAAATTCGCAATAACACAATGTCTGCGTTAAGATAACAAATTATCTCTTTTATTTTGAGATCTTTGTTTATAGTATATACTATATAATATATACTTTGCTTATGATATACACATACGTTTTTATTTATAATATAAAACCTTGCACAGAAAAAGGAAAAGGATTGATCTAACAAAAATTATGTTTAATAACAATATACACATAAGGTTATTTATTATTTATTTATTATTAGTTATTTATTATTAGTTATTTACGAAGCTTAGTAGTAGCTCTGTTCATAAATACTGGTGGATAATTTCGAGATCTGTTTGGTAAGATCCTCTCTTCTCCCCCCTTCTGTCTTTGAAAATCGTTTTCCTTCCGTTAGGATTTTCTGTGCGCACGATTTTCGTACTATTCTCGCGATTACATGCCATGGTCGATTTTATCCTTTTATTGAGATAAAAAATCCTCACAAAGAAATTACAGAGAAATTAATTGCGATACAAATGTAATTGCATAGACAGATATGTAAAGAAGAGCATTTTATGTAATATTCTAGGACAAACGTAACTCTAAAACAGTGTTGTAACATTATAATAGAATAAAAAAATAGCTTTCTTAATTATAATTTATAATAATCACTTTTATGTGATTATAGTTACAAATATTGAATATTATTTCTCAGTGCGCTATAAAAGTATTGGAAAATTTATTTGCGAAACATAAGATTTATTTTTATGAATAAACATTGTTTCACCTGTGAATTTTCAAATATTTTTTCTCGTTGTATAATAAAAATTGTTGTTGAAATCTTTGCATGTGACGAGCTTAATCGGCGTTGCCGCGTTGTTTTGAGAATCCGCGTGGATTTGTTAGTAATATGTTGGCGAAAGCTCGAATTTTTGTTATCGTTATCGTCGATATTATTACGTACATGATAGATCGCAAAATACCTAAAATAAGCGTGGAAAAGTGTCCGACATCGCGGGCGAATCAATCAGGACCAAACGATTCGGACAGGCGCGGATCGCAGCACGCAGGCCTCGTTTAACGTTGACGGCTGTCTCGCGACAGCCGTCAGCGAAATCCGAATACTCTTCATTAATGAGCGACGTAAAATCAGCGAAAATTACGGTCATGGCTCTCGGCGATTCGGTCGGTCGGTTGGTCGGTCGGGCTCTGTAAATCGCGCTCACGCGGACGCCGAGTGAAATCTCCTCGGCCATTGGCGACTCGTAGAATTTATGGGGCTCTCGGAGCAGCCCGAGGCCGGCAGCTATTTTCTAAACCAAGCTGTTGCATTATCGCGCAATTTGGCCGCAAATATTTACGACGGGCCTTTGGAAAACCGCCGTGGCAAATCGAGAGACGTAACGCCTTATATGTCGTGCGCGTGGACGTTATTAAAACCGGTCAGCCAATGAGAGAAAGAGAACGGGAAAGAGGAAAGAGTGGACGCGCGAGGTCGTGTTTTCGTGCCGCTGAATTAATGCGCCGCCATTGCAAAAGAAATACGTGCCTGATATCCGACCTTATGTTATCCGTCGATACACGGGCGCAGGTGGCATCGCGACGATACTTCCATCCGAGTACGTGAACGCGGGTGTACGCCGCGTTGTGGGAACTCGACTCGGTCGCGGAAAGCGGTTCCGTCGCTCCCACGAAATTTTACATTCCGTCGTTTAGCACCCTAATTCGTGATCTGTCGCGCTGGAAATTAATCGTCCCATCGATGTCTCTGGCACCTCGGCCCTCCGTTCCTTCGCCTGCTTTATCTCAATCTTGAAGTGAGATCAAGAAGGCGCTGCTCGTACATTCAGATCAGAGGCAGAGGAACTACTACGCGAGCGTTTTCGACGCGAACAAAATGGAGGAGACCTGTCGCGACATGTCGGATTAGATGAAAATGTTCAGCGCGATGTATTTTTCTATTAACGAATTGCTGATTGATCGGGAGAACATTCGCGGTTTGCCGGCGGCGCGTTGTTGATTCGCGAGTTTATCGCGCGTTTCAACATTTTGGGGGGAAAAAAGCAGCCGGAAACGGCAGTCGCACTACACGGAAAACAATCGGTCAATATAGCGTGTT
Source organism: Odontomachus brunneus (assembly GCF_010583005.1). Lineage (NCBI taxonomy): Eukaryota > Metazoa > Arthropoda > Insecta > Hymenoptera > Formicidae > Odontomachus > Odontomachus brunneus. The sequence continues at coordinate 3,073,395 of NW_022639454.1, read as the reverse complement.
AACGTGGACTTATGTGGAAAAATAGCCGGCGAAAAATAACAGCTGTTGATTGATGCTGCGAATAGCCGACGGTGTGTTAATCGATAATCATGGCGTTTGCCCTCCAACCATTCTCTTGTATCTGCGATACAGTCGTGCAAATTCGCGAGGTAAATCGAAGCGCGAAAGAAATCCGTCCAGGAGGAAGAGTAAATTTTGCTATTTTAATACCGACGCGTGTGTCCGTGGCAGGAAACGGATATAGTTCCCTCCGCAACGACGACGCGCGAACGAGGTCCGTGAAGTTTTCATTCGCCGTTCAACGGTAATCGAGACTTCAGCGTCCGCGTTTCATGCTAATCCGACGGACCCTGCACATCCCAACCATACGTACACATCAATTTGATTGCCATTTGATCGGTGCATTAGCAACAATGCCATTAAGGTCTGGAATCCGATCACCGTTGCAAAACTATCGCATTCGAAACAGCCCGCGCGATCCCGGCTGCTTGAAAAACGAGATAAGGCGATTAGCGCGGTCAGGCGCGCGAATCCTAATTCGTTCCAATGTATTGAGCACATCGGGGGCAAACCAAAGTGCCACGGAAACGCACAACCCATTTAATTATTGCGCTCTTCTTCTCTTGTATATAATTATATATCACTAACTTGAATTCAACTATGATAACCCGTGTTATCATAAAGTGTCAAGGGGGTGACATCAGGGCGAAAGGGTGGGGTGTTCAGGCTTCGTGTGGTAGTCTACATTTTCCGCAGGGTTCTACAGAATAACTATGCAAACTTTAGTTCAGACTGATCAAAGGGTTTAACAGTTAATAGGGAGTTAACAGACAGACAGACATTCTGTCTTATATATATGTGTATATATATATATATATATAGTATATATGAATTACCCCATATATATAATTATTATTCATAAAATACCCACGTTACATTATGTTTCGTTAGTTTTGTGTTTTTGTGTTAGTTTTGTTCGTTAGTTTTTTGTGTTCTCAGTTTTACTCGTAATATTACTTTTTTGTTTCTATCTTATTTTATTTAATATATTTATGTTTTTGGAGCAATGTTGGGCACTAATTGATTAAAATGTTCTTTGAGTAAAATCTTGTCAACAAATCAATAACGAAAATTAATCGATCTTTATGTCAAGTCATAAATAATTGATGAAATTAATTATTAATTAAACTTTGATATTATTGATTATGCACTGATTAAATAGTTTATTTCATCAATCGATTAAATTACACACACACACACACATGACGACTCATCAATTTCGATTATTGATTTACTGGTTATTTTAGTTAAAAGAAATTTTCATCGATTCGTGCCCAACACTGTTTTAGAGTTACTTTTGTCCTAGAATATTGCATAAAACGCTCTTCTTTACATATCTGTCTATGCAATTACATTTGTATCGCAATTAATTTCTCTGTGATTTCTTTCTGAAAATTTTTTATCATAACGAAAGGATAAAATCGGCCATGGCATGTAATCGCAAGAATAGTACGAAAATCGTGCGTATAGAAAACGGAAGGAAAATGATTTTCAAAGACAGAGGGAGGAAGAAGAGAGGATCTTACCAAACAGACCTTGAAATTATCCGCTAGTACTTATGAACAGAGCTACTACTAAGCTTCGTAAATTGCCAACGACTATCGTTTAACATCAGGTACGCCTCGCCTTAATTACTCGACTGCTACGCTCTCGTCTCGTCGTCCTCGGGATCCTCTCCTCATCGGCGCGGAAACACAAGTCGGGACGCGAAATAAATCGCCGTGTACCGACATGCGCGCACGCGCGCGCGTGTGCCATGTGCGGCGAACGAGTTTCGCGCGAGACGGACGTCGCGGTTGCGCTCGACGACGACGACGACGACGACGAAAGCCGAGGAAATTCGCAGAGGCTCTCGGATTCGGGGGATACGGCTGGTAAAAGCGTGGACGGCCAGTCCGCCCGTTCGTCCACCCACCCGCTCGCCGGTCGGATTGAATTACGCGACGTGACGAACGGCGACGAATATGCCTGGACGCTTTTTTCCAGCGGGGAGAAACGATGATGTACTCCACTCCACCGCTCGGCAATTTATTAAATTTCACGCGCGCCCGTGACAAGGCGTGTCATCGGCAGATACGTTGGCGGCCCGGCGACCCCGCTCGCGCGTGCAAATCCGCCCCGAAGATTATGCGCGCAACACACGCGCGACGTTTTTCACGGGCCGCCTGCCGAAAATCGCGGCTGGTCGATCGTCCCGCTAGACCGAAAGTAATCTCATGATCGGGGAGAATGGCTCGGAAATTGGGCTGATCGAGTTTATCGAGCCCGGCCCCGTGTCGTTTAGGCGTCTCGGGATTTATTCCGTACTCTCGGCAAGTCGCGCTCCATCGAGAAAGAGAGAGAGAGTCGTTTCGTCGGCGTGAAAAGCAGCGATGACCGAGCCAAGGACGCACTCAGGATGACGGGCGGCGTGTTCGGGTGTCGGCGACGATACTTTTCGCGTGGAGAATAACCGAGGTAATTTCCCGCCCGCCAACGAGACAGAAGCTCTGTTCTTTTTAGCGAAATTAGGTTGCACTTTTCGTCTTTAGAGCGAGACGAGTTTACTCTTAGGTAGACTTTCATGCACATGGAAAGAATTTCGGTTGAATTAAGGTGATCATGAACGAATTGCAAACATCAAAAAGTTGGAGGGAACGTTTTGATTCTTAGAATTGCATCTAATTTATGAGAGTCAGAAATTCTGTTTCTTTCAAACACGACGTATTTGGTTAGGTTCGTCCATTGTCACGTTAATTTAGAGAAGTCTAAGTTAGTTAGACTAAGCGAAAATGTATTACGTTAAAACAGCTTTGTGTATATTGCCACTGTAGACCGGATATTGCGTTTAGCGCGGTGACAATTAACGATGATGCCGGTAACAATTCAATTATTGTTCATTGCATCAATGGTTCGCCGCCCGACGGTGAAGTAACCTTCGCAAATCAACTGATACAGTTGCTGCTAAATTCATGTACATCTGTCTACCTGAATAACGTACCATTGAAGGGAAAAAGAATCAAGTTTTCCAGCGCTACACTGTTAAATCCGTAGTGTCAAATTATACTTAATTTGAGTTATTTTTAACCATTCCTATAAGTCGCCACTGCTCCTACTAAATATGTCGTTAATTTAACTAATGGAGTTAAATAATTTAACTTAAGAAATGTATTAAATTTGACTAAAATTTAGTTTATTTTTTATTATGTGCACGTTAATGTAACCTTTGTTTTAGTAAAAAATGACTTAATATTGTTTTAAATGGGTTGATTAGATGTGATTGTTTTTTTAAACACATGTTTTGTGTTAAAATAGTAAATTTTGACACACATGATAATTAAAAATAACTAAATATTATTTAACTCAAGAAATTGGTTTAAATTTGACCCCCCAATATTTAACAGTGTAGCTGAACTAAAAAAAGGACAGGCTCAGAGAGAACGTCGCGACGCGTACACACGGCCTTTTGCGAGCTCTCGCGTCACTTCGGAGAGAACGGCAAATTGCGCAAATTGCGTTTATGGGGGAAACACGAAGAAATAACGAAATCTCATCGTTCGGCTAGCTTTAATCGGACGTTAGCCCGAGTGCAGTGCAGTGCGGCGGAGTTCCGACCCGCGGCATACTTACCGAGGTATTTAATGTTAAAACTTCAGAGAGGAACCGTGCTGTGAAATATGACGTGAAATTAAGTTTCGGCAGGAGGGAAAACCATTCCGGCTCTGCCGGTCGGGGAACATTTGCCGTCTTCATCGAATTACCGAACGTCTCGTTACATACACACGCATATCCACAACACAAACAGTGTTTCCGAATGAAACGATTGAGCTGCACGTGTTCCGCGAGCGGAAGTAATTGTAATGGAAAAACTCCTCACGAGAACATATGAATCGTGCCGAACTTTCTATCTCCGCGAGAATGTCGGCGTGTCGCGCAACTTCCGTTCATTTTTCGTCTATAAATATGCGAAAGGCGGCGAACCGTTAATCGAATATACACAATAATCGAATTGGTATCGTCGCCAATTGTCACCGCGCTAAACGCAATATCCGAACTTCAGTTAGTAATTTCCAGCGCGGTAACGAGCCGGGCACCGCGTAAATTATTGTGAAATTACCGATAATGCCCGATTGGTGTGACGCTATAAGTGGTCGTCGTCGCACACACCGACGCGCGAGTTCTCCGCGAGCGGTCTCGTTATCACGTCGCGATATTTTCTTCAAATCGCGGGACTTGGTGGTGTCACGGCGAATCCGTTGGTCGGAAGATTACGCGGTATTAAGCGAGAAAGAGGAGTTAAACGGGCATTAGAGCGCGCTAATAATGCAGCATCTCGCGCGTGTAATGCCCGCTAATTCCTATTAATAACTCGACCTCGCGTACACAAAGTTCAGCGTGCGGTTTGTGCGCGAGCGTTTCTAAGCGCGTTTTGCGGCTCTCTCTCCCTGTTTCTCTCCCTCCCTCTCCCTCCCTCTGTCTCTCTCTTTCTCTCTCTCTCCTCTCTCCCTGTCTCTCTCTCTTCCTTTTCCTCTCCATACCTATTTCTCTTTCTCTCTCGAATTCTATACATGTTCAGTCTCTCTCGCCGCATATCGCCAGAATGCAAGGCGAGATCTCCCGCGGATCGTCTCACGGCGATTGCAGACACACGGCCTCGTCCAGCGCAAGCACCAACGGCAATGTATGCCGGACAGACAGGAGAAAACTTGGAGAACTAAGGCATTCCGTACGTACGTGGCGTCCGCGGCACGGAGCCTGCACGTGTGATAACTTTTCCAGTTATCACCAGATGCTGGCAGTAATTTATTTCCCATACGCTCTATCTCCCTTCGCTTCACCTCTCGCGAAACGCCGCTTCTTCGTCCGCACGTTCTACGAAGAGTCTCCGGCAGTCTGTCTACGAGGGAAGCATAACTGCAAGCACTACGTTGTATACACACCCACATATTCATGTGTATGTACATAGCTATATGTCGGGAGCGACGGAAGGCGTCGCGACGGTGCCTCATGCTGGCGTTCTCTTTTACATCCCTCCGCGACACTGCCGAAAAATGCTGGCGAACGCGTACGTGAAACGCGCCGGATACATCATCCCTATCGCAACCACCGATTTTGCCGAGCCGCGCGCACACGCGTCGACGATGTATCGGATCGGCGGCGCGATCTTTCCAGGGTGTCGCTGAGACAAAATACCGTTCGTCGTGATAATAAATGGATACGTTCTCCGGCGTGTCAGCCGTCCTCCGCGTCTCCTATGGCGTTACTGACGCGCGAAGAAAATCATACCGAATACTAATACGTCACTGATACGCGCGAAGCGATCTCTCCCCCCTCCCCTTAGCCTATGCGACGCGCGAACATGTCCGATGAAAGGTATGGAGTGAACAAAAAATGAAAAAAGTGGCGGCAAGGAGAGGAGAGGGAGGAGAGATATGCACCGTCGAAAAATACGCGGAGAGAATTCCACGACAAAATTGCTATTAAATTTTGTAAACGAGAAATAAATCGACAATCTCTCCCTGCGCTAATTGGCTATTTTATTTTGTGTGCGCTACCTGTGTTGTAAGAACCGTGAGAGATGTGCAATTAAAAAATTTGTTTTATTACGAAGTTTATTGTGTTCTTTAACATATTGATCGATAAAAATTTTCTTCGACTAGAACAACTGACAAATTAATAGTCAGAATCAATCAGTCGCGTAATCCCGAATTGGTGAAATTCATTTTTAACCAATAAATAATACGTCAGTCTCATTAACAATCAATTTTACCAATCCATGAAATTATTTTATACGTAACGATTTTATATGTGTGATTTTATACGTGACGATCAATTTCGATTGTTGCCTTGCCGATTATTTCAGTTAAAGAGAATTTTCATCGATTAATGCCCAGCACTGTCTTAGCAAAACGGATCTTACTGACCGTCTATCCCATCACTAACAGAAATACAGTAAAATAAAAGAGTATATGAAAAGAAAAGAATAATATCCTTAAGAATATAAATTGTAATATTCTTTCTCTTTCGATAATCGCGTATTTTCGGAATGCCCGAGTTTTATAGCCGGTTTTGTTGAACGCTCGTGCGACGTCATGCATTAAAATATCCAATCTATGTTTACCAATTCCTACGAAATATTCAGTGAAATAAAAAGGAAGAAGACAAGAGAGAGATAGAGAAAGAGAGAAAAAAGCTCCGTCTACCGTTCGCGATACTGCATTTATGCATCACGCGTTCGCAAAAATTTGCGAACGATCGCGCGACGGTTGAAATCCGTCGAAAACTGGAAAGCTCGCAGGAAGGTCCATGTCCCCGTTTAACTCGTTCTGTCGGTGTACATTCGGTCGACGGCATTAATTCGCCATTGTATCATAATATTGACTGTCGCGATATCGGGTGTGTAACGACACAAATCACCATGAGATGATTGTGCGTTATGTCGAATCGTAAATGAACGTAACAAATGCCGCGTCATGACGTTAGGAATTAACAGTCACGATCGCACGAAATTACGCGTATCCACAATCGTGCCTTTATGTGGATGTTCGTATGTGTACGTGTGTGTCTTCACGCACTGCAAATCGCGCGTTATTATTTGTCGCGCAGCGCGAAATCATCGATGGATCTTGACGGATGGAGGTTGAGAACGCTAAAAGAGAGAGAGAGAGAGAGAGAGAGAGAGATAAAGAGAGGCAGGCAGACGCGCATCGCGTCATGGAACGAGTAACGTTACCGTATTATCATTATGATGGTATCCAAACGATATATCGCGCGTTACGCCTCGTTATGTTGCTTCATACGACAAAGTACGGCGTTATTGAATTTCGTGACGTGACATCGGCGTGTTGTCGGCGAATTTCGTCGCGTGGAGTCAGCGGGTCGGGGCGATCACGAATTACAAAATTCGCAAATTAATGACCCGACGTTTGATTATACCGCTGTCGCGATTATATAACGATTACTTGCCATCTGAGTGACAGTTGACGCGTCGCGATAAAATCCGCGGACGATGCGCGTTTAATTAAATCTCGCTCGCTCATTCTCCCGTCATTTCTCGTCTTTCTCTCTTTCTCTTTTCTACGTCGTGCTAGCGCGCCGATTGACGTGCGTGGTGCCGCGCGTTTTCCGTTTTTCGTCAAATTATGTCGCCATTTAATATCGCCGAGCTGCAGCTCTCATCCCCGTCTCGATGGCGTCGTGAAATTCGCACCCGTACGACAGTAATGGAAACCTCGTGGATAATGACAAATTATATCGCATGTAATGGATGCGGTTTCCGGTGAACATGATAATCCACGTCAGTTGACATTGCGCGGTACTATCTAAGCCATGAGCGTTTCCGTGCGTTTTATTACAGCCCATGTTTATGTTATAATCCGCAAAAGAACCTCGTGACATACATCAGCCAGCTTGATTGCCTTAACACTGAGAGAACGAAATAATTCATTTAATTAAAATCGTAGTTACTGTTGGCCTCAGCCGTATGAAAATGGTAACGTGCATATAAAGTTGTCACTAATTGTAGCAGAATTGAGTAGGAGAATGATTTTCTTGACTATGATTTATAGTACGCATTCCTCGCGTGATTATAGTTACAAATACCAAACATCGTCTTCCCATTATATTGTCAGAGTTATCAGACTAGAACCTATGTATCTGTGTGCTATAAATTATCTGATGTATGTGTGTTCAACACGGTACTTACTGAAATGTACCCTGCTTAAATGTACTTGCTCAAATTCACTTAAACTTCCAAGCCAGTTACTGCTACAGTAAGGCACACAAATCGACCTATGCGCATCTACTCTCAGCGCTATTAGGTATTTAATACCGACACTTTCGCTCAATCTCACTCTACTCACTGCACACATCTGTAGGTGTGACGAGGTGACAATAATTCGCCGGATCTCGGGGCTCGTTGACAGGGACGAAATTGCCCATCCGATGATCCCCGTCGCGGGGCAATTTTCGACTTCACGCTAATTCCCACGGGAAGATTCCGCGAACTTTTCTCGTGTCCGGCTAGCCGACATTAGTCATAAGGCTATAGAGGGCGAGACCTCCTCCCCCGGGAGGGGCGAAACGATCGGACAAATCTCCGACGAATGGCGATCATACGAGCGAGGGAGAGAAGTACACGCGTAAAAGGACGATCCGATCATAATGTCGTCGTAAGAAGACCTGAGGGACGCGACGACGGGATCGTCTCCTCGAATATCAATGATTATTTTATGAGCCGAATTTACGAGAAATACCGTGTGCTCGCCCCTGCTACGAAGACTTTCGTTTTCCTCTCGCGTTATTTAATTTCGATCAGCCGTGGGGGAGAGAAGGAGAGAGAGAGAGAGAGAGAGAGAGAAAGAGAGAAAGAGCGTTTCGGCGATGATGTAAATTAAAGAAAAAAAGAATGTAAAAAGGCGATTATAACCGAGAGAAAGAGCACACGAAGAGGAAGCGAAAGGAAGGGATTATACATTTTTGCTACGCGAGCGTTTTGAATACTCCGCGTGTGGTCTCTGCGCGCGAGACATTATCAGTATTAAAGTTTTATTACTTCACACACAGTCCGCGCGCGAGGCTCCGCGGAGCGTGATTTAGGGGCGCGGTTATGGAAATTTTCGGAACCGTATTAATCCGTAACGCGGGACACCGCCGCCGTCGATTTATCGTTTTTCCGCTGCGTCCGCGACGCGCAGGGAGACCGCAATGTCCCGGAGATGTTCGTAGTCTATTCGCGAGATCGAGGAAAGGACGACATCTTGGAAAACCCGGGATAAGTGCTCATAAATAATACTCGCGGCGAGAATAGAAATGCCGGGGGGAGGGGGGGGGGGGGGGGGGGGGGGGGGGGGGGGGGGGGGGGGGGGGGGGGGGGGGGGGGGGGGGGGGGGGGGGGGGGGGGGGGGGGGGGGGGGGGGGGGGGGGGGGGGGGGGGGGGGGGGGGGGGGGGGGGGGGGGGGGGGGGGGGGGGGGGGGGGGGGGGGAGGGCAAAATTGCGCCAGCTTTCATCGCGCCGGCCGCCATCACGGGGCGTTCTGCCTGAAAAAACACACGTGCGCACACGTGTTATCAGTGAATCATTATTCGAGTTTTGTGTCATGTAACGTATCGGCTTTACGCTGAACGATCGCCGGATTTAATCGTCGGGCGAAATTCGCGCGGCAAAAATCGGAATCGCACGTACGTATTCATCGATAACCGCCGATTTTTCGCGTCGACGCATTGTGCAAGGAAGGAGAGACAAACTACCGCGATTATTCTTTGCTTTAGTTAAGGGCTGTAGATTTTGAGATCGAATATATTATCTATGTAATCTGTGCACGATGTTCTTTCATGCAGACAATACAAACGGTAGAATATTGTAAAATATTGTATTATATATATATGTGTGTGTGTGTGTGTGTGTGTGTGTGTGTGTGTATAGAATATTGTAAATTATATTAAAATATGTATGAGTAACTTAATTATGAGACAGTTATCGTATTTGTTCTCTATTATTTGACACAAATTACAAGTGTAATGTTTCAAGAAGATAACAAATTGCATGAACTTTTCGTTTCATCATATGACAGATTGGTAGATCTAACTCCGAGAGGAGGTAAAAATGTAACTAGAGAATTTCCTGGGAACTTATTTAGGAAACAAAGTACGTTTATAAATTTACATCATAAATATCGCTGTCTCTCAGGATAAAATAAATAACAAACACTTCTTAATTAATTTTTTAACAAACTACGCTCTTTAAACAACCCTCGTAGATTATTCATTGTCTACACATTTACGCCCGAACCTGAATAAAACTAACCAGACGCGTATCATTAACGACGTGATTATCGGCGAGAACTTGAGGAGCTGCCTCCAATTTGCACTCACGAATGGCGCACACCGGACGACGAGAGTCGGCGATATCGCGAAGGAAAAACGCTCCGCAAAATTGAGCCGCGAACGGCTGTAATTACCCCGTCGAACGGGGCGTCGTGGCCCGGTGTAATTAACGCGACGGGAAGAATCCGAGCGAGCACGTCGCGCCGCGTTGCGGAGATTTGCAAATGCACGAGTCCAAATCGAAAAGCTTCCGCGGTTGTCCTTGCTTTTTTTCTCGCCTCTTTTTCGCGGATCGATTTCGTCGCACCTGGCAGATTTCCCCGGAGAAAATCCGTGCTTCTAGAGCTATGCGCGCATAGCGATAAACTGCAGCCGCGTTGACGCATACACAACGAACGAATTATTAAGCGGGGTTCAAACGCACACGCAAGTAATTCAACGGCCGTGTATGCATCGATAATGCACGTTACAGTCTATTTCAGCGCTCGTGTGTAAAGCGCTGTTAAGCTAGGTAAACTTTGGCCGATCCGATAATTTCTCAATAGCCTGATATTAAAAATATTTTTAAATGTTATATGTAACAAATATATATTTGGTCTGTCAAATATATACCTTCTGAGCGGACTCCGTGTGAATGTTTACGCAAAATATATTTTCAATTAATTAATTGAATTTCTGCACTTATATTTTCGCGCGCGACATCTTGTGCTGTTGCATGCCGTTATCAATAATTCGTCGCGATTATTCTCTTGAATAATCGCAAGAAAGCTCTCAAGATTATAGGCTCTTTTTCGTCGGTTCCTAACGTTAATTTCATTCCCATTGTTGTAAGAACGGCTTGGTCAAAAGCGATTCGTGATAAATGACCGGCTTTCGATACAATACGGGAGGATTGGCTCCTTCGCTCTCTCTATTTCCTTTTTACTGATAACATCATACATATCTCTCACTCGTGGCTTTTTATCTCGCCTGTCAATATTTTACTTATACAAACTCCGGTCCGTGCAACATCGCGATACTTGCGCGGCGAACTCGCTTTTTTGGATAAGGGAAAAGCGAACACGCCGTGTTATGTACCATTGTATCATTTATCTCGATTATTTCTGGCAAGGACGATTGTATCGGCGGAATCGATAGCTGTCTGCGCGTAACAAAGATCGAGTCCTCGGAAAACTGGGCGAGACTCCATCGTATCGCGAATCGCGACGCTTAAGAGCACCTGAAGATAAAAATATCACCCCAAGGCTTCCGGCACGAAGATCAGCTGATTTCAGTTGTCGTTTCTCGCTCGCGAACTCATTTTTACTGTTCCCAATTTTTACCGTGAAAACGCTCGGCTATCCCGATCTTGAGCGGGTCGCGACGTCAATTTCTCCCAATTCGCGGTCTCTCAATTTCCTTACGCAGGACGTGAACGATATTTAAAGTCAAAATTTAAATCTTTCGTTAAATTTGTAAATATTTGTAGAACTTGTAGGCCAGTGAAGAATCTCGAGATGTAGCGTTCATAAAGATTATTGTGCTACACTGAAAAATTCATTTTGTTCACAGAAAAGAAAGATTTGCTAATATATGGACAACTAAAAATATTAACTGCAAAAGCAAATTTTCTTGCTTTCATAGCAAAGTCATTTAGTTGTGATAGCTAAAAGATTTGCTAATATATATATATATACTACTGTGTCCAAAAAGTAAGGTGACATTGCATTTATTTCGAAAATTCTTTATTTATTCTTGCAAATCAATTTCGTCCCCTTCAAAGTAATCCCCCCCTGATATAATACACTTATTCCAACGGATTTTCCAATCTTCGAAACAGTTGTAATAATCGATTTCAGGAATGGCCTTTAGCTCCTTCTTCGCAGCGGCTAACTGTGTGACGATAATGCACCGTCACACACTGCGCTGATTATTCGTGATTTTTTAGCCAAAAACTCGACTAATATCGTTCCACAACCACCGTATTCACCTGATTTGGCTCCATGCGACTTCTGGCTCCGGGGACACCGTTTCGAGTCGATAGAAGAGATTCAAGCCGCTGCGAAGAAGGAGCTAAAGGCCATTCCTGAAATCGATTATTACAACTGTTTCGAAGATTGGAAAATCCGTTGGAATAAGTGTATTATATCAGGAGGGGATTACTTTGAAGGGGACGAAATTGATTTGCAAGAATAAATAAAGAATTTTCGAAATAAATGCAATGTCACCTTACTTTTTGGACACAGTAGTATATATATATATATTAGCAAATCTTTTAGCTATCACAACTAAATGACTTTGCTATGAAAGCAAGAAAATTTGCTCCTGCAGTAATTTTAGTTGTCCATATATTAGCAAATCTTTTTTTCCGTGTTGGGTTAACCAAAACTTGGTTAAAATAAGGTCGAACAAATGTTTCGGTTGTGAGGACCAAAATTTCATTCTTTCTATCAAAGATTTGATTCTCTGAAACTAAACTGTTTCATTTTTGTTTCAAGAATTCAAACCTTCTCTCGAATAATCGCGACGAATTATTGATAACGGCATGCAACAGCACAAGCATATTGCACGCGAAAATAAAAATGCAGAAATTCGATTAATTAATTGAAAATATATTTTGCGTAAACATTTACACGGAGTCCGTTCAAAAGATATATATTTGACAGACCAAATATGTATTTTACGTATAAAATTTAAAAACATTTTTAATATCAAGCTATTTATTCCACCTTATTTTAACCAAATTTTGGTTAACTCAACTAAATGAGTTTTTCAGTGTACTTTGTACTTGTAGTACAAATCGTAACTTATTGTCGTTTACTCCATGTGGAGATTTAAAGAAGGACTGAGAACGATTACCCGAGTCGAAATTTTAATTCTATATTGACCCTGCAAATTCCGTCGAACTTGAAGAGTCAATGAAGAATCTCGAGATGTACGAACTATTGACTTACCAATACTGCAGAATGTAGATAATCGTTCACTGCTGTTTTCTCCATATAAGGAAGATCGGAGAAGTATTCGTTGAAGAATTATTTAAGGATGTATTGCCCGCATATTTTAAAAATATATAATAAAGATCTTGAAGAAATTTTATAGATTAATCAATATTACGTCTAAAAGTGATCACAAATAATTCGACATTGATCCAGTCTGGATCAAAAGTTATTCTTCTGAAATGTAAGCTCAGCAAATACGATGACGTCAAATTATGTTTTGATAATGTACTAATAATACCTCTAACGTGAATAATACGTCATTAATATATCATTTGACGTCATCCTTCTACTTGGAAATATTTTAAATCGTGCTGTTATGTGAAAATATATGATAATGCTATCTTGAGTGATGGAAAAGATAATTAAAGAAAGATAATGACAAGAACCCCAACTTTTTGGATACATATACTTTAAATATTCAAAATTTATGTGTGCATAATTTCACTGTAATTGAAAAAGAGAGATAAAAATATAGAAAAAATTTGAAATAATACAAAATAAAATAAATAAAATATAAAATATAAAATATAAAATATAAATATAAAATATAAATATATTGTGATGTTAAAGTAAAAATACGATGTTACTAGTTTGTGTACGGACTATACGGGCAATAAATCCTTAACATTTAAACTTTTTTATTATTTTTTAATTGCTTTTAATATTACTTTAATTGAATTCGACTTTTTAATTATTTAATATTAGATTATTTCAATATATTTTAATAAAATTTCACTCGTGACCCACGGGTCGCTCGAGACAGTCACGATTCGACGATGGAAATTCGAGATCCGACATGTATTTCGATATTTTTGAACAAAATGACAAAATCAAGAGACGCGCGACGCGATCAAGGCCGTTCCCCGTTTCCTAACTGACACACACGCTTCGCGGAGAAAATGTCGAAAAAATTAAACGGCTGGATGCATCGAGTGCGCAGAAACAACACTCGCTCACTGTCACTTGCGATAATCGCCGCGGTCGAAAAAATCTCGAGAGAAGCACATCGTTTGTGCAAACTCTGAAAGAGAGGATATGGATACGTCATTTTGATAAGAGAATCCTCGCGCCCGTCGATAAAATCATATGATAATCATATGTCAATTATAATTGACAATGAACGAAGCATGGCGTTATCGCACATTGATATATTAATTGGCAAATATATACTCGTGATTGGCAGTCGGCGAAATGTGGCTATTCGTTCGAACGAAATTTATATTGATAATCAGAGGTTAAATTATTTAGCAAATGAAAGTGTGAATAAAAAGGTAAAATAATAATGCTTAATCTCATCTCTTCCTAATTTTTCTCTTTTTCTTTTTTCTTTTTTTCTTTTTGTCTTTTCTCTTTATTTCCTCTTTTCTTTTTTTTTGTCTTTTTGATGGAAGTTTTGATGAGATCTGTAGCTCTTAAAAGAGCTTATATGAAGCTGCAAACACAAAGATAACAGTTATGTGTCTAATAATGCTGTGTTTACTAATGGAAATTTAAGCTTGGATTTCGTACAATAACAAGATTATGCAGAAACGAAAAGAAAGCATTGTTGGCAGATGTGAATAAGATGGCACTCGCGGATAAAAGAGCATTATTAGACGTAACCAGCACTTGCAAGATTTATATTAGCTTCTGAGGCCGGTATTCATAGTTGTAAATTTATACACAATCTTCGATTGAGAGCATAATTAATTACAAGTTCGTATTCATGTGACGTTATTCGTCTGTTTGGATGTATTTCTTGTGTGAAATAATGTAAGAAGTGCAAATTGAGACGATTAATCGGAGATCAATGAAGCTACAATGATATTTCAAACGATGTTAAGCTATAAGTACCGGCCTAAATTTCGACTCGAGTATTTCCCGTCCGTTAAAAACGGATATTTCCTATATAATAAATAATTTGACACACCTTGAAAATATGTATCGTTGATGTATCGCTGCCCACGTCCTGTTGTCCTGCGTCCTGCGACTTTCGTTCTAGTTTCTCGACCCAGCTGGCTGCTCCGTCGTGCTGCACTGACACTGACACTCGCGTAGACACGACTCAATCGAAGACACACGAGTTAAATAATGCGATGCCGACGAGAGATTAATTAAGTACTCTCAAGGGAAATAGTTCAATTATCCACGACGAACAATAAATAACGTGGTCCCTAATGTCGCTCACCGGCCCGGGACTGAATAATCCGGAAAGGTTCGCGAGGTGCGAAGACAAATTTGAACCGCCTTGCGAATGTTTTGATTGTGCGGGGCGACAACAGATAATGCGTTGACATACGTAGTCAGTGGTGTGCGTGTCGCTCGCCAGCCCGGGACTGAATGATCCAGAAAAGTTTACGAGACACATTTGACCTCTTTGAAGGTTCCGGATGTTGCGACTGTTGATTCGCTGTTGGTTCAGTCGACCGGTGTTCTTTGATGAGCGACGACCGTTGGCAATGGTACAAGATGTATTTACACTTCTTGCCACAATTGTTGTAGTGCTCTCTCGCGCCGTACACTTGTTTCTATAACCAAACGTTAAATTAAACGCTTTGAGTGAAGTATTATAAGCGCTTGAGAAAAACGTCGAGAAATAAAAGGCGTCTAGAGAAACGCGAGGAAGACAGAAGCGAAACAAAAATTTCTATATGTTTAACGGAGCATCGCGCCAACATGTCGGAGCATGTAGGCAGCATCAAAAGGCGACATTAGCATCTGCGGGACTTACAGCAGATTCCAAATTTCGACTCGAGCGTAGTTTCGGCACCGATTCGTCTGACACTGTGTCAGTTAGACATACTCGTTGACCTCAAAACCATTGAATCTCGAGAGGAACTGCGTAGAGTGGAGCGCTCGTATCGCGCCCGAGTAATATAGCGAAAAGTTTTTCAAATTAGAGAGCGACGCGGTTTGTTTGAAGCAGCCGTTTTTCGCGACCGCGGCTGCATACAAATCGCGTCATTGTGCCGCCACTTGAATATTTTTATCTCGGAAATATGCGATCGAAAGGATTTTCTCCCCGTACTCTCCCCGCAGCGGCGCGGCGCCGCTCGCCCGCTTGGTTTAATTTTAGTTTTCATG
This sequence comes from Odontomachus brunneus, assembly GCF_010583005.1. Classification (NCBI taxonomy): domain Eukaryota; kingdom Metazoa; phylum Arthropoda; class Insecta; order Hymenoptera; family Formicidae; genus Odontomachus; species Odontomachus brunneus. The sequence continues at coordinate 3,057,490 of NW_022639454.1, read as the reverse complement.
AATTGTTCCGGCCATGAAGTGAGGTGATACGTGACATACAAGCGTTTTTTGCAACTGACGCACATAGAAGGCTGTATTGACTGTATCGCGTGCCACCCTTTTCCACGCGTTTTCATCGTCTTCTCTCTCTTTCCTCATCAAGCCATTCCCCTAAATTTCGTCGGAGCATGCAAAAAAAAGTATCGCGGGCGATGTATAGGAGAGTCGTGACTTTCTCTCTTTCCCTCTGTACGACTTTTTTCTCGTTTTTCCCCACCGCGTGCGCGCTCCTCCCCTCCTCACGAGTGGAACTGTAACATTTTCCAAAAAAGGGAAAGAGAGAGAGAGAGAGGGAAAAAATATCGTCACGCGACATGAGCGTGGAATTTTTCCACGTGAAAATGGTCTTTTTGACCATCAGTTTACCGAGAGATTTATATCGTTCCGCAACACACACGCGGCTTATTCAAATTCATAGTCTTTGCGTCACTTTTGAAAAGATTAGAGCTGTTTGATCGCGATATTGATATAAGTCGAATATATGGAGCTCTCGTTTCCGCGCAATAGCTGTCTTCTTTTTTCCATCTCTTCCTTCTTTTCTTTCTTTCCTCCTACATTCAAGCACGCAGTTCGCTGATTTTGTCGCGAGGATCGGAAGCGACTACGAGACGAATTCGCTTCGTCGAATTACCCCGGAAAATTCTGACTTTTTATCTCCTTGCCCATTATTTTATTGAAAAAAACGTCACAACGATGCACTCGTCGGATAGACAGCGAGATTAATTTTGTTTTAGAGCGTGAGGGATGATTCGGGAGTAACGTGGAGGGAAAGATTTATGAGGAGCAAGCGTTTTCACAACTGAAACACACCGCGTCGCTCCTTTTTTTCTTTTTTTCTATTTTCTCCGCACACTACCTCCCTCCCTCTCTCTCTCCCTCTCTCTCTCTCTCTCACTGTCTCTTTCTTTCTCTCGCCCTCTCAATCTCTATCCTTCCGTGCCTCTTTCTCGCTATCTTCTTTATCCAGCAGTGCAAAGAGAAAAGCTCCACGGCGGGAAACTCCTTTCTGCCTGCAGCTGCATCTCGCGAGTTAATCTCGGTTTTGGGTAGGCGAGAATTTTTCCAAGTGCTGAAAACTTTTTTCCTTTCTTTCTTTCCTCACCCTTTTCCCTCTCTCTCTCTCCCTCTCTCATGGTTTACGTTTTTTCTGTGCAAGATAACGGCGCGAATGGAAGAGCAACGGAAGAACAATCGCTCGGCGCGCGTGATACTCGTCCATTTCCGATGTTCCGACGGAGTCGACGGTGTGAAATGAAATTATAACGATCCGATCGGGCGAGCGCGCATTCAATTAAACTAACGACCTTGCCGATGATTTCACGCAAAACTATAATGTTACACGCGAGCTGCCGCGCTAAACAAATCGATTTGGACGATTTAATCCTGGTCGGCGCGCGGTTCGATCGTTGGTTACCGTCGCTTCGCTAAAGCGCGCGGATGTCGTGCGGAAGGGAATAAACAAGCGTAAAAAGGAAGAGAAGAGCGCAGAAGCGAAAAATTTGTCAGACACACACCCGCGTGCGCGCTCACGATCGATCGAACGTCATTACGGAGAGATTTACAATCGCGTTTTCCTTTTTTTTTTCTTCTCCGGTCCGAAAGGAGAGAAAGCCTGCCGTCTTTGGTTTTCCCCCTTCCTCTCTCCCTTTCTCTCTCTCTTTTTTCCCCCTTTGATCGGATGTAACGGGTGTCGATGCGTCGATTTATAAGGCGCGGACGTTCTCCGCAACTGACGCACAAGGAGCACCATTTGTCTCGGGCTTTATTTTCTTCCACGTTCTTCCCCTCCATTTGTCGACTCCTCTCGCGTCCCCGGCAGCACGGAAAAAAGCTCTTACGATTATAGGTACTTTTTCAATCTGGATCGACGGAGCTAATTTCGCCGCTCGCGCTAGATCCTTCTGTCCCCGCACCGCACTTTCTCTCTTTCTCTCTCTCTCTCTTCTTTCTCCCCTGCGGCCTTTTTTCCGCCGCTCTTGCGCCGGACAGTGAAATATTCCTACCAAAACCGAGACCCCTAAGTATATACCTCGCACGCGGGATTTTCTTGAGCTATTCAAGTACGCGAGACTGCACCGCGAGCGGATCGTGCGAATCGCGCACGGGACGTGTCTCGCGGTCGGATACGGTTTCTTCTCTTCTTTTCGTTTGTTTCGAACATTTCCGCGATGTAGCCGCCGCGTCACGCCGAATAAATTGTGCATTTACCTTTATTGTGGAAATTAATTCGCTTGTTCAAACATATTATTTTCTCGCTCTGTATTTGGCGACGTTACCGGGAAATTGGCACGATCCGAGTCATGTTAAATCCCGGTTTATTCGCCTCTGCCGATCGCTGATTTTTCTTTGTGTTTAACTCGACCGCTTTACGACTGACCAAACGTAGCTTATAGCTCAGGAAGATAGAGAGAGAGAGAAAGAGAGAGAGAGAGAGAATATGGGCGGGGAAGAGAGTCGAACGACCTCGTATTAACCGTAGAGATGCCTACTACGATCGATCCGTCTCGCGCGAATTCTGCAACGTACTTCCGGCAGACGTTATTTATTCGCCGCTGGAGGAACGTTTCAGCCGTGGACTGACTCTTCTGTGCAAATTGACAGTTTCGACCGATAGTTCGGAATAGTTGCGCCGTGTGCGCCGAGACCGCGAAACGAATGCCGGCACGATTGCTGCGTGCTTCTCCAGAAATGCACTTCCGGCACGTCCTTTCGATTAATCCGACAGCTTCGGAATTCGTTGGAAATAGTTGTCCAAGAGTTGGGGCGCGCCGAGTTTCACAAAGCCCGCGAAAAATCGCGGAGGAACGAGGCGCTCTTTCCGTCTTCCAGCGTTTGATCGCGCCGATTGTGGGATACGAGAGACGAGGCGCGTCGGGATGAGACGATACGAGCAAACACCCAGAATGTTAAATGACGCATATATTAACCCTTTGGGGCACAGTGGTTTCACCGTGAGATCTCCTATTAGAGCCAAATCATAGCTTCAGGCACAGAGATCTCGCAACGAAACCACCACTCAGCTTGCGCATAGTGATGGAAATATTTTGTCGCGCGGTGTTTGCATAGCGAAACATTTATTCTGTAAAAATGGGAAAATAGAAAAAATCAAAAGGAATGATCTTTTGGGTTGTCATTCTAGATGTGATATGAATATTTTATCCGAATTTTGAAAGTTCGGTGCTTCAAAGGATTAAACTTGGATTAAATGTTTCATTAAAATTCGCAGCGACCAATTTGATTGAGTGCACGATTCAAAATTATTTAGCGATATTGCGAAAAGCGACATGACGAGAATCCCACAGTTTACCCACGTTAGATCAATTCTATCTCGAGAGCGATTTTATTAACGTGTATCTATATTTGTTACACGACATATATATTTATCGATCATTTCGATATTAATAAAGAATATTAGAGATATCGCGGAGGTTTGCATTCGATACTTAGCTACGATTTCCATGCCAATCTATTTAACTCGTATATATTCGACAAACATATTCCTACACCCACAAGTATTCGTGCAGTCCACGCCATCAAAAGTACACGTTAATTGACTGGACTTCATTAATTATACGCAACGAACATATAATTAATAAAACCCCCAGAAACGGAGGAATTTGGAGAAGCTGTTGCCAGCATCTTGTACACATCATTTCGAATTTGTAACAATTTGTTATTACTTGTAAAATTTGTAGTTGTATTGTATATACTCGCATTACTAGAGCGATATTTTAATTGGTCGCAGAGTTCTATCTAATTCTGAACGAAATATATTACTTGAAAAAGAAATTTTTTTCAGTTTTCGACAAACATGTGGGTACCAGATATGACTATCAGATTATCTCACACGGACAAAAAGGTTGGTTAAATTAACCAAATATCTGGTCGAATATGAACGATCCAGAAATTCCGATTGAAGTAACCCGAATTCTGTTTAAATCAACCAAAAATCTTGTTAAACAGAATTCGGGTTACTTCAATTGGAATTTCTGCATCGTTTATATTCGACCAGATATTTGGTTAATTCAAACAAATCTTTTTTTCCGTGCAATATTTCACTTGAATTTACTCTTTATTCTCATCTCATCCTATTTTTTTTTATTTTGCCGTTGTTGGCGTTGGAAGATGAGATTAGAAGCTCTTAAAAGAGCTTAAAGAGTTGATGGGAAGCTGTGAAGACAAAGATAACAGTTATGTCTAATAATGCCGTTTACGCGACAGAGACTTAAATTTAGCCTCGGCAGTAATGCTACTTACAAGGAGATTTAAAAATCTTAGATCTGTGCAGTAACAAGAATAAGCAATAACAGAAAAAAGCATTTGCAAATGTAAATAAGATCGTATTCGCGATTCACGGAGCATTATTGGACGTAAAACGAATCAACATTGTCGAGATTAAAATCAGATTCTATGGCCGGCATTCGTGCTTGTGAATTATTTACAATCTTTGACTGGGAGCATGATTGATTACAGATTCATATTCATCGCCCGTTATTTGGATCAATATTTGTCGTACGAAATAATATAACAATAGGTACAGTGTATAAATATAAGTATAGTATCGACGACCAATCTAGGATTAATGAAGCTATAATTATCGATCGAATGACGAGTGACCACGAATGCCAGCCTAAATTTCGACACGGGTATATCTTTGTTCTCGGCAAGTTCCTCAATCGCCCAAAAACGGAAAGCTCCTGCATAATAAATGACCGGCACACCTGGCAATATATGATGTATGCCCACCACGTCCCAACGTCCTGCACCGTGGCCTCTCGATTCAGCATCCTGATACTCGTACTCACACTCGCGCGATTCGATCAAAGATGTGTTAAATAGCGCGACGCCAACGAGAACCTGATTAAGTATCTCAAAAGATCCGACAAATTTTTTACTTTTATCACTCGGACGAGATGATAAACAATGTTCCGATATTCGTAGTCCGTGGTATACACGTCGTTCGTCGGCTCGAGACATACTGAACGCTCGAGATAGGACAAAGATGAGTTTAACCGTTTTGAAGGTAATGTTTTGGTAGTGTATTCTTAGTAACATTCAGCCTAGGAGGGGGAAGGGGAGAGGCACGGCGGCTGGCGATCGACGCGGGTTGATAAGTCCCTTTTGCTTGTTATTGTTTTGTTATTGCGATGCATTCTTTTTCGTACCGAGTGATACATTACACTTTCACAAAATGTTTTACCGAAATATTTAATCGAACTCGCGATGGCTTCGCATTAATTAACACTCGGGTTTTCCCTGATAGAATTGCAGCAGAGCGCCGAATCGGGAAGCCAGAATGTGGGCAGGGATATATAATATATTTTAGATGTATATATAGATATATAAATGTATTAATTCTGTGTATGCATTTCCAACGCTAAAAAGGAAAGGAATGATTATAAAGAAATCAAATTTCCTGTCTGTTTATCTACCAATTATACCACTTGAACATTAATTATTGTTAGATTATATATATATATATATATAATATTTGTTTAATATACATATTCCCTATTTGTAGTTAAACAAGTTACTTATAATTAACACATTGTGTATATTGAATTTAAAAATATTAAAATTAAAATTAATAAAAATTGAAAAATTAAATTCAGCTAGAGTACTGAGATAATCGAACTAAATAATTCTGAAATTCTTCTTCAAAGGCGATTTTCAACATGGAGAAAACGATATTAAGTAATTATTTGTAATATCAAGGTAGAACAATAGCTTGTACAATCTCTTCCAAGTTAAACGGAATTTGAAGTGTTAGTGGAACTAAAACTTCAACTCGAACATTTAAGATACGCAAAGCACGATCGTTCAATTTTAGTTATCGAACACCGTGAAACGTACGTGGAACCAGTTTAGCCTGTATCGCGAAATAGACACACGTGTTCTTTCGGTTTTTTCCCCCGTTAAGCGTATCTCTCTTTTTGCGAGAAACGATACCTGAGCTATTTCGCCTGGCGACGGCTGGCGAGAAAAAAGGAGCCTTCCGAGTCGAGGCGCCGCGTGGCGATCGTAAGCGGCGCGCGATCGTTAGATCGCTGCATAAATTATCGTGCGTTGGCCAAAGTCAACATCCATAAATTGCACGCGGCAAAAAGCGATCGCGCGGACGATTTTGCCGCCGACGACGGCGGCGACGGCGGCCGCCGTAGAGGGCGGCGAGTGGACGCGAGTGGCGCGCTGTGCTATTACGAAGGGCTTAATTAGAACCGGGACACGGTTCTCTACCTGCCGAGTAACAAGTGCTAGCCGTATTTCCGGCACGGCGCAGCGGACTCAATTACACTGGCTTACAACCTTTATTTAGCAGGTGTAAGCTCGGTCGCCTCGCGACGACGCTAATCGTCGGCTCGTACGACTAATCTCTCCCGATCTAGTGGCCACTCTGCCGACGTAAACGATCGCTTATGTACAGTAAGAAGTTCGAATACGCCTTGAGATTTCGAGAAAGTGAGAAAAAAGTAGTAGTCCCGAGTAGAGTCGCGTAGAAGGAGGAGGAGAAGAAGAGAGGAGAGAAGAGAAGAGAACTTCTTCAGCAGTCGCGTTGCGGATAGAAAAGTATCCGCGAAGCTCGCCTCCTTGGGGCGATCTTATGTATTATGAAGGAAAATGTTGCTACAACGCGCAAATACACACAGAAAAAGATGTGCTGCATTCAAGTAAATAATGTTACTTGTTTCAGGAATTTCGTAAGTTTATATATCCGTAAATCTATCGCGAGTGAATCGTAAGCATCAAATTTATTCAAATCCTGAATCCTAGTAAGAGATTAGCATTTTTCAATAGAGAATATTAAATTGAAACAAAAATATGGTTTACCTATTTCATAGAGTCAACTTTTTCTCCAACCAAGATTTACAATATTTTCGTAAAGAGCACAAATTCGTATTTTCGCAGAATTCTTATTATTAAAAAAATATATTTTTTTATTGGAATCACAAGGGGAGGGAAGTAATAAAATAATGAGTAATCGTTTCTCTTAAGGCTCCTGGGTACTCGCATCGTCCATCTCTTTATTCTGACGTAATGACGTCAGAAACGAGAAAACGCATGCTAAAAATTTTTTGCGAAATGCGTCAAGATAAAAAGATATTTTTAGCATGCATTTCCTCGTTTTTTACATCATTGAAGAGAGATGGACAATGCGAGTACCCAGGAACCTTAACAGTAGGACGATATATTTCTGCGTGTACGAATGCGCTCCAATGTGGAACCGATAATTCTGCACCCCACGAAAGCCGCTTGTCAAAATATCAGTTTTCCCCTTTCGTCGAATTATTGCGAATTCAATCGAAAATGTGGAAGAATAACATCACGGATAATTTTTTAAATTTCGGACAAAGGGCTGCCTGTCGTTTCGTATTAATTTCGCGAGTGGTCGACTAGAGTGCAAACGAATGATAAATCTTCATCGTTCATCGCCTGTAATTTTTTCCCTCCTCTCTCTCCCTTTTTCTTTTTTTAACGAGCCCTATTTGAGCGAAAAGCTTCAATATGATATCGGGATATTTAACGTCGAAAATGATGAAAGGCAAACAAACGTCTAATCGAATTTGCACTACGAAAATATCGAGCGCAGAGGCCGGTCGAGTTTTCCGGCAGCGTCCGAATCGTTTCGTCGCGAGGCTCGCGAATTCTGGACAATCCGATTTCGTCGCCGGCCGCTCGCTCGCTTGTAATTCGCGCGTACACGCGGCCGCATAATTGCGCGCGATTAGGACCGAAAGGACGAGCATGTGGTAAAGCGCGACCATATATTGCGTTGCAGGGACGCTGCGCTCGTTTAGACGCGTAGAGAGCTGCAACCAAGTGCACCGGTGAGAATCGAACGAGAAGATATCGACCTCTCGTCTGTGTATATATGTGTATGTGTGTGTATATTTGTGTGTGTATGTGCTTGGCAATCCTGTGATCGCACCGTCCGGTGAATTTCATTAAACTGCCAAAATGGGAATTACGCATTTGGCGGTGTGCTCGACACACTCGCCTTTGGCAACGCGTCGTTTTGCCAAGTCGCAACGGTCGGTTAGATCACGGCTGATAATTACAGAGTTCATTCTTTGGTTCATATTTCCTTCATCGTTACGGAATTGTCGAATCGCGGGTGATTTGAAAAGCGTCAACGCGCCGACGGGAAATGGAGGGAAATTGCGAAATGTCTCGTCCGTTTTCAGGACAACCATCTGAGAATTTCCCGTCGTTCTGTCGAGAAGGAAAAAACGCGTTGAGCAAACAGTTATGAGAGTCTTTGGGCTTCTTATTTCTTACTTATTATTCACGTCTAGTCGGCTGCAAAATCGGTATGTACCATCGAATAAAGTTTTAAAGCTTCAAGCCGGCGGAATGAAGAACCGACATGTGTGTGCCCCGTGATCGGTTATAAATATATAAACATTAATTACCGTAACAATATATATGTGTGTATTCTCTTACAAGTAAACCTACCCAAAAGTTACACTCCGATTTCTTTCTAATTTGGCACAGGTGTAGAAATACAAAAAATATTTAGCTCAAATTTTTTTCATTTTGGCCCAGTTTGAGTTTCACGGGCAGTTCATAGCTTTTTTAATGTTCTCACTCCTATCAGTAACAAAAATGCGTAAGAAATAAAATTGGATATAAGGTATAGACGTTTTTGGTTTGCTGATTATGAATATGAAGTTAAGTGTGTAAAATTATTTGTATAAATAATAAAATGTTTAAACAAAACATAAAAAGTTGAAAAAATTGTTTATACAAATAATTTCTCGGTTTGACCGAGATATGAATCATTTTTGACTAATTTAGCACAGATTTGAAATATTTCGGTTGAAATCTCGGTTAAATTTAGAACGATTCATATCTCAACTCTATGCCGATTTTGTTAAAATTTTAATTAAAATTCCCGGATTTTGGTTTGGTCGAGATTCGAATCAATTTTGACTAATTTAGCACAGATTTAAAATATTTCGGTTGGAATCTCGGCTAAAGAAATCTAGAATGGTTCGTATCTCAGCTATGTCAATTTTGTTAAAATTTTAATTAAAATTGCCGGATATCTCTCTCAGTTTGGCCAAGATTTGAACCATTTTTAACTAATTTAACAAATTTGAAATATTTCGGTTGGAATCCCGGCTAAAGAAGTTTGGAATGGCTCGTATCTCAGCTATACCGATTTTTTTTTTAATTTTAATTAAAATTCCCGGATTTTGGTTGGGTCGAGATTCGAATAAGTTTTGTCTAATTTAGCATAGATTTAAAATATTTCGGTTGGAATCATGGCTAAAGAAATTTAGAATGGTTCGTATCTCAGCTATGCCGATGTTGTTAAAATTTTAATTAAAATTGTCGGATTTCTCTCTCGGTTTGGCCGAGATTCGAACCATTTTTTACTAATTTAGCATAGATTTAAAATATTTCGGTTGGAATCTCGGCTAAAGAAATTTAGAATGGTTCGTATCTCAGCTCTATGCCGATTTTGTTAAAATTATTTAACTATATCTTGTATTCAATTTTATTTCTTATGCATTCTTGTTGTACTTGATGATAAGAGTGAGGACATTAAAAAGCTATAAACTGCTTGTAAAACTCAAAGTGGATCAAAAGAAAAATATATTTTTCTTAACCTAAATATTTTTTGTTCTTCTACATTTGTGTTAAATTAGAAAGAAAGTGTACCTTTTGGGTAGGTTTACTTGTTAGTTCAAAATAAATCTTTCTTTCCAAATTTCACAAATATTACCGTCTATCACTTCTGCTTCTGTCGTAACCGATTGCATGCGCGTACACATGTCAGCAGTAGCTTTCGATTTTGACAACTCGAAGCGTTGCAATTTTATCTGATAAAAAGTACGCGAGCCGATTTGCAACTGACTGGCCGACACAACAGCTTTTCAACACGCTATATAATTAGATAATTAATACTTTCTGATCGCACAGACTCGTTTCTGCACTGAGAAGGAAAAGGTGGCTGAACTAACGAGACTTTGCTTGAACGAACAAAATTCGTTCGAGCGAACATCCAGTTGATCGAACGAATTATACAGTTGCTATAATGAGTTATTAACCGATTCGATGATTGCGACTTGGTCAGTGACTGTATCAACGTAACTTATGAGTATTGTTTAAATAATTAATGTAGCACTAACGCGAGACTTGTTCGGTAGATGCAATATCTCTTGGATTGACCGCCAAGTTTGTAAACTGCTTTTTCCTCTTTGCATAATCAATAAATGATATATCAGCGCCTCGTACAGTCAGTACAGCCAGAAAATTCGAATCACCTAATTGCATTATGTATCAAGGCTATTATGCCGGTTTGTGTATTGCTTCTTTGCGCAACGTCAATTTCTGTTAGTAAACGGAATTCGCGCAGGCCGGCGCCAGAACTAGCACTTAATTGATTTATTAACATTGCATGCAAAAACGCTGCCAAACGAAAAGTTTTGCACGGCGAATAATTTAATAGGTTTAACGCGATAACACTCTTGTGAAATTCGGCAATATGTCATCCCGCCCAAATTTCTCACTGAAAACGCTCGCCCGCTTCCAAAGTTTCGAGAGAGCTTGAATAAATATGATTTTTATTAGTCGTCGCGTGTACATCAGTGCTCGTACGTTTTACACTCGCAGCGCGATGCAGGTACGTTTCGTCGGCGATTTTATAAATGACGGAATTTCCCGTATTACTTTCGCAGGTAAATATTTCAAAAAGCACGACGTGATTTGACCGGTTATTTCGAAAAGGTAACGCGCATGCTTGCTCGTTTCAGATATAGGCAAAGGAAAAGCAAAAATCGTCGTTTGCACAGAGTAATATCAGGTAACTTTTAAATATCGGTCAATTGTACATATATATATATATATATATATATATATATATATATATATATATATATATATCGTGTCGGGATTATTTCAAACACACTCGAAAAAAATAACCAAGAATATTCCGATATATTTTCTCAAATATACCGATACTCTTCTTTGCTTCCTTTAGTTTCCAGCACATGTTACCTCCTCGAAATAAACGATCCAATCGTGCTGCATGGCAAAAGGAGAAGTTGAAAAATGTTGTCCGTTGTAATGGGAGAACAGCATTTTCCTGATCGAATAGCGATCGCGCTCGTAAAACAAACGGAGAAACGTGCTCTCTCTCCCTCTCCTTTCCGCCGGGAGAGAAACAAAACGAGAACGCCGAATTTTCCGATAAATATCGGACCGAGATGAGAGGAAGGCGGAGAGGAGGAGGTTGGGGGGCATAGTTAATTCCGCCGCGTCAGCAAAAAGAGTGCGCGGCATAAATGTCCGTTCCATTAGCGGCCACTTTTTAATTGGTCGCGATTAGTGCCCTCCTACTTATTTCGGTATGCGGCGCGCGCGCACACATACACAGAGACACGACAGCGAAAATCGAATTATTAATCGTGTTCGGAATGCGATAACCGGCGCCTGATAATTCGTCGCCGACGCGACTTCATTCGCGCGCGCGCGCGTTGGTGTTTCTCGTTGGTATTTCGGGCGACTACATTTGATCAAAATAAATGATGAAGGTGCAATTAAGAAAATTACAAAATGGAAGCGAGATCTATACGGAACGAAAGAAAAGCCATGATCATAACGCGGAAAGATAATGTACTAAATAATATTAAGATAATGACGATGAGCCCGAAAATGGAAAAAGAAAGATGGCAATTGACGGAAGAAGAGGACTATCCTGACATCAAAAGCCAAAATCCACAATGTCCTTCGGGCATATAGCAGCAGGAGCATACAGTACATATATATATATATATATATATATATATATATATATATATATATATATATAAAAGTATGAAAAAAAGAAAGCAAAATATTATAGCAGATAAAACACAACGGTATAAAATTAGAGATGGAAAGAGAAGGCAGAAAAAGCCAATGAAATTCTTAAATTCCTCAGGAGAGCGTGATGAAATTTTCGCGACATTCTTCATAAGAGATCGATATCTCTTGCGCGCTTCAAAAATTTCTAGATTACGTCTCCTCACGCCGCGCCGTTCCACGCAAAGACAACGAAATATCTTCTTGCATAAATCCTCAAGTCTTAGGAAGGAGAAAGGAAAAGAAAATTTCTGACAGAATGGCGGGCGATTAAAATCGCAGCGCGCATAAAATTGAATTTCGTCATGCGATATTTCGAAAAGGTGGCGGTTTATCATTTGTTAATGTCACGTCAATGAAATGCACGCTCGTGTTAACGATGATTTATAACAGATAACAGCCGCGGCCGCACGAGACGAGCTCTGTTTGCAGCGGTCTCGTCGGTCAAACGATAGTTTCCCCGCTTGAAAATACACGGAAACAATGGCGTTCGTCCACAGTAAACCAACTCGTTCACTCTGCCTTTGTCTCTCTTCTTTTTCTCTCTCTCTCTCTCCCGCTCTCGATTTTCGAAATATCTCAGTTTCCGAAATCCTATGGACCGTACCGTGGCCTGGCGAGGCGCCGGCTGCGTTACGGTCGACTGATCTTCAATATCATCGTACATAGCATCGTAAACACGCCGCGAGGAGTTACGCCACGTTTAATTAAACGGCATATAGCGCCAATAACGCGAGACATACCGCGGATAAGAACGCTATCCCGTGCAACATTTTCGTAATCTCCGGCGTATTTGCGCAGGAGATACCGGAAAATCGACGGAAGGTGTTGTTACTAAGTACGCGCGCGCGCCCGCGCCTCGAAAATTCGGAATTAATTTCTCCTTTGCCAGTGACTAAAGCGCCGTGATGAAAAACCCCCCGTCCCGGTGCATCCGTGGAATCTTTACAAATCTCGAGGACACGATGTCTCTCGCAATTAGCGACTGAAGAGAGAGAAGATACCCGGATAAAAATTCCGCTCCGGGTGAAGTTTGCTTCTGAATGGCACGACGAATGATGATCGCGGTATTCTTGGTCGCGAAATTCCATCCCGTCTTTCGACTCGAGACGTATTGGCGAAGCTGGTTCACCCGAAATGAATTGATACGAACAAAGAAAACTTCGATATTCGCTCGCGATGAATTAGCCCGGCTATAGATAATGCACGGGATGTGCTGGTCGATCAACAACAACTTTCTGTGTTTCGTGCAATTTATAATTGGTTTCTCCTTAGCGGAAATTTAATAGCAAACTTAATGGATAAGATTACCACGACTGTAACATCGTAATTTAACGTTGTACGGTTAAAGTTGAGGGATTTCAGCGAGCCCAAGCTTTTACGGAAGTATCAATAAGTAACAGTACGGTACTATATGCGAAAGCTATTCATATCGGACTTTATCTTAGCAAAGTTTTAATAGTAAAAATTTATATATATATAATATCATACTAAGAGAACACAAACTTGATTAAACTGTCGATTAATGATCATGCAATAAAACACCAAAGTATATCCACGTATACATACATGTATTTACATATCTATATGTGTTAAAGCTGATGAGTAAAAAGTTTGTTTGAAATAGAAGTTTGCGGACAGATTAGAAGTTACGCGAAATAAGTTTGCCTAAGAAATATCCTTTCGGAGAAGCTTCTTCGAAGAATAAAGTCTCTTCATCCGTTCTCACGGCTGTCTGATAAAATATAAGTATCGTTCGACCACAGGTATAACTCTAAATCATCGCGCAGAGAGATCTACCACCGACGAGATGATAAATCGCTCGCTTTAGCTCTTCTTTCTGTCTCTTTCCTCCTGCTCAAGAAATTATATTTTATGCACAGTAAACGCGCGGAGAGAAAGAGAGAAAAAAAAGAGTATTTCCAGGAAAATAAATGCTTGATTCACGACGTTATTCGTGCATGCTCGCAAACTTTTCCCCATTTCTGAACATTTCAACGACTATAACGATAGCCGGTCATTGATGATTACGTTTTATGTTTCAGGTGAGTCCGTCGCGCAGGAATCTGTTTGCCGATACCGTGCCCGATTACCGTAAGATAAATTCTAATTTCTGCGACAAATGTCGCGCGCGAGGCAAACGCGCGAGGCTGGTAATCGCCAAGTACAATTCGGAGCACGTAAAGGAGAAACACATCAAAGCGGAATCTCGATCGTTTCGCGGCTCGGGACGGAGACTTTGAATTTCACCGACGTGACCGTCGTGGAATCGCGCGCGAACGCGACAATATTAAATAAATAATATCTCAGCGCGCGCCGGGCTTTCGTTAAGTTTGCAATTTGTGGAAGGGAGGAGGGTTAAGACGAGAAGAAAAAAAGGAGGCGAAGAAAAGCCGGTCAACTTGCGCACGGTATGCGAATAAAAAGTGAGATAGATCGCCGAGATGTGGCACGAGGTAACGTTTATATGGCCGGTTCACGGAATGCGAATCAACTACGTTAGAATGATCAATCGCGACCGCCGATCGTAAACGTCGCGGAGTTAATTGGAAGTTCCACGGTGTAAAGTTCGCCAAGATTAACGTACGGCGCGCCGAGCCCGAAATTCGAATCACGTAAAAATGGCGTATTTCCTCTCGACGGTCGACTTAGCAATTTCCGAAACGATACTGCTCTGTTCGCGCCAGTGGCGGCCGCCGAAATTAAAACGTCTACCATGCTAATTAGCCCGCCGGCGTACGTATCGAGTTAATTTTCTCGCAACGCGAGACGTCCTAATAAAGTTGTCAAGCTTGAGGGACAGCAATTCGCTAGCTTTTAAACGCGTAATGCTTATATCAGTTAGAAATAATTTATTATGTTAAACTATTCGGCCACGAATCCCCGCTACTTTTTAACTTTGTGTGTGCTGGAGAAGAGATATTCTCCGAATTATTTTTGAAATGCAGTTCTGCTCTGAAAGTGGAGTGACCACCGCTAGTCATTCGAATAATTTTTCACTCATACAGAACGAATTCTCTATTCCGAATCGTCGAGTGAATATTTCTTTACAGAGATTGTAGAATGAATCTGATACACTCTTCATCGTCACAGGAACATAATCGCTCCAATCGATTGAAACTTTTGCTTATGCTAATTAGAATTCACTTTAAGCTTGGGTGAGACGTATACTCTTGCTAGCTCGCGTAGCCGGTATTTTCATTGTCACTCTGAATGAAAATACTGCCACTTGTCGCTCGTTTCGCGTGAGACTCCACTCAAGGAAATTTGTGGAGTGTAACGGTAACTTTGATCGCGTCTCGAGACGGACGAGAGAGTCGCATCTAACGGCCGATGCGTATTCCGTTCATTCTCATTTTCCGCAATGGTCTCCATATCTTTTCGATATGAAGGCAGCTAATTAAGCCACACGGATTAGCTTTTAAATAATCGAGACCCAGAGAAACGAGAGAGGTATGCAAATTTCCCGGGGAAGCAGGCTTCTTCTGCGGTAGCGCACGCGGTTTTCTCGGAAAACTCGCGTAAAATCGTAAGGTCGACGTGGCGCAGCACAGGAGAAAGAGTGAAATGAGGCATTTAGATAAATGTTTCTCTAGGTAGCCGGGCGCGCGCCATTAAAGCTCCTGCGACGAACAAACGCGATTAAAGCGCGATTTTTCCCTCACGTTCGCTAAGTTATTCCGTCCGTCGTGTCGAGCCTTCCGACGCGTTTTGATATTCTGACGGCGATACAGTCCGTTCTAGTTGTGTGATTTATGACCGACGGTTCCTTAATTTACGTTCCTACGCGATAAGCGTGCAACGCCCATTGGCCGAATCGCGTATCCACGTGTGCATGCACGCGCGCCACGGAGAATCGAGGGATAAAAAATATCCCTTCGATTTCAGGAATCCCACCGTCTGTTCTTTTCTCTCTTTTCCTCCCGCGAGAAAGAGGGGGAGATACAACAACGGGTTAAAAAAAAGGGAAGACACAATGACGTGACGTAAATCGTCCCGCTGAAAATGAACCAAACGCGCGTTAACGAAAACTCCTCACTGTCGGAATAAATGTAGCACTATCGTGATATCGAGGACTTCCGACCAAGTATCGGACGATCGGATCCAACGTAACGCGACTGTAATTCCACCCCACGAGTCTTGCCCGAAAGCCACGCGCGAACACGTTGCACGCACGAAAATATAATTTAGTACTGTCAGTTTTCCACACGGAGAGAACACCATAATTCTTCTTTCGTATAAATTTTTTTTCAATTTTTTTATAGTATCGAGTGGTATGGAAAAGTAGGTTGCCAATAAGATCTTGCTAAAGTCTTGCTAAAGAACATACCTTTCGACAGTACATTTTAATTTCTGAAGTATAAATAGCATACACAAAACGAAAACATAGTCAATTATTGCAGAGAGTGTCGTTCTATTCCTCTGTTAAAAATTCTATAATAATTTTTGTTACAAAATTCTCACCACTGCACTGACTGTTCTTAAAAAAAAAAGGGAAAACCAACTACCATTTACGTCTCACTTCTTCGTGCTAATTCATCTTCCGCGTGCGTCGAGCTTTTGAGAATTTCGGGACAACGCGCGGAATTATTCTTGTTAAAGCGACCGCTATAATTCATTCGCGCGAGACACGCGCTCGTTTCTCGAACGTAACGTAAGGCAACGTCGTCTGCGACGGACGGGCCAGCGACGGACGATAAGGACGGACGCATAATTAATCGCCGTCGTGCGAAATCCGCGACGCACGCGACGCTCGCGCGAGAAATCGAGAGAACGCGCGCGGGGCGTTCCTACGGCGATGCGTGTGCGGCGGGGGTGCAGCTTGCACGCGCGCTTGCGCTGCATTATTAAAGAACTAGATGCATCGTCGGGCCGGCGATAATTGCCAGCCATTAGTGCGAAGTACGAATAAATCAGGCGCGCCTCCGGCGACTCGTCGGCCGCTCGATAAGAGAACCGCATAGCGATGTGTCGCGCTCGGTGCTGCGTTCGCGAGTCGCGACTCCATGGAGAAGGGTGAGTCGGCGAAATCCCCGCGCGCGACTTAGCCCCCGGTCGTTAGGCCAGCTTATTTAAAAGCCGAGTGTTCCGACACCTCTCCGGCCGGCCCCGTGATGAATCGCTTTAACGTGACTTACGGAATTCCGTAAACATAATGCGCCACCTGCGCTCGATACCATTTGAGAATAATTAAAATATCATAAAAGCCGCGTGCGCGCGCCCCGACAATTATGAATAATCGATCCACGCGCGATGATTCGTGGCGTTTTATGGCTCGAGAATGAATCAGGAGTTCATTAATAAGAAAAGTTAGAGGTTGTAGGGCAATTATCGTGTCGCCGCGCGTTTTATTGTTAATATCCGTGGATATTACCTTGAATAATCTGAAAATAGTCGTGGAAGAAATTTTCTGAAATTTTTCTCTGTGTCTTTCCCAAGACCCGCGTACCTCGAAAGTAATAAATTCGTGAGCGCGATTCTAGATTCACGGAGAATTTTATAAAATCGAAAAGAATTTATATGAGAAAAAAAAACCATAATGTTCTCTGCGCATGTTAATCATTTCTCTTACACGTGGAGAGAATATTATAATTTTTTTTCTCATTTAAATTCCTTTCAATTTTCTTATGTTTTCATTACTCCAGGAATAAACTGTCGGTAAGATTTGTCTTGTTAAGGAACATAGTAGATTTCGCCAGAAACATGGCAAGTATTTTAATAGCACATTTCAGTTCCTAAAGTACACACAAGTAGCACATACGAAATGAGAGGATAGCGAATTACTGCAGAAATGTCGATCTGTTCCTCGATTAGAATACTCCATAGTAATTTTTACTGCAAAATTCTCTTCGTGTATTTTGATTTATCACGCGTTGAATTAATTTCTCTAATAAAGAAGTTACGAAGTTCCGTCCGCATAATCGTGCTCGCGCTTCGCGGTCGCTGTATTTTTCACGAAGTCGAATCTTCGCCGATTTTCCGGCATTCTGGCGGCATTTGAAAAATGCAAAGTAAGAATTCTCAAGAGAGACGCACTGGATAATTGATTATCGAACTCTCGCGAGCAGAAGAGAGGAGAGAGAGAGAATGAAAGAGAGAGGGAGTGAGAGAGAGAGAAAAAGAAAGAGGACAGGTTGTTATCGTCGGTTCGTTCGTTGTCGACTATTTCGCGGCGAGAGATTTACCGGTTTGCGGCGAGTACATTCGGCGAGAGCGTGCATCCGCGTCGCGCGCCGCAGCACCGAAGAATAAATTGAGGAAGTTCTCATATCGCGCATGGGCCGCATTGAAATACCACGCTTATCGCGCACGCGCATTTCTAAGGATCTTTTTTGCGCGCGAACGTCCGTTTAGCGACTCGTCGTCTCTCGTCGCTGCGGATAATATCCACGTTCGACAATCTCCCTCTCCTCCCCTGTCTCTTTCTCTCCTCGAGTGGAGCTTGTTCTCTTCGTTTGCGGGAAATGATCAAGAATCACCGCGGTAATTACATACACGCACACACAGCGCCGCTGGGAAAAGAATCGGGGATGCCTCTGTCTCGCGGTGGCATAAAACGAGGATTATTCCGAAACTTTCCTCCTTTCGTCGAGCATTCTCGCACATGAAGGATTAAAGCCATGACTCGCGTGCCGAGAAATCTGTTTGCAGCAGCCTCTCGCGTAAAACTGCTTTTATCGCTCGCGCATTCGCCTTTATCTCCGCGCAGGACCACCGATAAGATTAAAAGTTAAACGGGCATGAGATGAGAGCCGACGGCGCGCTCACGGCACCGACTAATTTTTGCAACCGGCAATTCCCGTGGCGGAATTGTTCATTTTTGGGAACGAGAGAGGGGGAGAGGGAGGGCAATCGAAATCTCGGCGTTTCCCGGCAGCAGCGCACACACTTCTGTGCGCACACAAGTCGTATCCCTAGTTTCGTGGGCGTTTAACGGCGGATGCAGTCGCAATGTACTCCATTGCGAGCTAAATTGAGAAACTTCTTGCATTAGGTATAACACAGCCGTGTGCAAGGATCTTGGCGTTTGAGGGAGATCGAGCCGTGTGCGACTACGTCTCTCCTTCTCTCTCTCTCTCTCTCTCTCTCTCTCTCTCTCTCTCTCTCTCTCTCGCCGTTATCGCTCTCGCAATCATAATCGATTCGAACCTCTGTATACCGACCGGCGGAGTCGAGCGCGTGTAATCAAGGATCTATGAAGCGAACGACACATGAAATTTCTGGATTTCACGGTTACAAGGATCGAGAGCTCCGATCAAAAGCGGCAGCACGTCTGAACTCTCGAGACTCGTCGCGATAAACAAGCTCCCGTAAATCGCGGAGCGGCATAGATAGATACGCGATATGTTAACGAACGGATTGTGGTTAGGTAACGAGAATTCTCTGGAATATCGAGAACTCTCTTCTCAATGCGCGATACCGGCGTGATCCTCCGCCTTTCAAGAGTCCGGAGCGAAGACCTCTTGCATAGAAATTTCCCAAGATTTTGCCAGACGCGATTAGAGGGCCAAAATCTGTCGCAAAATTGCATATCCCACTATGATATCGATTGGAAACCCCATTCTTATTACAAACATGAATTTTCTGTTTACAACAGATACAGAGTTACTATAGAAAATTTTTCAGTCGTAATATCAATAGCGAACTGCACTTTTTATTTATATGTAAATACAATTTTTTAGAGAATTATATCCACCAATAACAATCTTCTACAAATAAATCGTTACCCGAAATCGAAATGTAAAATATTAAAAGATATGCAGAGGTGGGAGGTCAAAGTACCTCGCTGTCCGGGAATCATCGAATCACGCGGGTTTCCAGTGGTTCTCCAATTTCGTGTGGGATCAATACGTGTCTGACGACATGCGACAATTTATTGTGATTTATTTGCATAATTATTGAAAGCGCGCTCACGTCGAGAGAGAAAGAGAGAGAGAGAGAGAGAGAGAGAGAGAGAGAGAGAGAGAGAGAGAGAGAGAGAG
>NW_022639454.1:3026468-3037525 GCF_010583005.1 Odontomachus brunneus | reverse complement strand
GAGAGAGAGAGAGAGAGAGAGAGAGAGAGAGAGAGAGAGAGAGAGAGAGAGAGAGAGAGAAGCGAGCAAGAGGGAGGGGAGAGAAAAACATTTGTGGTGTTCCTGATATCGCGACACTACGATTTTTAACAGGATTGTGTGTTAAACGAGGTGTCGCGTCATCGTCGTATCAACGTATTGAAACATTAATTAATAGCGCAACAGCAAGTATTGCAGCACAACCATACAATAATCGTACCACGTGTAATCATAATTATTAATTACCTGTGCCGTTTACCGGCACGAATTATTAATTGATGTTAATTGCGGAATTTGCGCGCGATTGCGTCAGACGATTTTTTCCTTTGCTCCCAGTTACGAATTACCGTGAATTATCTATGCGTCGTGTCGTAATTCGTGCACGTTCCACAGCGCATTCCTGGGCAGGTCAGCGCTTTTACCTGAAACGCATCGACACTTATCAAGTTCCGTACGACAGTTTACCGTAAACGCTACACCGGCTCGACATTACATTCGTCCTCTCTCTTTCTCTCTTTCTTTTTCCTCTCTTTTCTCTCAAGAACATTAAGGACCTCTTCGCGCTCCATTTCTCACACTTCCCATCCCGCGAGACGCGCCGGCAATTTTTTGCAGCTCGCGCCGATTACGATGGAGCCACGACTCATTATTATACGTCCGTTGACGTGTTATACGACAGCTTTATCGCTGCCAATTCCTTGAGAACGCGCTCGGGCGTATCGTGACGTTTCAGCAATTGGAGAGAAGCCGGGAGAGGAGAGGGTTCGGCGACGGGATCTGACGCGTAGCTAGCTGCCAGCCGCAGCGGCCGAACGATTAATTACTGGAAGCGAACGCGGCCGATGTAAAAACAGACGGAGGACTCGCGCTTCTCCTATTATTTAAGTGTTCGGACAATTGTCATCTGTCCGGGCTTCGTCGCGGCCTCGCGGACGTGCACTTTGCAGAAAGCACCGCGCTGATCTCTCGCATCTGTGTCGGCGGCGCCGATAACCCCTTCCTTCACTTAATTGCTTCGTGTTTGACGTTCGTTCGCGACGCTCAATTACACACGACATCCGTCTCGGTGAAGGCAACTAATTATCGTAAAATATAATAATTGCGCGAGGACATTCTAGATTGCATCGAATATATACAGGGTATTTGACGCGAGACGTACAGAACTACGCGTGAAGATAGAACGCGCTGACTTGAGGACTGCTGATACTTTGCAAACAATTGCGCGCAAAATCTCGAGATATTGATGCAAAAGGATCAACGAGCCAGAGCGCGGGGTTTCATCGAAAATGATCAATCCTCTTTCTGTAATATCTTGAAATTTCACGTCACTGTTTGTTTAAGGTTCCTCTACCTCCACATGTGTTTGTATGTCTTGCGCCAGACAGCTTGTATTTCAAGCCGATCGAGTCACCCGAGCTATCGCCCTCCACTTCCCGTCTCAAGGATGCACGAAACGAGATTTGAGGAAAATAATGAAGAGGAAGTAGCGTTCGCAAAAGGCGGTTTCTCCCGAGCTTCTCTCTCCGAGTCTCTCTCCGGGTCGCGCCGGTGAGAGAGGATCGTTGCTGCTCCTTTCCTCGATGAGGAATCGATCGGCGCCGAAGAACACCGGCGGTATTAACGGCCGGTAAACGGGCCGTTTATTAATTACCAGCTATCTCGTGAGCGATTATTATCACCGGCGCCCCCAAACACAACGACGAAAGCAGCGCGCGAGAGCGGTGTCTGGTCTGAGACACACGCGATGCGTGTCCGGGGTGATAATTATTAGCGGAGCGCGCGCGTCACGAGATTGCGAGCGTCGGCGTCGGGACTAAGAGACGGGAACGAGGACGACGGCGACGGCGATGGCAACGCGGCGGCGTGATGTACACGTCGCAAGTGACGTCGGCGGATTCCGAGGGGTGCCATTAGGGCTTCAAGCCCCAGCGAAAATGATGGTTGACCGTATAAATTACACGTTCGATTTTCGTAACGCCAGCCGCGGCTGGAATTCACGAGGACGACCATAAATTTCCGGCGTTAGAACGTGCGCTCGCGCGCGGTTTCGGAGCGGAGCAAGGCGACGGGCAGCCGCCGCTGCCGCCGGTGGTGGCGGTGGTGGCGGTGGTCGCAGTTTGTCCCGTAATTTGTAATCGTCCAATTCTACGATCCGCCGTGTGCCATCTTGCGGAACCCACCAATCCGTGACCCTCGTCTTGACGTTAATTTAAAACCTTGTCGTCGCCGACCACCGATCTCTCGATCGAAAAAGCTCCCGGGTATTATTAACGGGCGGCGGTGGCGGCTCGTCGACGTTCAGTGATCTTTCGTCCGCAATTACCGGCGCGCCCTCGCTGCTTATTAAATTACGGCGAGACTTTTTCTTCTCGCTATCGTGAGCGTACCATTTTGCAAATAAACGCAACTGAGGAAAAGTGTCTGAGAAATCAAAAGAGATTTATACGGTGAATATCTAATGACACAATCTCACTTGTATCAATATACATATTTTTGCACTGACAAACACTATATTTTTCGAAACAAGGAAATACACATCTCGTTGAGATCTCAACTTTTCACGTAAGCGATTGTTTAAATAAAAGAACTCTATTTAGATAGAAGAATTTAAATTGAAGTAAAATATGTTATTAGTGTGTCCATCAAAGAAGTATTTTTTATTTTATTATTATTTTTTTTTTGGTATTCTCCCTCTCGGTGCACACGATAATTATAACTAGCGAACCACTGTCTGTCGCCACGTACGCGCGAGATATCGCTTCCCGAAATAGCGTCGCGGAACACGATCATGTTCACCCCTACCCCCAGTGTGCGAAAGGGGTAGCGCCGGTTGATCGAACGCGCGCAAATTGGTACAGACATCAATAATTCCATTTTTAGACGTCATAGTAACTCGAAACAAAAATCGTTGAAAAGGAGATGCTCTGATAGACATGAAATCGTTTTTCTATGGAATAAGGGTTGAAACTTCATATCCTACAAGTAAATTTTTAAATACCTTTTCCTCAGTGCAGTATGAATATTTGATAAGAATAATTAGTAAGGGATTCTAATTAATTACATGTACTATTATAATTATATATATATATATATATATATATATATATATAACTGTAATGACAGAGAAAGAGAGAGAGAGAGAGAGAGAGAGAGAGAGAGAGAGAGAGAGAGAGCGAGAGAGAGAGAGAGAGACCTCGACTCAGTACTTTGAGTCGGTACTTCTGGTCGAAACTTCATGGGTACTTAAACGCGACGTCTTTCCACGGTCGGCATGAAATTCGACACAAGTTTCGAAGTTTGAGGGAAAGCGCTTTGCGTTCGTCAACTTTATATCCTCCTCAGTCCTAAGGCAAACTATTTCAAAATTTTACGAAAGTATTAGATTTTTCTTAACTTCAATGATCACTTGGACGTAAAAGTATTCTTTGCTCAGAATTTAATTTAACTTTATTTAATTTTTAATTTGTCATTTTACGCTGAAAAAGAAGAAAAGAAAGTGAACATTTATTTTGTGCGTCATAACGTTACTCACAAAAGTAAGCTCTATTTTATAAAAATTTACATTCCAGAAGTAAATTTTCAAGTATTTCTTCTCAGTGTATATTTTGCGGCGCAGCCAACTGTCAGACTTAAAAAATGCTGAAGCAAAATTTCCCGCGCACTGATCGATAGTCCAGCATGCTGGACATGTTGCTTTGCACATATTTCAAGTATGAGGAGACTCAGTTTATAGACTTGGCAAAAATGTCCAGTCGACTGGGCACCTGAGGAGAGGTATGGAGATTCGGGAGCAACGTCGCGAATAATTCAAAAGCCGAAAGCTCACTTGGCCTCGAGTCGAACGAAGAATCGAGAGGCAGTTCTATAAGCTGAATACGACAATGAGTTTATTCACCGTGATTCTACGGCCCGGCGATCTTCGAGTTGACGCACAATCAATTCTCATTTGACGACTAATACGTATCCGGTACGTTGGAACATGTTCCCGCACAGTATTACCAGAAATTAATGCTAATTGCCGGACGACGCACTTCGCAATTTCTGCTCAGTCTGATGCACTCTACCCGCGCTCCGTCCGACTCTGGTAGATGTCGCACCGAAATTCATACACTCTGTATATCGTCGTATTTTCGTGAATCGGGTGCACACCACATCTCCGCTGCAGAGGTTTTCTGCAGCGAGTGTAACCTGACGCATCGTGGCACCGTAGGCAGAGATCAGCGATGTGAAAGCCGATAATATCCTCACTTGGTGCTCTCGCAGTTACCGTCGCGCTCGCATCTATTTCGAAAACTAATGGAGGATCCGTATCCGAGCCGATTCCATCAACTCCGGCGTTTGATAGCTTCACTGCCCAACTATCCACTGCACCGTTAATGCACAGTGCGCCCGAAATATTTAACGATACGGTAGAATCCTTAATTACATTTTGCGCAACCGCCTCGTCGCGACAGGCGCGTACACAAGTCGGGAAGTATTAAATTTACGGCGTTTCAATTATGTACAAAAACAAAAATAACCTCGTCAACAACCGTTTTATCGCGCAGGAAACAGAATGCGAAACCACCGGCGGCTTTCCAACTTGCGCCGCGCGCGGCTCGCGTTGCAGATTGTAAGCTCGTCGCAAACAACGCGACTTTCGTTCGGAGCTTTGCTTCGACTAAATCGTGACGTCCGGCCTGACGAGCCTTCTGTCTCGGGGTAGCGCTCGCGCGAATAACCGAAGAGACACGCGCTTCGACAGAAATCGCGTGCGATTTTCGCGACGATCGTGTCGAATTCCGACGAGCCAACGGCGAGCGCAAATACCATTATAATAATTATTATCGGGGCGACACACGCGAGAAAGGGCCATCGCGCGAAATAAGGCACTTTGTTGCAAACTGGTAGCACTCGCCTTTAATAAAGGTTTAATAAAGATGAGCTTATGAAAATTTATGACGCGCGATCCTATGGCGGTAATTTAAACGTGACGATTTGTTTTATTCATGAGCGATCGTTTAAAATACTTCTGACGTACGGGTGTTCGGTTAAATAAGAAGCGGAATATTTCATGCCGGCGCGCGGGCTGCGGCGCGGCATAAATTGAAAATTAACGAAGAAGCGAAAGAGCCATGGGAGAAGGCAAATTCATGAAACAGGCCGTACGCTGTGTGGGAAATCGTGCAGCGACATTTGGCGAGTTTGCGATTCGCGCTGAATTTTTTCTCCCCTCTCTTTTCTCTCTCTTTTCTCTTTTAAGCGAAAAAACGGGCAAGCTCATCGCGGGATTCGGCCGGTGCCTTCGGCAAAAGCGATATTGCGTATCTCTGGGATACACGACGTGCGCCTCTTCAAACAATCTCGATTCTGAGATTTGCGCCCGTGTTATTTGCAAGGGATAACCTGATATCAATAATGAATAAATATCAAAGCGTACACGATGCTCTTGGTGTACAATCGGCAGAGAAAAAAGGTCGCAACACACGCATTTTTAGCTCTGTAAAAGCGAGTCATAATTTTATATTTATAAGTTATATCGCGTCTCCTCTGCCGCCCCCGTTCTCCGTGATACGTTTTCACGATACGTGGGTGCGCGAAATCGAGTGAGACAATTATTATACTCCCGCGTCACACGATAATATAATAATGCGAATTTTGCCTGGAAGGGAATCTCGCGAAACAAAGGAGTAACGCGGAATAATATGTGATTTTTCCACGATATAGAATCTCGAATTCACCGCGATACGTAAAATAATAATAATGATATTGGCAAAAGGGTAAAAAAGCTGTGTAACGTGGTCCCAATTAAATGTGAACGTAATCGTTAATTGTATCCCTTGTGTTGCGAGAGATACTAGGATAATGGGTGGCATGTAAAAGTACAATTTACACATTTGCGTGTTTACTCGGCCGTGCGTTCGCTTGTATACGGCGCGAACACTTCTCTGAATAAAACAGCCGCGCGCTCTTGCCAGTGGTGCGATAAACTATTAAAAGTCGTGACTGGTGATATCGTGAAATCACGGGCGTTAAATGCTCTTCCGCGGGAGCGCCAATAAACAGAGCTCTCTCCGTTTGACAAGCGCTTATCGTTTAATACGTTGTTTCATGAAATTCTCTTGATTATGCAATTGAAAAACAAGCTTTTGGCGCAAGCGGGCCACTCGGCGGCGGCGACAGCGGCGATGGCGGCGATGCTATATCCGGGTAGTCTCGCGTAATTAAAACAATTTTAATTAAACACGGTCCGTCTGTATACGCGGGTGCGCGCTCGCTCGTTCGATATTCGCGGATCGAGCAGTTAAGATTTTTTTCACCAGCAGTCGCGCGCCGTTGCGGTTAACGTGCGCGCGCGCGAAAGCGCTTACACGCCCTCGTTACAATCCGATGTTATCAGTTCAACGATAATGCTTGGTTATTCCGCCTTTTAATTGGGTCATCAGGACCAAGTGTTTTTCCCGGGAGAAACGTGGAAATCCATTAACACGCCGCCGATGAAATTTTCGCGCTTTTTTGCCACGATGGGCGAGAGCTATCCACCGCGTTATTCTCATCGCTGGGGTGACTCGTCATTTTCAATTCCCGCGCGCAGGACGATGTGAATGGCTCGTCCCAATTTTTCAGCGGGGAAATAGTCTTCCCCGCGTTCCCCCGAGAGGTTCCCGCTCGATAAAAGCCGTCGTCTCGATCGAGATCATAATGGGCGAAATCGTGTCTTGCGTCGCGATACTTTCGTAAGCGATATTTTCGCTAAACTCTGCGTTTTGTACGTGTTCGATAATTGTGGACGAACGGAAGAGAACATGAACAATGAAGGGCTACGAATCATCCCGTCCTAGTCAATTTTTGTTTTCATGTACGCATATGTATCAAATTTCCACTGCGAGCGTTAATTTTCATCCAGCAATTAATAGATATTCCGGCGGAGAGGGGTTTGTTGGAAATCATAGTCGATGTATCGTGATGCAGATAAAAATAAACATTACACTCGAAATATACATAAACATGCGCATATATACACACACATATACGAAACAAAATGACCAACTAATTACCGTGAGTGTACGTCCTGGACAGCATTAATACCCACTGATAATAAATGCTTATTTTTACTCGCGAGTGTTTCCCAACGGTGTTTGCCGCGGTGCGTTATTTGCGAGAGCCAGCGCTTCGATTCGCAGCACAGACGCGCATATCGTATCGTAATACCTTTACACTACCGTAAATTTATTTGCGCCGTTACCCAATACTTTAGAATAAATTATTCCACATTATCTTAATCACACAGGGCGCGCGCACGGTCGGCGTTTACGTTGCAGCTCGCGTTATCATAAATCACTCTCGACGTGTTATCTTAATCTACGCGATGCTACGCGAGTGTATTAGCAGATAGAGCTCGCATACATACTCATCGGGCGTGAACGTGCGTGCCGTTTAACTTAATATTCGTAGCAGTACGTGAAGCATCGAAGAGTGAAATAAGTCAGGCTAAAACGAGCGAAACGACCGAGTGCAGGGAACGAGCGAGAGCGAGCGCACGCACGCGTCTTTCCGACGTGGCGCTGTCTCGTGCGCCACGATGATATACGGCCGCTATCCCGGGGCAAATATCCACCAAGCCACCGCATCAAGAGGGAAAGAAGCGGATTCTGATCCATCTAATGAAAGTCCGTGTGTGCTAAAAGCACGAAGAGAGCGAGCCGGCCAGTCGGTCGGTCGGTCGGCCGGTCAGCCAGCCAGCCAGCCAGCCGTCAAAGTGCCCGGAGATTCTCGCTTGGAGTATCTTCCTCTTTATTTCCTGAACGGCATGTACAGTCCCTTTCGCAAGAGAGCATCTCCTTTGGCAGACGTAATTACGTTTGCAGTCGAAACGAGTACGATCGATTACCAGGCTGAAAGGACAGTATTATGCGCACAAGCTCTTCGTGCTATCCGGGTCGGTCCTCCCTTGAGATCCGTAGGCGCGTTTAAAGCGACGCCATCGCCGACGCATTATTCGCGTTTCGCGCGCCATTAATGATTAATCCGATTGTATTAATTTTCCAAACGGCATGTCGCGAAACGCCGAGGTGCGCGAGAAAACGCGATACCTTTGTTTCTCGTTTCTCGCCCGCGGCGACGGAGCAATATGCGCGACGTCACGCAACGTCGTTGCCAAAACATGCGACGCACAGAAAATTCGCAAAGTCACGAGAAAAGTACGAGGCCCCGCGTGAAATTCACGACCGGCGACGATCGAGTCGCAAGCTCGGCGGTCTCTGTGTGTTTCGTAAATAATTATTGTTAGCTGCAATAGTGTCGTGAGAGATAAAGAGTGAGGGATAGAGAGAGAAATGGGAGAATTTCGATATTTAATAATGTCCTCTTTATTAGAACGCGACGCGACATTCCGAAATATGCGTGCCACGTACGTGAAAACGAAATTATAACATGTAGCGTTATCTTGCAATTTAGGTGGTTTTATTGGGAACAATTCCGCACAGGGGTTGTAATTTCGTGTTAGGGCGCGGCTGAAATAAACACCGTGTGATAGCATGGCGAAAGGAAGTCAGAAGTTGGAGGATAAGATGTGGGGAATGAGTGCGGGCGGAGGAGGGAAGGCGTGGGAAGGCGCGGAGTGTATATGTGAGGCGAGAAAGGGGTCGTTTGAGCACATCTGGCAAGGTACCGTATGAAAAGGACGTGCGCGCAAGGTGCGAGGGAGAGAAAATAAAAATAGCGGAGTTAGTGGATCGGCCGGGTGGGGATGATAAAGGCGCGATAGCGAGGAGTGGATGGCGGGTGTGCACATTCGCGAGCGCGCGCGCGCGCGAAGAGGCGAACAACGAGAAATAAAACGGCGAGACATCGAGAGGGATGGAGGGATAACTCTAACGAGGATAATTGTCGAGCCTGTCCGGCTCCAACGACCCAGTAAAATGAAAACGCCCTCTCTCGAACGAAACGCTCCTCTCGACTAATAAGCACACTTGCAACTTCTCTTCGTTTGTTCCCGGGGAATTCGAAGGTGCACGGACCCTCGGGACTCTCAAGATGAAACATTCGGAGTATTGTAATAATGACGCCGGTTAAAAATTAATATCGCGTGTCTCCTGCTCGCCGATCGCTTCTCGCATTCGCGCGAACAGGAGACACGCTTTGGCTGTACACAGAAAAATATCACTCTCCTTCTTTTAAGTAATAGTTATCTTCAGAAGAATTTTTTTCTTGATACTTAAAGTATACTTGATTATAGTTTTCGGTCAGTAACTAACGAGGAAACATTGGCCAGTATTTTCTTGTTCAGTTTCTAAATAGTGTCGAATAAATCCTAGTCAGTAAAAACCAGCCGGTTTTTCCTGGAAACTTCTCTACTTGGGTCGCTTTATAAAATTATAACGACATAAAAATGCGAACATTTATCTGACAAATCCGAAGTTACAATCCAAGATAAATTTGTGAAGCATTTGAAACAACATTTGTAATACTCATTCGAATGCGGTATGTATTTCTCCGTGTACAGGTATTGTCGTGTTTGATTCGTTCGGTAACGCAACATTAGAGGCAGCATTAGAAAGCCTCGGGAATCATTTTGCGAGTATCTCCCGGACAAAAGAGTGCCTCGTTCCCGCGGCTACGGGACGAAGAGGGCGGAAGAGCGCGTCGCCGCGCTCGAATTGCATTTTCCAAGTTGCGTATTAACAGGCGCGACGCTAAGTCGCATAATTCGCCCGCTAATTCGCACGCAATTATATCTGATTCAATGCAGATTCACACATACGGAGCATGGACGGCGCGCCGTGAAGGCCGCCGCCGCTCTCGCACGGAATAGTTTCGAAAACCCGATTTCGCGGTTTGCCGCTCCGAAATTCGCGTTCAACTGACACGCCGGATCATCGGAAGTAAAGCTCCCGGTTTTTCCCGCGTTTTCGCGGTAACGCGATCGCCGGATTGCACCGCGATTGGCTCGCGCCGGTCACGTTTGATCCGTTAATGTAATAACGCGAAACCGGGCTCGCGGGGCGCGTACGCTCTCTCGGATATCGAGCGTATTCGAATTGATACGGGACCGTGAACTCTCTCTCTCTCTCTCTCTCTCTCTCTCTCTCTCTTTCTTCCTCGTCCTCCTTCCCGTTCATGACTATGATCCCCGATCTCGTTTGTCGACTCGTCGTCGTCGGTGCGACGACTCTTTCCTCCGACTTGCGGATTTTCCCCCCGGCGGATCGCGCGTCGCGATTTCAGCGATTTCACGCGAGCGGCTTTCCTTCACGAAATCTCCTGTGGAGTCGAGAAATCTGATTTCGCGCATCGATTAAATCCAAGAACATGAGCCATTTCTCTCTCTGTCTCTCCCTCCCCACGATTTGCTGGACTACGTGGCTACCTGAACCTCACACGTGCAATATATCGCGCCGCTCGTGTAACGTAACGGTCACGTCGATTGGACTCGCCGATCGCGTCACTGTACAACCACGCCAATTAAACGGGACACCGTCCAATCGCGATCGCGTTACGCAGTAGTTGGACCACCCGATCTCTCTTGATCGCAATTAGACCGCGCTTCGTAATCCTTTAAAAGGCCCTTAACCCCCCCCGCTGTAGGACGATTCGAAATTCGAGTATCGCGGAACAACCCGAGGTATCATCTGCGAGTGTTACGATCACCAAGAAGTGGGGGGACTCCACGTGAGCGCGTCCGTTACTAGCAACGACGTTATTACGATTCTTCTGGCGCGGCCATCGACCGTCGTTGTATCCTGCGCTTGGCTGCGAGCATCGAGTTCGTCTTTTTTTCCTTCTCTCCTCTTCCCCATCACCTTCTCTCTCTCTCTCTTTCTCTCTTTCTCGCGTGCACCATCTCTTTCACTGCCTCTTCCTCGACGATACGAGGAGAGACGAGTTGAAATTGGATCAGAGGGGGGAATTCCGGGGAATGGACCGCGTCTCGAGGGCCTATCGACTCTCTTTTACTTCCGCTCGACTTCACTCGATGGCCGGCCATCGTTGGCGGGCACGTTGCCGTATATAAGTGGTTTAAGTAGACGACTGCGCCAACAGGTCGCTGGCGGGACCGG
>NW_022639454.1:2993465-3026340 GCF_010583005.1 Odontomachus brunneus | reverse complement strand
GGGGGGGGGGGGGGGGGGGGGGGGGGGGGGGGGGGGGGGGGGGGGGGGGGGGGGGGGGGGGGGGGGGGGGGGGGGGGGGGGGGGGGGGGGGGGGGGCTTTTCATCGAGCTCCGGGCGCAACAAAGTCCGACACCGCCGTCGGCCAGGCCGAGTCCACTCCGATAGGTTAATCATTTTCGCGCCGGCGGTAGCGGAAAACCAAACCAGCTGCGTATATACGGTCTCAATGGAAAGAGGATTAAACTCTCATTGTTACAGCGGGGTCAAATCCAACTCCAGCGCGAATGTTTTACAAAGCAGGCCGACGCGAACGCGCCCGCGCGCGAGAGATTTGCGCGATCCTTGTTTTTCCACCGAATGCGCTCATGTACGTATAATCGTCGAAAGCGAGTTTGTATATGTCCATAAATATAAATTCGCGAGTGTTATTAGATTCATTTGTTGGTTATACGATTTCGGATTAAGGGGGCGCTGAAAACTTTATCGACAAAATATATTGATATTTTTCTGCAAAATTTATGTCGCATTGCTTGTGCAGAAATAAAATGCTTTTATAATAAATAACTTAAGCTTTTAAATAAAAAACAACGGTACATGCAAAAATAAAGAGAAACACTCTTCAATATGTGACAAAAAATATTTTAATATAAAATCTCACTTGGCGTAATATTCGCCTGAACTAGAAGTTCTGCAGCTTGTACATATCGAAAGTGTGGATGCTCCAAACAGAAAAATTTTGAAGAACATTGCTGTACTTCCGCATCTGAATTCAGAAGCTTAAGGGGATGTTGGAGTCGATGGCGAACTCGAACGATGTCGATAATGCAGAGACGATTGTCACTAACATAACTACGCTATTCTTTTCGTATTTCTTGTATATACAGAACTTACATGAATTTATGTTGCTTTGTTTTACCATATTCAACGGAAAACCTAACAATATATGTGTAGAAATTTTCTGCAAACTTTTTCGATATTTTTAAGCTTCCAAATGCAGATGTGAAGGTAGAGCAATGTTCTTTAAAAATTTTCTGTTTGGAGCATCCACACTTTCGGTATGTACAAGCTGCGGAACTTTTGGATTAGGCAAATCTTACACTAACTGACAGCTTGAGATTTTATATTAAAAATTTTTTCTTCGTTTTCGTCACATATCGAGCAATGCTCCTATTTATTTTTGCACTTTCATTGCGTAAAAGCATTTGTAGTAACCAATACTTTGCAGACGTAAACTTTGCAGAAAAATGTCAGTGTTCTGTCGATAAAGTTTTCAGCCTCAGCATCCCCTTAAGAATATCGAAAAAGTTTACAAGATTTCTACACATGCGTGGTTAGGTTTTCCGCTGAATACGGTAAGACAAAGCAACACACGTAAGTTCTGTATGTACAAGAAATAGGATAGTTGATTGTGTTAGTGACGATCATTTCTGCGTTATCGACATTTTTCGAGTTTGTCGTCGACTTCAACTCATTCCCTTAACCGAATGGGCATTCATAGAAACTGCTTTCGGTCTCTCGCTTGCCCAACTCTGACGTGAATCGAGACGTGTGTGGTGCGGCGCGAACGTTGACTCTTTCTACTTTCTCGTCGGCACGTCCGCAAGATTTAGGGAGAATTCTCTTACCTTGAGTAGAAAGGCAGAAGCCAATCAGAACTCGCGGTGGTGGTCAGATGCTAGTCGGCAGTTTCTGCTTTTCTACCAACGCGAGTTCTGATTGGCTTCTGGCTTTCTGCTAAAAATGTGTGAATTCTCCCTCAGGTTGCGTCGTCGAACGCGGCTGATGATTTTCGGCGGATCCTCTGAAAGGAGGGATCTTTTCCGCGTCTGCTAATCTCGCAGATTTTTTCCGCAACCGGGAGCATCAGCGCGAATTGGTGTTAATCGCGCGACGAGCGGAGATTGTTGACGCGATTGCGTTCCTCTTTATTTTTCTCCCACGCGCATTTACTGGATCCCGCTGTTTCTCGATCGAGACGTGGTTTCTGCCGGCGGTCCCGCTGTGTTTCGGAATATCGCGAAATATTACGCGCCGCTAATACGCGCCTCAAAGTGGCCGATCGTACAGTCAGTGGCCGCGCGAACATAATTGCGGCGAATGAACTAACCAGCAAATTAGTCGACTGACAAGCACTGGGTAATAGATGCACGAGGAAACCGAAACCGGATGATTCATGCCTGATTGGACAGCGCGAGACGCTTCGTTGCCTGGCCGCAACAATAGACTGCATAATTCTGTCAAATGAGATGCGCCATGCTTGAATGGATCCGATGCTCTCGTTTTGACAAAGTGCACGTCACGGCTGCCGGTGTTCTTGGCAAGATACTGACGATCGATGCGGGCTCATTTGCCGTTGACGAAATCTAGATTGGCCTATTCACGATGAGCGTGTCCTTCGTCGCTCCACGTTTGATCGACCAAAGACGCGGGACGCGCTTCCGATTTCCCCTAATCGAGGCGTAGAAATCGGACATAGACTACGACTAGAATCTCAGGGGAGATGGCAAAGATGCTGCATCGTTTGGGGGGATGAGGGAGTGTCGTGCATTTTTCGACAAAGAAAAAGAAAGGAAAAAGATCTTTAAGCAAGTAACACCTATAAAGACGACCGTCGCGCAAAATTTGTCAAGTGATAAAAGGACAATTATGAAAATTCACGGCATGTCTTTATCCCCCTCCGTCTCTCTGTATCTGTCTCTCATTAGCGATACTCGTGCGCGCGGTCGCGCAAAAATGCGCGAGGGAGGGATTAGTTCGCCGTGATGCGACGGAAAATGCACCGCGGAAGGCGTGCCGTTTTGGCGAGCCGGGCAAAAACAACGGGAAAGTCTGAGGAGAAAGAGAAAGAGCGGCGAAACGAGGATAACGCTCGCGAGGCGAGTGCGGAAACTGCGGAACCGCGAAGAATGCCGAGAAATCGAAGAAACCGGGAAACCGTGGAGAATGGCGGAAGATAGCTGGAGAATGGCTGAAGGAGCCAGAGAGCGCGAGGATAAGCGGTGCGCTACGAGAAGTTATTCCAGAGGGTAGTTAAATGTATATACATATGTATATATATATATATGTGTGTGCGTGTGTGTGTGTGTGTGTGTGTGTGTGTGTGTGTGTGTGTGTATACAGCGCACTTACGCGCGACGTCTCCCCAGGGCGCCGAAGCCACATTAAGCATTATCCACAACGCTTACACCGTAGTCCCGGCTCCGTTTCAACGTTATTTACGCGAAACATCGGAGTGATACAAACCCGCGCGTTCGTGCATTGCCGCGTCGGGGCGTTCCAATGGTTCGCTCATGTCCAAACCTGCTGATGATTTTCCGTGAACCTTGAAAGAGAGAGAGAGAGAGAGAGAGTGTGTGTGTGTGTGTGTGTGTCTCGACAAAAAGAGATCTTTCCAAAGCATCTGCTCATGAATCCCAACGACTTTCCGTAAGATCTTTGTCGCGTGACCGGAAGTAATAAGTCCCGATATTCATGCGCGCGCGAGGTCGGGATCGTTAATGTAATTACGCGGCGGTACGACGAGATTCACCAAAGAAGCCTGGCTCTTTAATCCTTTACATTTTTCTCGCATCTTCATTCGCCGGAACTCTTTGTGTTCTCTCGCGCCGCTTCCTATTTCTCTGTCTCAGTCGCCGTATCTTTTTCCGCAGCCGCCGTTTCCTGGCGCGACACGTTCTATTTTTCCCGTTCGTTTTGTGCTTTTCTCTCCACCTTCCCTTTGCTATCCCTTTCTCCCCCTCCTTCCTTTCCATTTTCTCCTCTTTCTTTTGCATCCCGTGTCGTACTCCCGTCGGTCAGTTTCGTTAGATCTCCGTGATACTCGCCGCACTTTTTCGCGACGTGCCGTTTTTACGTGTATGTCGTAACGTCCCTGTAATTCCGCGTTACTTTGCGAGGCATTACGTAAATCAGCCCCGCGATAACTGAAATAAACCGGAAGGACACTCGGACTGACGATACGCGCGGCGCTATATAAAAATTCATGCACATATTAATCCGCAAGAGTCGTGCAGGGCTCCGCGCGTATCCAGTATAAAGAGAAAATAAATCCAAATAAAGAGAAGAAGTATTTGCACACTCCCCGATTTTTTTTCAGGTGCGATATCGCGTGAGAAGGAACATTTGTCGCCACCGAGCACTCGTATTACGTGCTATTGACTCGCGAGAGAGGACGATTCCCACGAAAGCTATCCCCGCTGCAACATATTTTTCTTCTTTTATTAAATTTATTCAAAGAGACGAGACACGCGCAAATACTTTTTTTGTCAGCTGTATGCGCCTCTCTGAGTGTCCACGTGTAATTTGTGTTTGAAGCGATGATTTCTCTCCGTTTCGCTGGCGTCTCTTTCCTCTCACGTGTGTGAGATTTATTTCGCGTTTCGGAATACTTGGGTCGTGCGGTCACGATGAAGGGAGCTCGTCAGTTCAATTGCATCGCGACGGAAAATCCGAGTGATCGTGTTACACAGTCGCGGACGAGAAACACGATCGATTACGCGCGCGATCGCGAAATTAACAACGTCAACCTCTCCTTATCAGTGATATGGATGTGCCTCTTAATTAACGCCGTTGTGAATACGCGATACGAGTAAATAATAAATCGTCGCTGAATGTATGCCCGTTTGAAACCAGTCCGCGCGCATCATTGTGAACGATGTTGTAATTATTCGGCTATTTTGCGCGTTGTTGCTAACGTCGCGATCGACTAAATAATAAATCGGTATTGCTCGCATCCTCCGCGTTCATTAGGCCGAACACGCGTTATACCACCGGCATAGGGCGGGAGGGGAATAAAAATAACACGGTGACTATCGTTAATTAGTCGTTAATGGATGTTTGCTCGCGTTACAGGCGCCGAAAGGGGAGCAGGCGGCGGTATCCACACGAGCTTTGCGCGAGCCGTAGCTTACCCACCGTTACGGGATAGTTAAGCCGTATACGCGTATACGCATACGAACGCATGTGGAGCACGCAAGCTGCGCTTGCTCTATGCTCCCGTGTGTTTACGCAATTATTAATGCTCCCATGCTCACGCTCCGTGATACAAAACGGGAACGACAAAGTGGAACGCCGACGGGCGCGATGGGTGCACGTGGGAGTAAGGCGGGTGAAAGCAGATTAGGGCCACGTGACGCGCCGGAAAGAAATTCAGCCGCAGTTAACGACGGCCCGCACTTACGATAGTTTAACTCTTTATGGACTACCGCGGCTCCAAAGCTCGAGCGTTGAGCGAAGCTTCGCAGCTCTGAGTCTGGGTTTCCCTTCCCACTCGGACCTCCCCGTCTGCCTGTTGTCGTTATTATTTAATGAGTCCGTCGAGGGCGGCGTGTCGTCATCGATAAATCGAGCGGAATGTTCGTTTCAAGATCACCGGCCTGCTGCACCGGCGATTAGTGACGAAATTGTGGGAGTAGCGTTTCGAAGGAATTGAGCAATTGACCTCTTTAGTGGTGATTTGAAATGACTGCGCGATTATCCCCAGTTATTTTTTAACAGACATATCTGGATATCTCCTTATTGCTGTTTCCTCTGAAGAATTTCATGGAATGTATCTAATTTTCATTTGCACCTGCTGTGCGTTAAAAAATAATACAATAGTTCGAGTGAATGAAAAAGAATTTAACATTTTAGAATTTAGAATTTTCTCAGACATATCACTCGAGGGGTTAAAAAGAGATAGACGGGATTGACGTTCGATTCGCAACGGCGAGAATGCGCAGGAGAAAATAATATGATAATTGCCGAACGACGGGCTCGTGGCGCGATTAAATCAAGAACACAGGAAGCAAGAGGCGCGTGTGCGTTAACTCTTGATAAAAAATGCGCGTTGCTTAGTTATGCCGCTTCATCCCCTCGACAGTGCAAGCTCGCCGCGAGTGTCACTCGACACGCGGCCCGTGGCAGTATATCGTGAGTCTAGTCCAAAACCAGGTTAGCTAACAGCATTAATTATCATAAATCTACAGAGCTACGGCGTGAAAACGCAAGATGCGGAATATTGCATAACGCGAGCGTACATATGATTCATATTGATAGCGGTACGGAATAGCCGCCGGCGAATAACCGCTGATTTTCACATCGTCGTCTCAAACGACGTGAAATTCTCCGGAATTCAAAAGCGGCACAGTTATCACACCCACGTTGCACACGGCTCTCTCGCGAGTATTATAAATATTATATTACACTGAGAGCTTCTGATCGCGCACTTTCGGTATCGCATCCATCTTCATTCTTTCACGAAGATTCGATTCGGAGTAATGCGCGGAGTTATAGCCTTGCGAAGTTGTCAGCCATGGAAGAATGGAAATGAAAAATACAGACAATATCACATGATATCAGACAGAGAGATAACAAGAAGGGAATAAATACGTATCAAGTAGGTGCAAAAAATTTGGCGTTTTTCTATTAAGTCATTGTAGGAAGTTTGGGTATTAAAATAAAAATGAGGAGTATATATTGTTCATTTTACTCGTAAAAATTATGAAGTCTTCGAAATTTGATGAATTCTTTTATTTTTTATTTTTTTTTTTGATGAATTATTTTATTTGATGAACACGACGAACCTATTGGGCCAACCTAATAAAATGCGAGTCATGAGTGCGAAATTCGGCGGGATTCGTCTCGACAGCGCGATTCGCGAGTACACGGAAAGAATATTGTAGTAAAAATTATCATATAAAAATAATCATATTTATATGGTCATTTTTACCATATTTTATTATAATTTTCGTAATAGTGCCAGTCTATTCCTTCTATACTACTAAAATTGTATTGTAATTTTTATTACAATATTCTGTTCGTGTAATAATCATTCTGAGCGACGTAAATTCGCGAATTCACACGCAGGAAAAGTGTTCAGCCGAATCTCCTTCAAACACCTGCTCCCGAACGCCGAAGAGCGTTATTATCGCCGCTAACAACGACGTAACGGGCGGGATGAGAGAGCGTGGAATTAAAGCGGGCAAAAACGAGGACCTGCCCCACGGGAGGAAGTTATGTTGTAGGTGGGTTAGTTAGGCATGCATGTGGCGCAGAGCAGCGCGGCGTTCCAGCCGCATACATCGCGCGTCTGCGCCGGGAGAGGCGGATAAGCCTCGCATGATGCACGTTGCACTTATGCTTTGTGTCTACCTGAAACGACACTAATAGCTCGCAAAAGTGGCGGGGGAGAGAAAGGAGGGAGGGAATGGCGTAGGACAGGGCTGAGGATGCCTGTGCATCAAATAAAAGGAGCGACTGAGGGTAAAAGGGAGTGGCGGGTGGGAGGGCGCGGATTCTTCCCTCGAGCGTGGAAATAAACGGAGATTGACGGCGGAATGTGCGCGGAGAAATAAGGTAAATGTCGAAAGGTAATTGTAGAAACGAGATAAGGATAATCGAGGAATAGCGGAGCATCGCGAACGCGCGCACGTAACGCGATAAACTCGCGTATTTCTGCGTGTATGTATGTGTATGTTGAGCGCAAACGCTCCGTTCCATTTTATAAATCTTAAGTGCGTAACTTTGTTACCTCTCCCTCGTGGCCATGTACACACGCAATCTATGTATATATATTTTTTTTTAAATCTGCGGTAAAGCTCGGGAAAATCTTGGAAAAACGCTGAGAGAGCGAGAGAGGGAAAGCCAGTCTTATCCGTCTTATCGGAGATGTGGTACAAGTAACAGATTGGATATTCTCGTGAACGTTGATTGCGTCTACAGAAATACAATTACGCGTGGGACGTCCTTCTTCGAGGCGGGGGCGCGTTTCTTCTCGATCGCAAATTCTTTGATTAATTTCACGGCGATTCCCGCTGAGGAGATAACGGGTCGTTACCTTCTTCGCAATTTTTTTCTAATTTCTACCGTCCAACGTCTCAGCGTGCGCGCGCGACCATATCTCAGACTAAAATTCTTTAAGGACAAATTCCGCTCGAGATTGTTCGAGAGGATGAGGTTTCGTTGCTTATTAGCGGCTGTAAATTTCAATTTCGCGAGAAGCTCCCTGTGAGCACGATAGCGAGGAAAAATTAATGGCGTTTCGATGTTTCTGCAAAAGCCGGGATTGAAACTGATCAAAGAGGCTGCCACGTGGAGTCAGAGAGGCGTAGAGAGGGAGCGGGAGGCACGGTTGGACTCATTTAAGGATATTAACACGTTCGCTATCGGCGAACGTCACACATATAGAGGGCGCGCACCATTTTCATGGTAGATCGGCGTCACACGTACGCGACACGTCGATCGACCTCTTTGATACGCTTTCTTTGTATATAAGTAAAAAATATGCGCTACACTGCGCGGAAGTTCTTTAAAGAGGCGCGCTCTCTCGTATGGCGAGCAAGAGTCGTCGAATCCGCGCGGCATATATGCGAACATACGCCGGGAGAGTTAGTACCGGTGCTCGTCGCCGACGAAAATAGAACCTCTGCATATTCGATTTCCATCGATTATGGATGCGTGGCCGAGCTTAATATCTTGTAAAATCCTCAAGCGTTACACCTACGTGCGCGACACGCGCGGATAAATAATTCATGTCGTTCGAGTCCGCGAGTTAATTCAAGTAAATGCCTCCGATATATCGGCCGCGCGACGTGTGACGGCATGGTATCTGCTCGCCGACGATGCAGAAGTCGACTGCGCCCACACGCGCGCACGTGGTTTTTGACGTGCATGAATAATGGCGAGTCATCACTATTAACCAAAGATTCTGAATGTCCCATAAATTTCGAGGGAGCACACAGCGGAGCTCAGACTTGCCGATAAATATTCCTGCTAGCGATGACATCACTGCGAAGTACTGAAGCTCTGTATTATGGATAACGTTCATAGCTCTCGCGTCGTCTGAATTTCGCCCAGATCTCTCTCGCGGCGCTTGGCCGAGGCTGATTCCCGACCGTGGCTTTTGTGCGATGTACGAAATTTGCCATCATAACGTCGCTTGCAAGTACATATGTGGCGATAACGTTGCTGTGTGATTGCCAATCGCGCGGTATCGCATATCGAAAATGCACGAGACGTCTCGGAGTTTTAAGCAGTCTGTGCTATCAGTCACTGTGTAAAGTTTGCTTCACTACGAATACCCGAATTTGAAATTCAAGTTAGATGTGTGTTTCTTTAATTAAATCGTAATTATAAACGTAATGTCACGTGTATCATGACTCAATTAAAAACTCAAATCTGACTCCAAGATCCGTATTAATTGTTGTCACTTGAAACTTATCTCGTGTGAGATATTCAAGTTTTATTGTGATATACGTGACTTTACCTTTGTAATCGTGATTCAATTAAAAAAAAAAAATTTTGAATGCTTCAAACAAAAAAAGAACATTGCTGTACCTCCGCATCTGAATTAAGAGGCTTATCGGAAAAGAATCTGAATTAAGAAGCTTATCGAAGAATATCGGAAAAGTTTGCTGAAAGATTTCTACACATGCGTGATTAGCTTTTCCGCTGAATATGGTAAAACAAAGCAACATACGTAAGTTCTGTAAAGTACAAGAAAAGGATAACGTGATTGTGACGATTGTCTTTGCGTTATCGATATTTTCCGAGTTTGTCGTCGACTTCAGCATCCCCTTAACGTCTTACCTAAGAGACGTATTTCCTTGCAATCACAAATCTCCGGTCAAGTCTTCGGTTGAAATGCTCCAGCTAAATTGCAACACGTACGTGTCCACGGATAACGCCGTTATCGTCGTTACGGTGACACGGTGCGCGATCGATAAGGAGCAGAGATTGATGTCACGGTGCTGAGCGCCGGCACAGGCCGAGAAAACGAACCTTTAAATTTCACATTCGCGCGCCTCATATCCCTCATACGCGCGCGCACCTCTTCCTTGCGTCTCTTCCTCGTTACCGCCGTTGCCGTTCTTTACGTCACGTTTTACGAGCCGTTCGCGGTCTCGGCGCACTTTTCTCTCTCTCTCTCTCTCTCTCTCTCTCTCTCTCTCTATCTATCTCCCGCGCGCATTCTTTTTATTTACTCCCTTTATGCAATATTAGCGATGCCGTTCGTAAATATGGAAACGTCGGAACCAGCTACCCCGCGTGTAAGTACCGCGAGCCGAGCTTAACGAGCACCCGCGAAACTTAACGGCGCGCGCCCTGCAGGTACCTTCAGCTCCGTTCTCCAGTGTAACCTCCAGCGGAACCATCTCTTCGTCCTCTCTCTGTCACTGCTCTCTGTTTACGTGTTTCTTCTCCTTTTTACGATTCGCCTCTTTGCGGCGTTTCTTCTCGCTCTCCCGAACTTTCTCCATTTCCCGTCTAATAATAAAGATATGTACGACCGACGGCGATTTAATGGGAATTATTATCGGCGATCGGAAATTGAATTATTGAAACGGAACCGTACACGTAAATATAGAACAGACGCGAGCTACCTGTCCTAGACGGAATAGACGACCGATGGTTTGATTTAAAATATGTAACGTCAATATCACACACACTTATACATATCTGTGTATATTTCTCTGTGTAATTATACGCATGTGCGGCACACCGTAGCGCCGTTCATTGTTATCATTAGATTCATATTAATGCTGGACATTGGTCGTGCATACTCTTTTGCTATTGCGAATATATTCTAGATCAATGAATAACTGTTACGCTCGATCGTATTACCTCAATTGTAAAAATATGTTCTTCCCGTTAATATCTCGTGTGATTATCTCGCTCGTTCATACCTCTCCCTCTCTCTCTCCCTCTCTCTCTCTCTCTCTCTCTCTCTCTCTCTCTCTCTCTTTCTCTCTCTCCCTCTGTTTCTGGAGTGCCAACTGCTATTTCTTCCTGAATTAAATTAGCCGCTTCGAAGTTTCGCGGCGAGGCAGCGGGAGAAAATGAGAGACGCGTCTAAGAATCGACGTCCATCTCGTGGCGAATTCTCTTCGCGTGATAACCTACCGTGGCGCGTCGCGCCGCATCATGGCTTGGAGAAGACATATACTTCAAATATTGCTAGGACGGAGAAACTTCTGCTTTAATGGCTCGCATCGAGACTTGGAGACATTATCGGATTACCAATAAATCACGCTGACTCGGTTTCAAAGAAGAATGCGCCAGATAGAGAGAGATATATATGGAGAGAGTGAGAGCGCGCGCGCATCACCGGTATTATTTATCTCGTCGCTTTGGTATAACAGCCGTTTCCTCTTCTCTTTTACATGTAAAAGGCACGTAGTAAAGCTCATTTCCCGTTATTCGACCTACGCGTCTCTGCAGCCGCCCCCTAACCCGCGCCGCGCCGCCTTCATTATTTCTCTTGACTTCCCACCGTCTCTTCCTTGCTCGAATGCCATCCCCTCCCCCCGTCACCCTGACGCCGTTCCCCACTCTCCCTTGCAGTCCGTCTCTTTCCTCTGTCTTGTCGTACGCAATGTTTTATTTCATTCCCCTTTCGCTCCTTCGCACCTCCGCGCTCACACACCTCCCGTTTCCGGTGGCCGTAGGGGCGAGCGACGACGGTGGCGTTGGCGGCGACGGGGCGATGGAAGGGGGCGCGGGGAAAATATTATTCAAAGCAAGATTTACATTTTTACGACGCCGCCATTTTCTACCGAAGGCACCGGCGAGAATAGGAATTAGATTCATTTACATACATATATACGCGACCGCGCGCCAACTTCCCCTTCGCGCACCGTCCCCCAGCCCCGCGAGTCGACCGCCCAGTAAAGGAGATTAATGCCTTGATTAGTTCGTTTTCTGCGACTTATCGCCCGCTCCGGGAACCGCCACTCCCGCGGGCCGGCCAACCCTTTCCTTCGCGTACGCGCTCGCTGCGACCGAGACTTTTATCAGGTCAGCGCCGAAGTTCCGCCGCGGCGGTCTCGCGGTTACGAAATTATGCAAAGGATCTGTCAGAAGGTGTCACCGGCGGTCTCCCGAGACTACACGTATCGCAGCTTCCTCCGGCTTCTCGATAATAAAATTGTGCATAATTAAAGTGACGGGAATAATTGGCGATGCCGCACGCCCCGTAGCGGTGTGTGATGTAGTCTGTGGTCTCCCCTTCGCGACAACTTGATCACTCTGTCGCTGAA
This sequence comes from Odontomachus brunneus, assembly GCF_010583005.1. NCBI lineage: Eukaryota > Metazoa > Arthropoda > Insecta > Hymenoptera > Formicidae > Odontomachus > Odontomachus brunneus. The sequence continues at coordinate 3,014,323 of NW_022639454.1, read as the reverse complement.
GCGAGTGCGGAATGCACGGGACGTGTTTTATACGCGGTTCCCCTTAACTTAGTGACGTTAATTTAAGGATCTTTTAGCGCGTTGTCCTGCGCAAAGGGGATGTCGTCCTCTCTTTCGATATTGTCGTATGTTCTCTGGATCGGCGCGTCGCCACAGCGATCTTAATCTCACGCAGGAAACTTGCCTGGTTTGCACGTCGAACGCGTGAAAAAATCCGACGAGAAACACGTAACTCGCGGCAACTCGGATCAGCGCCATTTTATCTCCGCGTTCTAATGAGGGGCCGGGGAAATTTCCGCGGGGAGGAAAAGACGCGCTATATTTTTAGATTGCGTCCAACTGCCCCGGCTAATCTTGCTTCGCGCGCGCAACAATTCTCCCGTGCTTCGAGCTTCAGTCGCTCGACAGAAGATTACCATGCCGATACGACGGACTGAGCACCGGCAGCAAGTCGCAATACGGGGAGGAACGGGGGATGAGGGGCACCGGGGTAACCGGTCGTCTTCCGCGGTTGTTTGACGAAGATCCCCAAGTCGTAACGAGATTAATCGCATATCTCCGTCGATGGAGATGCCGATAACCGGCGGCGGACTTGGAGCGCGGCCTTAATGCGCCGGAATTCGATCGAGTGCACCTGATTGCGCGCGACGGCCTCCGATCTAAAACAATCTGCGCGGATATTACTTCCGGACTTGTAATCAGGGCGCGCGATTGTACTTACGGTACATGCACGGCGCACAGTCATTAAGATCGCCAATGAGCAGCGGGCGTTAACGTCGCAATGGCCGGATATTGCGCGGATCGTTGCGCGCGAATTAACGCCGAACACTCGCGACCGCCGTAAATACGTCACTTTATTCGCAGCCGGCTCCGTTAATGCGCGAGATTCTTGACCATGTCTCTTTCCCTTTCTCTCCTTCTCTCCCCTTTCTCTCTCTCTCTCTCTCTTTGTCGGAGAGAGACCAGGAAACTGGAAATCGCGGTCTGGGCGTAGCCGCACGATCGGCGTCGCGCGAGACACGATTGAAATTGAATTACGCTCGGGTGGGGATCAAGGAGAGTCCCGAGTGTGCCGTAAAGATTATTATTACATTATAACCGGTTACAACGGCTAATAATACTTAATTAAACGCGGATGGCGAATTAATTGCGGGGAACGTCAGTCGAGATGAATTCGCAAGCGTTTCGTTGCAATCACGACGGCAAATCGGCGATTTGCGATTTGATCGTTCGCCAAGGGAGCAGTTTTCATCGACATCTCGCACGATCTGATCGACCGAACCACGCGAAGTGGATATAACATGAAATTTGAGGACGATGGTGAAAAATGTGCGACGCTATTTTTGCCGTGAGGAAGAGAGAAAAATGATCTAACTAAAATTAAAGTTTTTTAGCCCTAATGATATTTCTTAATTGTTATTAACATGAAAATAATGGTAACATGCACATATGATTATTGTCGCTGATATTTTAATAGAATTTAATAGAATTGAAAAAAAAGTACTTTTTCTTACCATAATTTATAGTGATTATTTCTCTATGTGAATATAATTTAGCAAATATCAAACATTTTCTTGTCAGTACGAACACTAATAACACTGGCATCTAATTCTGGATTCTTATTGCTTTGATTTTTACGTACGAATTTTCAAACTTTTAACGTAAAATATATTCGTACGCATATATTCACAATATTGAACATTTTAATATTCGTATTTAAAGATCAAAACAATAAGAATGTCCAGAGTTGAGTGCCAGTGTCATTGGTGTCCAGGCATTGGCATTTTCGCCTTGCATGACTTATCAAGACTCAGTAACATCTGACCAATCTCATTAGGGACCAATTTCAATAGAACTATGGAATAAATTTCAGGGTACGTCGTGGCTGCGAGAGTTTCGCGAATTTGTTCATTTTTATTTTTTTCGTGTCCATTACACCGGCGACCGGAGATTTCAAACGCGACGTATAACGGATTCGAATTCAATGATTTAATTCGCATTCGTTACATTTTGTCTGGCCGAGCTGCCGACATTTCCGCGTCTCTCTCTTCTCTTTTTTATTAGCCGGAATAAAACACGCCCCTTTGTACATTCTCGCGATGCGACGATAAAAGAATAATCGAGCGCTTTCTTTTAAGCTCCACCGGTGCAGAAGGATAAAAGGTAAACGTTTTAGGAATTTCTCGTCCACCTCGTCCTCTTGTGCCTCTCTCTCTCTCTCTCTCTCTCTCTCTCTCTCTCTCTCGCTTACTCGCTCGTTCTCTCGCCACGAGGCCGTCCTTTTGGCCTGCTTTCCGCGAGAGGGAAACATAAATTTCGCCAACCGAAGATTTCCTTCCGCCCCGGGGCACCGGCTGACCAAAGCGCAGCTTAACCCCCTAATCCGTATTATTATTCTGGGATTAACGTTTCAAGGCGAGTGAAAATTTTTTGTCCAACTTGGAGCGAGCGCGCGCTATCACATTTTCGGGCGCGAAATGCGCAAGGAGAGGGGGCAAAATTGTTCCAATTTCTGTCTTTAAATTGGTTTTCACGCTTTCATTCAAAAGGAAACCAGAGTAGGCGGAATTTGTTTCGTATGTTACACCACACACGCACACACGCACGCATACGTGGTGTAATTAAAAAATTGCATCGACCGATAGCCCTCAACTTTATTGTTAACAAACATCTCCGCGCGGTCGCTCGATATTTAAAAAATTTTTTTAAATGTTTTTTCTCTTCCCTGCGCGAAAGTGGCCGCTTCCCAACGTTGTAACGTTTCGATGATGAAACTTCAAATGAAAACGCGTGAAAGTTCATTTGAAATTGAATAAAGTATCGCGTGACGTCCCGCTATTTATTTGCATTCTCCCTGAAACGGGAGCGAGCAGCGCTTTTCAACACTCCGAATGCCCCTAATTTAATTAACTGAGAAATGAATTTTTCAATTCTCGCAGCGCGCGATTCAGCGGATTCGCCGGTCCTCCGTTGTCATTACCGTCGCCTGTCGCGAACGAGCGCGAGACGCGCGGAATCCGCGCGCATTATTTAAATTACCGTCTTCGACAATATATCACCGGCGGCGCGTCCCTCCCTCCTTTGCGCGGCGCTTCCGCGCAAACCACACTGAGCGCACGAGATTCCCTTTTAACACGATGGAAACGCCGGAATTCCCGTAAACGGAATCCACGAAGTAGGAAGTCGTGTAAAATTTCCAGCGGAAACATTTACTCTCGCCCGTTTCTCGGGCGCGACTTCCCGCGGATCAGCCGTGGAAGAACGATTGTTTTTATCTCGGATTACCCGCCCGATTGTTTCTCCATCGAATTAGCCGAGTGTATCGGCCGAGGGAGACAGAGAAAGAGAGAGAGAGAGAGAGAGAGAGAGAAAGAGAGAGAAAAAGAAAGCGTATGTTCGCGCATGAGCGCATCACAGTCGTTTACGAGCGCGTCCGCCGGCGCGGACTGCGTTAACTCGTTTACTTTTAAAACGCAGCACGTCCATCTTAACAGCTACTGAAGGACCGGCCGAGGCAGCGAGGAAAAATCACGGGACTTCATTTCCCGATCGATACGACCGGGATACTCGCGGAGTGCCGTAGTCGTAGTCGTCGTCATCGTCGTCGCACTTGACCCACCGTCGCAAAAAATTAAGTCCGGAAGCCGCTCGATGTAGCTGCTCTTCATAGCAGTCATGGCGGTTAACGAGGCGACCAACTTGTTTAAGCCTTAAATACGTAAACTCGTTTATCTTTCCCAGCTGCTTAAACTGGCGCCGCGAGATCCTCTCTTTACGCACGGGGCCGGAGAGAGCGAGAGACGGGGGAAATTAATTTCACCCGCGGCTCTTGACCGTTTTCCTCGCGTTAACCCTCCCTCCCCGTCCCTACCATCCCTTACGTTTTATTTCGTTTCGCCGCGCATTGTAGCGGGATATTCCGAGCGTTCATTCATCGCGATAAGACCTTACTTTACCTTTAATATTTTTATGGGTAGAATAACGAGAAGGGAGCCGATCGATGACCTTATTCTTCGCGCGTAAGCGCTCCGATACATCCACGAGGCACAGTTTCCCCCTTTCTTTTTTGTTTCTTTTTTCTTAGTACTAGACACTACAAGAGCGCGCTGTCGCGCACTATTAATTCAATTCTTCAGTCTTATTCAAGTAAGCTCGCACTGAAAAAAAGGTATCTCGTCGTCAAAACGAAAATTCCGCGCACCGAACCATGGTTTGGTTAAAACGGGATCAATCAAGTGTTTCATAGCTGCTATCAAAAAAGTTTAGTTTACCGTTATGTGTGTTTTGCTTTCTCAACAACAAGTGAGAACATGGCAATGTCAACCAAATAATATGTACGAAATATTTCAGTTTCAAATACAAAAATGAACTTTTCAGAGAAAAATATATGCAATCGTGTAAAAAGAGAGAAATATTAAAGAATAATATAAAAACATGTGTTTTGCTTTCTCAATAACACAAGTGAGAACATGGCAATGTCAACCAAATGATATGTACGAAATATTTCAGTCCCAAATACAAAAATGAACTTTTCAGAGAAAAATATTTGCAATCATATAAAAAGAATAATATAAAAATACGCAATAGCCCCAGCGACTCACTCGTGTGAGGAATCAATGCGATTTACTTCTACATTCCATGCACTACGTGATACGAACGTCCTGCGAGCGTTCAAATTGCACGCTCACCATTTCACCATTTCATTGATATCCAGCGACGTCCAGGTCGACGAGGCCCACCGCATCCGTCCAATGTCCAGCCTCCTCAGCATCCAGCCCTCGTCCCATGTCGATCACTTCTCATCCACCACTGCTCTACATTAAGCTGCATTCGCGACCGCGATTATTTTAACGACGTTCAACGAAACAGGATTTAAAATACGTACGAAAAATACGAGACATAAAATATGCGATAAATAGCACGGCGCTTTGAAAATATACTTGGAATTCGCGAATTGCGTGCGAGGAATCGCGAACTGAAGATCGTGGCATTGTCGACAGAGTCACGAGAGAAAAACGGAAGATACCTGCAGACGATTCTACTCTGTCGAGAATGGCATCTCGTCGTTGAGCATTTCGTTCCGCGAGAATTCGCATTTTTAAAAGACATAATAAATATACGTATTGAGAATTGAGAGATAATTGCGATCGAAATGTTGCATCATTCTCGTGAGAAAAATTGAGAAAATTGCCCCAATCAATATTTTATTCCTACACTTATGGCCAGCCTTGCTACGTGAAATAATTTATACATAAATTAACGAATTTTCTTTTCTTATAACCTGTTTATCTTTTCACTTTTTTTTTGGCACTAGAAATATCGGGTTTTCAAGGATTGGAATCTTTCAGTTAAAGAAATTTAGAATGGTTCGTATCTCAATTATGCCAATTTTGTTACAATTTTAATTAAAATTGCTGGGTTTCTCTCTTGGTTTGGCTGAAATTCGAACCATTTTTGACTAATTTAGCACAGGTTTGAAATATTTCGGTTAGAATGTCAGCTAAAGAAATTTAGAATGGTTCGTATCTTAGATTTGGCGATTTTGTTAAAAGTTCAACTAAAATTGCCGAATTTCGGTTTGGCCGAGATTCGAACCATTTTTGACTAATTTAGCACAGGTTTGAAATATTTCGGTTGGAATCTCGGCTAAAGAAATTTAGAAATTTCTTCAGAAGGTGTGAAAGTGAAAGGCTTGTGAAAGGAGATCTTGAATAACAAGACTAAATAGAAGAGAAGACGTTGATAAGAGGCTTGTGGCCCGAGGAGCATTATTAGAGGAACAAATTTACGTTTACAGGACTTACAGCAAATTGTAAATCTCGACTCGCGACAGTCGTAAAATTTATCGCATGAAGTAATCGCGAATTCCGTGTGTGCTGGTGCAATTTTGATGCACACTTGATACCGCTCAAAACAAGTAGAGGATCACATTGAATAAATGATAGCTTTATCGAATTGTTCAATAGCTCAGTTAATTCACGGCTTAATTGTAAACTACGCGGCTTGACGATGAAAATCATATATAGAGATTCATAAATTCATCAAAATCAAAAATATTATACGGCCCGTGTCGTATACACACTCACACGTGTCAAGTATTATTGACTTTCCGTTAGATTTAAAATTTCCACGCTTTGCTACCGGAAACTTGATAGGCTATTTACCTATTTTCGATTGATAATATATTTGGCTGTATTTACCAGCACGCATCCGGTTGTCTTCATACACTAAACGGACGTGAATTCGCTAGTTCAATAGCTCAACTATCCCTCGGACAGTACAAACATTTAGAGAAGCAATCCTCTGCTTGTTTCGGATAATACATCTCAATGGACGATACAAATGCATACATGCAAATCTACGATCTATGTAAATCGCATTGTTAAAGTTTCTATAAGCGCCCGCCACCCTTAAATTTTTATATTTTTATTTCTCTGACTCACCAAATTATGAACTCAAGGCCGGCCGTATTCTGCTACAAATCTGGAACAAGGAAATAAATCAGTATTTGGTAAAAAAATATATATGTGTATTTATATAATTTGAAATCTATCTATTAAACAATAGAATGGAATAAAAACGGAATTATTCTGATTAGCTGACCCCCACTATATCAATTTATATAATTTTATATAATTTGACCGATTAAATAAGAGAATCGATGACTTGGCAAGAAAAATGCTCCCGTAAACACGAGTGTCTTGAACTCCTGCGATTCTAGTCACTCGACCATTTTTCGATTTTTATTCCAACAATCGTGTCCCGATTTCCGATCGCAAATAGATAAACGCAACGAGCACAGGAAGGTAAACGTTTCAACCCAACGTAACCCAACCTAACATAACCTAACCTAGGCTAACCTACCTTCAAGTCGACGTTGCTCGGCCCGAACCGGATCCTCCGGTGCGGCATCCGCATCCACCGAGACGACATCCTCCAGAACTGCATTCAACCGTATCAAACCTGCTCGCCAAGCTCTGTATCAGATCTCTGAAACAACAAATATATTTGCCGATTAATCATACAGCGCTGAGAAATCGAAGAGACTCGATCGTCTGTTGCTCTCGTAAATCTATCAACGAAACTCGCCAGTCACCTTTCGCGTATCTCAAGAGGTTCTTAATCGCTCAGGATGATTCCATTCGCTCGCACGAGTGAGCAGCACGCGATTATATTTCACGCGGGATCCGACAGATTCGAAAAAATACTGGGACAAACGCGCGATACGTTCACCTGCGCGTCGAGAACTGTAATGGCGCCGCGACACGCACGCCATGCCGCGGCGGAGTGAGAACGAGTATCGATTATCGAATGGCCAGATGGATCGACCAGTCGATAGATCGGTCGAGTTGAACTCGCTAACAGAGCGCGCATGTGGCATTGTTATTTGCGGTATTCTTTTACGTTTTTCTAGACACGAATATACATTCTCACGGAAAGTAATAGCGCATCTGCATGTCAAGTTCCTAAGGGTTTAGATGCGTTCAGATGGAGAAAGAAATAGCGTAACGGAACAGTTACGAAAAAGAGATATAGTGGGGGTCAGCTAATCAGAGTAATTCCGTTTTTATTCCGTTCTGTTGTTTGATACATCGAAAATTGTAAAATTTTGATGATAGGTTAGAATGTTTTCCGTTTTTGTTCCGTTCCGTAACTGTTCTGTGCCATGTGAAATCTACCTATCAAACAACAGAACAGAATAAAAACGGAATTATTCTGATTAGCTGATCCCCACTATATCTCTTTTTCGTAACTGTTTCGTTACGCTATGTCTTTCTCCATCTGAACGCACCCTGGTCTACCTCCGACGAGAACGTAATAAACTGTTATGATCGCGTCGTACGTCGCGTATCTATATTGTGTGAGCGGAAAAATATCTAAAGAATAGAAGATACTTATTCGGTAAGTGCTGATAATATATATTTATGTATACTAATATGAAATATTTTCCAAAGTTGTATTCCAAAATGTCTTTTCTGAGAAAAATATTACTGAAAATTCGTAATACATAACGTGAACTACAGATTTTCAGTGACATTTTTTTCAAAATAGACGTTTTGGTATGCAAGCATGTAAATAAAAAGTATAATAATGAGGACGAAAAAAAGATAAGAATATATGTTTTTAAAACTTTGATGAAAGCATTTTTATTCTATTTAAATGAAATTTTAATAAAATTGAGATTTAAGTAAGTATGCCATTAGTACCCACCGAATAAATACTTTTATCCTTTAGATATTTTTCTCTCAGAGTGTATGCATTTCCATGTAAATTTTATCCAGCGAAAAGCGCCTGAGAGCCCAACGTCACGGAATATGTCGTTATCACACGCGAGCTTGACGCCATACGCGGAACTCACTCTATCGATATTGCGAAAGTCTTTAATTACAGCTCGAATTCAATTTAACGGCGGAATATGAAAGTGAAAAACCGATGCGTATCGATGTCACTCTCGGTTTCATATCGACGAGCGTATTCTGAGCATGCGGAGAATCTAAAGCGAATCGGACTGAAGCTCTGTCCAGGATTCATAGATGTATTTATGATGACACTTTTAAGGAAAATCTTCGTTCGTCGATTGCGAAGAAATTCGGGATCCTCCTCGATATGCGGAATGCCGCAGCTTGCCCGATATAAGAATTAAGTTTGCTACCGCGACTCGATGCCGCGAAAGCGGAAGCCACGGGATTTCCGACAAAAAGTGCAGAGAGAAAAAACAAGGGGAGGATAAATGGGTTGAGACGAACGCAGGGTTCAGGAGAGAGGAAGAAAGAGAAAGAGAGAAAGGGCAGACAAGTTTGCGTATCTTATTTTTCAGCAGTTCGCCGAAGAGCGCGGAAAAGGAAGATGGAAAGGATAAAGCGAACAGCCGAGAAACGCCGGCTTGACTTCAAGTTTCCACGCGAACAACGTTTACTTTATCCTCTCTAACCTTCTAACCTCTCCTCCGCTCCTTCCACTCTCCGCCTGCCAACCCCTCCTCGCTTACTACTACCCCCTTTACTCTCACCCGCAATACCCGATCTCAAAGGTCGATCGTAAAGGAGGTAGCGTAGTTTTTTTATTCTTCTGCTTCTTCTTCTTCTTCTTTTTTTTGCGCGGTAACTCAGCACTCGTGTATCTGTTCATCGACCAAGTGCGCGACGCGCGTACTCGAACGAACGAATGAAAGTAAGAGGGACGGCGTGAGCGCAGCGTGCATTGAAACTGCAGTTCCACTATTCGCCCCCCCGTCGAGGAATCGATGACCAGCGACGTTGTACCGTTTCTACAATAAGACGTATGTATAGCCGGTTACAAATCGGCTTGCATGCTTCCTGTCGAATGAAGCTGCAACACCTTAGGTGGTCACGATGGAAAGCCACTGTTCCATGTATGTATGCGCAGTAATCGGATGTGAATATGTAAAAATTACTTCTTTGACAAGTAATGTTCTCTTAATTTAAAATAAATTCTTTCTACCAAATTTCACAAATGTGTCACACTCTCTACTGTCACTTCAGCTCCTGTCACAACCGATTGCCACGCATACACGTCAACAATGACTTTCAACTCTGACAACTTGGAGCGTCGCAACATTATTTGATGAAAAGTGTGCAAACCGATTTGCAACTAACTATACCGTATGTGCGCACATGTGCAATGAAAAAATATCTAAAAACAAAAAACATTTATTTGATGGGTGTACAAATAACATTTTATTTGGAATGAATGAATACAGATTCCTTTCATTTAAAAAACAGAATAAACAATTACTTTCGTGAAAAAAACTAAACTAATATTTCGTATTGACACAAGTAAACATGTTATTAGTACCTATCAGATAGGTATTTTATTTCTTAGATATTTCTTTTGTTATTGTATGTATCGTCGTCTCGTAAACGATCGATCAACTCGTGGACTCGTACGGGAAACGGATAACAATAACAGCTAATTATTCGTGTTTTCAATTATCATTAATTACACAATAATACATCGACACAATAGAAAGACGACTAACAATTAATAAATAATAATTAATATTAATAGTCGATAAATATGAGGATTAACAATTACATTAAAACATTTCGCGCGCATATTGATAATTAATAAATATGGGAGATTAATAATAGCATCGCAAGCGTTTCTCGCGACGGAACGGCGGAATCGTCGAGTACACGGAACGGAGCTTCTCCCGAAGGGATGATATCCGCGACCTGGTTTCTTCCGCCGAGCGACGTTCGCGGGAGAGACTTCTCTCCTTTGTAATTCCCACAATCTGAACTCTAGCGGGTATCGATATAAATACAGGGTGACAGCGGGGTAACGTATTAGCGCGTGTATCGCCCACTCGGCGATTAACTTCCGCACGGCCATCGCGATAGAGCGCGAGAGCGCGCGCACTCGCGGAAGAAATCGGCAATTTATGTTCCCGCCACGATAGCGGGACGGACGATGTGGCCACAGAGATCGGCCAAGGAAGGCCAGAAAGAAGCCCTGGGAGATATCCAAGAAGAATTTCCAGCTCTCTTTCTCTCTTCGCCCGCGCTCCGCTACACTTCGACACGCGGCGTGTCTCCTCCACGAGGCGATGTCGCAATCTGCCTAACGATATGCCTTGCCAAGCGTTTTTTCACTCACGCACCGATGCTTCTCAAACGCGAGATTGTGGATAAAAAGGGAAGGAAAAGACATTCGCGCGGGCTTACAGTGGTAATTCGTTCGTAACGGGACGATAACTGAAATTCAATCCGAATCCGCGGGAAGAATCGGAAGAATCGGAGATGCAAGTGCGCGCGAGGAGGAGGTCTCTGAGAAGTTCGGAAAATTTCCAGATTTACGAGTACCACGACTCGACGATCAGAGGCGCTCAAATTGTCTCAAAGTCTTGCAAACAGAGAGAGAGAGAGAGAGAGAGAGAGAGAGAAGGAGAGGGAGTAATTCAATAATCTCAGATCCAATAATTTCTGGAGAAGGCTCGACTTGTAAATTCGATAATACACGGTAAATTGCCAATATCTTAGAAGACGACTCATTTCGCAAGCGTGACACGCGATATATATATATATATATATATCCCCATATATATATATATATATATATATAGCTTCTTGTAGATAATATCTCTCCCGTATCTGTCATTGCGGTTGTTAAAATATCCCGCGGCCAAGATAAATATCTCTTTTGTCATAATAGTTCCCCGGACCTGGAAAATAATTGCCCGGTTCAGCGGTTCTCAAGCTTCGGGAACGACTATGGTTCTCCAGAGTCTACGACGTAGAGTCTTCGACTACGACGACGATGACGACGACTACGACTACGTCTACGACGTGTCCCATGGGCGCCGCGCAAATTTTCTTACTTAGTTTCTCGCGATTCTGAATTTAAACGCATTATTACCAACGCGACGGCCGTTCGCAGCGCTCCAACTTCCCCTCTTGCGAGCGGTTTAATTTTTATTACGCAGTGGATGTGTAACGAACTGCATGTAACATCGGCAAATTTATATTATATCTCTCCCTAAGCGAGCTATTAATTTTCGCGCTCGACTCTGTCCCCTTCGTTACCGAGTAATGCAACGCGAATTCATCGATAAAATAACGGAAATGTAAAATAATCGCGATCGTTACAACTGATTATGAGATGAAGCAGAAAAGTGAGGCTGTGCAAACCCCAAACCATCTATTAACTTTCACAGGAATATCGAAACAAACTCGACGCGCATCTGCTCGCGGGACATTGTATCGGACGTTTATTCGCAGTCAACGATTAAAGATTAAACGGAATATTTATCAGACGAGAAAGAAGAGACCCGTTAATATACTCACGGCGCGAGCTCTTAACCGGCCGCACAATGTCGATGAAAATCGAAGATTGTCTCGCGAAACTGCGCTCGTAACTTGCCAATAACTTTTCATTCCACAAGATAAAAACCAAGAAGGTCAATGAAATTCAGAATGTATGACGTGGAGAATAAAGAGTAAGAGGGAGAGAGAGAGAGAGAGAGAGAGAAGAGCAAAAGAACTGAAATGTTTCAGGTCGCGTTTGCCCTCGAACGTTTCCCATCAAGTCATTTTTTCCTCGGCTCCTCGAAACGACGCATTTCATTTCCTCTTCATATTCTATACGCGAATTTATCGGATACGGCTGTACCGAGGGAATTCTAATTGCATCTGTCGCCTGATCGTTCACGCTCATCTCGAGTGTGACGTATTTTGAGAAATTTGCTCTGAATCAGCCGTTTAACTAATCAATTTTTACAGACTGGGGAGCAGCAAGCCGATTACGAGAGCTCCGTCGTCGTTTTGCGCTCGTCTCTCGTAATTTTGTTGAATTTTATAATTTTCTAAAGTAACAGTTGCACAGAATAAGCATCGATTCCACGAGATATTCTTGCGTTTACCCGAGTCGTCGCGTTCTATCGTTTCCTGGCTCGCTGATCGACGACATATCCACCGTGTCCCTTCGCTGAAAGCGCAGAAGCTCCCGATGCTTTCGAGCAGACGATAAAATTGTCTCCTTGGTTACCCCATAAAGCGAGAGTGTGTAAAAAATTAATCGTCTATTGTCTCGTGCGAGATACGTAGCGGTGGCAGCGGTTGGAAGGAAGGGAGGTGGCCTCTCCCTTTCGCCGTCACTTACGACGCTATTCTTTTTTTCCGCCATTGATCGTCGTAAAAACTGGGCCGGGTTTTTTTACGGTGCGCAGTTTTGCGAAAGCTGCGTTTATCCCGTCGGGCGCGCGGCGAGTGTATGACACTTCGGGGGCGAGCTACCACGCGAAAACGCTCCATAAAAGCTCAAATTGCATCGCGGCAATAAAAGATGAGGTTCCGAGTAAATCCTCCCCAATTTTATCGGCCGGCGCGTTCCGATCCCCGCGGCTTTAATCCCCCGCCGTTTACCGAATTAAACCTTTAACCGTCGTTTATCACCTTATAACCTCTCGACCGCGATTATCCTCTCAAACAATAAACGGCGGCTATCATTTCGCGCATTCGGCATGCGTCACCCTCGCGGACTCTCAAGGAGTTCATTCACCAATTATGCATTTTCAGGGACGTAATTTTGGTAGCTCATACATCGAGGAAATTGCTCGTAAATTCACTATTTGTCGAACAGAATTACACTTACATTTTCTTCACCATCTGAATAATAGGTGTGTACTTGAAATTAATTTCATGATACCTGCCTCCTTCCACGTTATACTTAGTATACTGTTACTCAAAGTATAAAACAGCAGCTTTCTGGCCTGACACGATCGGCTATTAAAAAACGGCGCGATTAACACTACTTTTTTTTCCGTGCCGCGTTTCCCAATATGTAACATTTATAACGCTAAGTTGTTTGTATGGGTATATCGCTTTTCACGAAGTTGCGCTGGAATTTTGGTCATCTCTATAGTGCTTCTACTACAAAGTTATATCTTCAAAATTGCGACGTTCAGTGTGCAATTTCTCGTGAAAGCTGCGGACAAATCGCACGAAACTTTAACTGCAAACGCCTTTTACTGCGACAAATGTCACATTGAACTTTTGTATAATTTTAAGTATTTTGATTCAAGTGAATAAACTCCTTAACGAATTATTGAAGGTTGCCGTGCGCGGTCAATGAATCCCGTCGCCGTCGCTTTATGCTCGCGCTAGCGTTTTCGATGCCGTTTTCGATGCCGAGCCAAAATGAGAGAGACAGACAGACTGACAGACAGATAAAGAGAGAAAGAGAGAGACAGAGAAGGAAGGAGAGGGAAGAGGGGAAAAACAGAGAGGGAGAAAGAAAAACGAGCAGGCCAGAACGATCGCGGCGTAAATTGTCGAGCGGATCGAGACTGACGAGTCAATACTGCGAGTCGACGAGAGAGCCACATCGCGCTAAAAAAAAGGGAAGAAAAAAGAGAGAAAGAGAGAAAAAAAGAGGAAGGCAAGGACAGAACGGAGAGGAAGAGAGACGCGGGAAGAAATGGCGACGCAGGACAGCGCGGGTGAAAGAATTATTGACGGTGGGCCCGATTCCGCTGTTTCGACGTGCTGATTGATCGTGAGGACGAAATTGCGCGATGAGAAGAGGCGGGATAGATCCCTTAGGTAGGCAGACCGATGCTTTTCACGGCCGGATGGCGGCCGGCCTTGTCGCGGCTTTCGAAAAACCGCGGCCGGAGTGCGCGTCAATTGTGTAAATGTTGATTCGGTTCCTCGCCGGGACAGTCCGCGGTTCGTTTGCATCGATACTCGCGCACGGCCACTCGCGATATTTTCCTCTCTTGTTTGGCATTAATCTATGTGACACGGAACCATGGTCGCTGCGTATCGGTTGTGTTTTCCTTTCAATTGCGACTCGCGGTGAACGTTGGTAAAAATTGATACAGGAGCTTCGTACAACTTTGTGTGCTTTCGATTCAAAGTAAGGCAGATATGAGACGTACGCTCTCTGTTTCTCTTTTCTCTCTCTCTCTCTCTCTCTCTCTCTCTCTCTCTCTCTCTCTCTCTCTTTCTCTCTCTCGCGTAAATCTCACGATATTTTCCTCAGAAGCAGTTTTGTACAATAAATTTTCTTACATCATTATGCTTATATTGAGCGAACAGATCATATATATATTGCGTCATTCGTTTAATTCGCGTGAAAACATCGTCGAAATTTAATCTTTCATGTCCCGGCGCTCAAAGTACATTTTAACAATTTCGTACATCCTGCAGATCGTACGACTTGAATACGCGCACGAACATGGTCGGCGAAATAAAAGAAAAATACATTCCCCCTTCCGTCAATTTCGCGAAAATCGGTCACACCGGTGTTTCTGGTCGGCAAAATAATTTCGTTCGCGAGGAGTCTAGTAAAGTCTCGCGCGGCAGAGAGGAACAAACGACACGCGAAAATTTCGCAGGCTAGAGAGATAGGGAAAGAAAGCATGACCTTGCCCCGAAAGATTACGACGGAATCTTATTGTCGCGTGGCGAAACACTCGTTAAGCCACGTTAAAATTGCGAGTCGCGTAGGACGCGCTCCATACGCACACACGCGTTCACATACGTACACGGGCGCGCCCGATTTTCTTTTGTTCGACGTTAAAACCACACGTGCCCGCACTGCAGACCCGCGAAGGAGCGCACGCATGCGCCGCGGAAAATGTGCTCGCGGAAAATACGGGGACGGGGTTGAACACAATGCGGGGAAAAGCTAGCTCGGGCGCACATGCGACCAGCACCTGCATCTGCACGAGCAAAACAGCATACATATGCATCACCGTAAACTATTGCGGATAACTCCGCCGGATTTCATAATGCGTCATTCGCTGCCATCATTCGGGAACTTTCGTCCTCTCTTCCCCGGGCTCGCTTAATTTCGCCCCGGAACACGTTCGATCTTCCCGTTTAATCTCGAGTTCGCGACGCGATAGTCCTTTGTTGTCCGGCCGAATATATCCGCGGATGGCAACATTCGTGCAAAAACGGCAGTTGCTCCGGGAAAAAGGAGATTTCTCGCTCTATTTTCCCGTGCAATTCTCTCCAAGACGAACAAATTACATCGTTCCAACGGTCGATACTATAGTCGCGTTTTTATACGTTTCCACGTGATACACGTCTCTTTTACATTCGTACATTTTTTTATAATTTATACGTGTGTCGATACGCGCGCGTTTCGCTAATGTATCCTCCATACGTCACATGCGCCATACGCATATCGATCTTTTTTTTTTTTTTTTTATTTTAAACATAAATTTCACGAAGTCGACATATCGTAAATCGTGTCTTCGTATTTTACATTGATTTCCCCCAGCGATTTACGAGATAACCACTTCGATATGCTACTTTGCGTTTCACAAAAGTCCCTCGCGGAAGAACGGCGCTCTGTGCTGTACTATATCAAATTCTAGTCGACAAAACGATCTGTAAAGAGGAACTACACGTATCGTATACGTGCTCGCATCTACATGTACGTACACGCGCGGGCGCGCGTCCTTCTTTCTGGATCTCGCCGGAAACTGGAGGATACGCTAGAATGAAATATGTCAGCGATCCAGTTTGAAACTGGAAAGAGGAGGTATTCCGCCTTTCGAGGAAATCAACGATAAATCTTGGCATTAGTTTTATGCATTTTCATGTTGCCCGCGTCCCTTTCACAGAATTGACTGATATGACTGAAACAAATGCGTTAGCCATCATTGATGTCCTACGGCGGTCTGAAAAATGCTCGCGCACACGCGCCTTGAATATCCACGGACGTTTAATCCGCCAGGAAAGACGCCTCGACTCTGGAGAAATGAGGAAAGTAAGAGTCGCGTCAAACGCATATATCTAATCATGTATATTTCATGTATATAGTTTATATATTTTTTATCATATATTTTTTTAGCACGCATAAAAAATTCGTATAAAGTGTTCGCACAGCGTTTTCAGAAGTGATGGAGAAGAGATAAAATAATTTCCGATTCTCGTCGAGAAGTTTCCGAGCGCAATCTCCCCCGCACTGGAAATTGAATCTACTCAATAAAATGCAAATTTCGACCGTGAAAAAATGCCCACTTCGTTAATATCTCGTTAATTAAATCTCGAGTTAATAGGGCCTTTATTAAGATAAAGTCAGTTTTTAATTAGATCACGAGTAAATGATTGTTACCTATATTCCCGCTACACTTCGGCCAAGGAGGAGAAAAGGAAACAGGAAAAAATTTTAATGAAATTCGCAAACGCAAGCCTTTAACAAACGTATCCTTTTCGTCTCAAATATTTCGTAAATTACGACGCCGAAAGACGCGGCAAAAGAGTGAAAGGGGAGAATCAAG
Organism: Odontomachus brunneus; assembly: GCF_010583005.1. Lineage (NCBI taxonomy): Eukaryota > Metazoa > Arthropoda > Insecta > Hymenoptera > Formicidae > Odontomachus > Odontomachus brunneus. The sequence goes on along the minus strand of NW_022639454.1, from coordinate 2,997,564 downwards.
TCCACAGACGTCGCAATCAGATTAATCCTTTTTTTTTCGCGAGTTCCACTCAATCCGCCAATTTCCGGTTAATTAGTATCGATAGCATCTGATAGCGGGCCGCTTAACGGAAAGGACTAGTTAATTAGAACTATCGCTTAAACGCGATTAAAATTATACCTACGTGCGCGATTCGACTAACGGCGGTGCTGCAGAGCGTGCCGGTTAATTAAGGTTATTTTTTTTCCGCCGAACGGCACGAAGAGGCGCGCACAGTTCTCGAGCGACGAGCGCGCTGGAGACCGGCTGGCTTCGCCGCTAGGTAGTTCCCGCGTGTTTGTGTACGTGCGCGAACGTATCACAGTAATGCAGTCATTCTCCTTCCTTCCTACTACTTCCGCTTCCCCAAGCCGCAGCTTTTGCATGCAAATTTCCTTAAGAATTACGATTTTACTTCATAGACTCCTCGCCCCCGAACATTCCGCCGCAATAAAACAAGAGAACGTTCCCGGGACTACCTAACAAATACATGAGCCATTCTTAAGAGCGTAACATCGTCCGCGTTAAATCTACGTGAAATCCTTCGGGACTTCTTCCCCGACCTCCTTCCGTCTCTTTTATTTTGCTGAAGCCTTACGACACCACTAACGTTAAACAATATTCGCGTCGCGATTAACGTTTCCTGCGCGAAGGGAACGTTCGCGGGGAGATGGCGAGAAAATTTCACGTCAAGATTTACGTGAGGTCGCATACTCTCGTAACATCTTACGTGCAAGAACCGCGATCGAAAATAACGGGGGAAAATAATGAAATTCGAAATTAAAATTGGAGGTACAGGATGATGTCACCTGTCACGCCAGCCGCGCGAATCCGCCATACGCTACACTCCGCGACATAACGTAAATATAATTAGGCTATAGAAATGTAAGATTTATTTCCCCCCTCGTTACAAGTGGAAAATGATTAGGTGATGATGTAGCTCCTTTTCCGAGCACGCGAGTAATTTCACTCGGGGAAAAACACTTAATCTTCTACGGCGCACAACCGGCGCCCGGATTTTGTGATGGCGTGTCATCCTTTCCGGTACATCGGCTAAGATATATCGCGAACAATATTCGCCGCGCAAGTACTGTTCATTTTTCGGCACGACAAGGAAACAACGAAACACGATATTTTTTTCCGACGCGTGGCTGCGCGAGATCGCGGAAATATAATACTCTTCAAAGTTTATCGTTACTTTTTGCCGAGGCAGCTTTTAAATCCCGGCTTTTCTCTCCGTGGAAAGCTAAAAATATATCGATACATCGAAATCGCGATTACACAGAAACTGGCCGAGATCGTTCGCGCGAAATGTATATACTGAGCGATTCCGAGAAACTGTTGCAAATTTCACGCACGTATTCTACACTATGAAACAATGTTTAACAAACGCTTATAGCTTCCGTGTCGGCGATATTTAACTTTTTTTGGAGTACAGTACACTGAGGGAAAAATGTATGATATTTGGAACTACAATGGCATACTAAGATTATAGTTAGGAATATTATTTTTATAGCAAATTTCAGCATAATATTTGTAATATTTACAATATAAGCATAATATAATTGACCCATGTTTTACCAAGAATTATAATCATTTGAAATAAAAAATATAGTAAGGTTGCGAATATTGAATAGTAAGAGAAATTAACTATTTTATATAGTCAATACAATTGGAATATTTGGAAAATATAGGTACATGTAACTATATTTCCAAAGCGTGCTTTACTATATAGTACATAGAATAATAAGATGGTGACTATAAATCTGTTTTAATTCTGCTATATCTTTATGTTTAGATAAACTATAAATATATATTTGAGGCCAAAACGAACTATAAAATATAGTGAGATTATAGTTATTCCAACTATTTTTTTCTCTCAGTGTAGTTTCACCGTGAGATTACCTATTAATTTCAAAAGGACTTCTTCGGTTGTCATTCTAGACATGTGACATAAATATTTTATTAGAAACCTTGAAGGTCCTGTGCTTTAGAGGATTAAATAAATAATTTACATATTCCAATATAATTAACTCTTTGGAGCACAGTGATTTCACCGTGAGATCATCTATTAATTAATTAAAAGGAATAATATTTTAGGATGTCATTCTAGACATGTGACATGAATATTTTATTAGAATCTGAACTTTTAAAGTCCTGTGCTTTAAAGGGTTAACTTCTTCAGTGGCGATTTAAAATCACAGCGCGATTCTCCGGTGGGTCTCTTTTAATAAGCATGTCTAGAATTCTTTTCCTCTTACTACTATTTTCTTTGAAAAATTTTGAAAAATATAATACAAAATATATCTACTGTGTTTGCTACGAGTTAAAAAAAATACAATAGTTTAAGTAAATCAAAAGGAATTTAATGTTTTACCATGAAACTTTTCCGGACGTAACACTTAAAGGGTTGAGGGGATAAAAACTTTACATACATAGCTGAAAACTTTACCGACAAAATACTGACCTTTTCCTGCAAAGTTCGCGGTGTCTTAACTGCACAGATTTATAAATACTTTTTACACGACGATAGAAGAGAATACGTAACAGAAATTAAGTGGAGCATTGCTCGATATATAAGGAGAGCGGCAATTTCAAAACTGACATTTCGAGCTGTCAGTTAGTATGAATACTTGCTTGATACAAAAGTTTTACATACGGTTTTACTTTACGGTTTTTACATACAATGTCTGCTCTACTCAGGAAAATTTCAAAGAACATCGCTGTATCTTTTTACAACTGAATTTAAAAGCTTAAAAATATGCAAGAAGTTTGCAGAAAATCTTCTGTATACATCACGTATGCATGGTTTTGTTTCCTGCGAAATCTGGTGCAACAAAGCAGAGAACACATTTATATAGGATCTATATGCACGAGAAATACGAAAATGATCGTATTGGTGACGATCGACTCTACGTTGTTGATTCTTTAAGAGTTCATCATTCACTTTGACATTCCCTCAATACTCAAAGCAAAAAGTGTTACGTTTTAGTAAATTTTCAAAGTAACTGTTGGGAATTGTCTCTATTTTCACCGCGGCGTAATTCAGGTGTCGGTCGCTGACGGTGACGTGATACCAGATATTACGCGGGTAGTTTTGGCTACCCGCGCGAGAAGCCTAGTACATTGAAAATTTTTGGACTTTATTGGGAGCTCTCCAAATTAGAACAACGGAAGCTGAATAAACTTTATTATCAAGACAATTCAATAGTCCATTCTATATGTCTCGCTGTAAAACGTATCAGTGAAATTTGTGACAGCCTTGTTAAATCACCTCGTACAACAACAACGGCCGAGCGAGATGGAGGGAGGGCGGGCAGGGGAGGAAGGGGGGGGGAGGCAGGTGTCTCTGCGGAACAATCGGTGTAGCTTCATATTTCGGCGCGGTGCGCACGCGAGAGTGATTTCCGTCGCGGTGGGAAACGCGATAATCGAACCGCGCTTTATTTTTCCGCGCCCGTGTGTGCACGCGGTGTCGCGCAAATTGGACAGCACCGCTGCCGGCTATCTCGCGTTCGATTCGTCTACGGGACGTGTGTCCCCGTGTACCTCGTCGCCGCGTTAGTCATTCATGAGAGCCGCGCCGAGTGTTCTCTCGTGAGCAACGCGCACTCGCGCGCTGTCGGCAATTGCTCCCCCGCCGCCTCCGCCAGGAGGAGGAGATGCAGAGGAGGTTGCCCCGCGAGAGGAACGGATTCGACGGCGCTCGTTCACCGTTAGACGCGGCACCGCTTCCGCGTGCGCGTTCCACGAGCCCGCTGACGCGCGTCGTTTGTCGTCGCGCTACTCCAATTAGAGAGAAACGTTCGTCCAACGCATCCGGACGATGACGCGTCTGCGAGACGGATTGCGATCGGTTATGGTGTACGCGACACTCAGCAATTTGCCGGGCTCGCGCGTACATAATATTCTCGTTCGTTGCTCCGCTCTTTGTCACGGCGCTTCGCGCAGCGACGCCCGCGGCTTACAAGCAGCCGCCGTTACAAAGCGGCTCTCAATAATTGCGCATCGACCAAATAATTTCATCCTAGGTGCCGCGCTGCACGTGTGTGTGTGTGTGTGTGTGTGTGTGTGTGGTGTG
>NW_022639454.1:2984050-2993054 GCF_010583005.1 Odontomachus brunneus | reverse complement strand
GGGGGGGGGGGGAAGAGAAAGAGCGTTCGCTCGCTCGCGCGCACACCGACCGACCGACCGAGTTAGCTCCATTGTTACGGGCGCAGGCGGGGGGAAGCGCCGACTACTACGGGTATTGCCCTGCCACCTCTGACCTCCGCTTCGATCACGCCCGACCGCCGATTAATTAATCGCTTAAGGAGCGAAAACTGCTGCCTCGGCACTAATTTCGTCCCGGTGGCGTAGTGACGCGCGTCCGAGCACGACCTGGAGGGCCCGACCTGGAGTTCGCGAGCGGATTAGCGGCGCGCGAGCGAGCGAGCGAGGATGCGTGCGGCATTTTGTTGACAACCGCGTTTCGTTCGCAGCGAGGATTGATGGGGTTTGAAACGGGGTGATGAAGATCGTTCACGCGCATCGTTAATGATGGTTACGGTGGGGTGACTCGCGCAGAAGCGAGTAATACGTTTCAATGATTAGGATAAGCCGTTGCCATTGGCGCCCTCGTCATTAATGGCAAACGTGGGTGTTCATTGGATCTAATGGGGATCTAATGGAATTATAATGTTGATATTCATTCGGCGGGTTCAAATATATTTGGTCTGATCCCGGCGCGACGCGAACGGAATTTAATTTCGCGACGGCCAGCGCATTTGCAGCGATTCAGACAGACAGAGTCGAGATTTTAGTCCTACTTTCGACCTGAATCTACCAGCATGTGCATATGCTCAACGAAAGATTAGAGTATGTTCCATGTTATACACGGAAACTAAAGTCCTATTTAACAACTGTAAATAGTAGATAACGTACAAAATGCCACTTGTAGGTTCTAACGAGAATCCGCCGGCAAAGGCAGCAGGTTAAACAGAATCAAAAGAAGTTGATATAGACTTCAGAGTGTCAACATCAAAGTGTAGAATATCAAAGACATCAAAGTAGGCGTTAAATGGAATATTGAGCACGAAAGCAGGATGAAAATTTCAACTCGGGTTTAATCGATGTTGCACACAGCGCAAATCCAAGCGTGTTAACACGTTTAAGAGACGTGTAAATTATAATGTACGCGTTCAAACGTGTTGAGTGACATGACTTGAAACGTTAAATGTAAAAAAAGATTCAGTCGAGGTGACACACAACGTGACGTGAGTTCACAATGCGCGCGGTGTCGACGTATCAGCGACTCTCAATTAACGCGAGCGTAGTGTGGCAAACTCAGCGGTACCAATCTCTCTGGCACTTTTACCTGAGATCCTAGGGATGAGAGACGAAGGAGAAACCGCGAACTTCGCTTCCGCAGTCGTGGCAATCCGATGCAGCACGACGATCGCGTTGTCATCGGGCGCGCGGAAGCGATGCGGCCGCGACCCCGCGAAAGGCCTAATTATCATCATTAGTTATTTCTCGATGCGCGAGTCCGATCTGCCACTCGTTAACCAAAATTTTAGCGACCCCTTCCGCTCCCCGCCTCTGTTCCGCAAACAACCGTCACCGCTGCAAACCCGTCGACCTCCAATTGACGTTCGCGTCAACGAGCGACGTCCACGTCAACAGAGAGTAACAGAACCGGGGACAAGCGTTTGCGCCTCGTCACCCCTTGCCTACCCTCGTGCCACCCTCTCGAGGGTGGCGGCTTTGGCTGTCTACCGCGAATGAGTGCGCAACCGGCAGCGCATTTTGATCTATAACGCGAACGAGAGGCTATTGTCGATTGGTGAAGCAACACCTGGACTGGCCGGAAAGCGTGCTGAGGGCTTTTCATTTTGGGCCGCGTTGTCCGGAAGGGGTGGGCAGGACGGGAGGTGCCGTATGGAGACGGAGGCTGGCGACCCTGGAGTGTCGACGAGAGGCCAGTGCCGGTTCGATGAAAATTCGGGAGCAAAATCGCGCACGTGAGTGCGCGCAAGGATCTTATAACAGTATGTGCGAACGGGAAAAATGCAATTTTTGCCGGAAATAGTGGAGAAATAAATTTAAATATATAAACTCTCTGATATATGTGCAATCGAAGTCCAGGATGTAAGGGCAAATAAGATCTAATGCAAGTATATCTTGTAGTGCAAAATTAAAAAGAATTTAATTAACTACAGATTATATCTGTATTCAGGATATCAATTTTAGTGGATTCTGTTGGTCTTATTGGCCCTTATATTCTTGACTTTCGTAATATCTCGTAAAGAATTCATGTCGCGAACACTCACAGACAAGAAGATTGTTTCACTCGCCTTGTTCTACTCTCTTCCGAAATAATTAATTCAACTGACGTGATACGAAATGAAAAACAAAAAAGGTATTCTCGAAGATCGCGTCGGAAATAATTACACCGATGAAGCATGAATAAGTAATTGAAACGCTCTTTTTTTGTTTTTCTTAATCGAAACTTTCGATTGGGGATCTTCCGCCTGAGTAATCAGTATCTCTTTATTATGCATAAACTTCGACTTTAACTTTAATTTTGCTACGTAAAAATATTATCTCGATAGCGCGGATGTGGTGAAAGATTTATAAAAACAGCTCGTCCTCTCGCAAGTTAATCAGTGGACTAGTTTCGTGTTGTCGCTTCAATTGCACCGCGCACGGTGTACTACGGGCATTTTCGGCAGACTCTGTATAAAGTAGGATCGTGTACAAAAGATAGCACGCATTGTGCCGCTTTTGCCCCGTTTAGAGTCGGTCCTGGCGGAGTAGCGAAAAGGATTGCGCGAGAGGGGAGCCTCTGGTTGAAGGCTGAAAACTCGACGGAGAGATCGAGCATGCATATGCGGCCGGAACATTGCGCCTTTGTGCCCGCGCGAAAGGGTTGCGCGGAGATGAGAGGGAACGGCAGAAAGGGGTGTTAGGTGTTTCATCGAAAATGCCAGTTTTGAGCCGTCGCTTATTAAACGTCACATGCGCGCCGTCTTTTTTCTCCTTTCCCTTCCCTCGCCTTACCTTCCCTTCGCTTCACTTCCGCTAACGACACGAGAATGAGATTGGCACTTACCGTGTCCGCGCCGCCTGGACCAACGCGATACGTTATTCTTATTTAAGTAGAAAATGAAAAGAACACGTTCGCGAAAAGTAGACGACACCTAACTTATACAACGTAATAAAGACGCTGAACTCACATTATTTTCACATTATTTTCACATATAATTCTCTCTCTCTCTCCCTCTCTCTCTCTTTTACGGAAAAAATTTAGTTAGATTCATCAATTTCTAATAAAATATGAACGAATCAAAAGATTGAAATTACCGGAATTGTAAGTTAACGAGAATTTAAATTAACGAGAAATTTCACTGATAAAAAAGTATTTGAAAATTTTTTTGTAGCATATAAAATTTATTCCTACGAAATAACATTCGTTCCTGTAAAATAAAGTTTATTTCTGTGACATAAATTTTAGTCTCACAAATAAATTTTCGAGTATTTTTTCTCAGTGTTTGATAACTTAAACTGAATTCTGATAACTCCTCTGAATCGTTCATATTTTTCATCAGAAATTGGTCAGTTTAAACCAAACCTTTTTTACCGAACCGATATTAGCATTGAATATAATCTCACAGAGAGAGAAACATTTACATTCTACGCATTCAGCTCGTTCCTAACACAGAGTCATATAGTTACGTTAATCAGTTATGTCGGAAATATAATTTTGTCGGCCGAGGAATAGTGCGTTGCGGGCACCCTGATACCGACATTCCTAAATCGCGATATTGCACGAGGTGTTTTCTCAGGCCCGCGAATTTCACACCGCGATACGTGCCGGATGCGTTTTTGGCGATTGACGCGAGTATCGCCGCGTTCGAGTATCGCTGGCACGGCGGACGCATGTATGCACGCACGTACGCATGTATGCACACATGCGTACACACATACGCATGTGCTGCCGATCGATCGCGCCTCCATGTCCGAAAAGCTGTAACTTTGACGTGCCTTACTGCCGCGAGCTCGTTACGCCGCCAGCGATCCGCCAACGATCGACGGCAGATACCGCAACCGAGAGGCAGCGCATAATGCAAGTCCGTTCCGCCGTGTTGCACGCACCGATTCGATGGTCCTCTCGATAGGTTGCCACGGGACCGCAGAGGCGGTAGCAATGAAATTATTTGCCGGCGGGGCAATTAATTGCGCCGTCGGGCCGGTTAATCGACGAAGAAGTGCGTCGTTTGCCGTGGCAGAATCCGGCATCTCGCGCAGCGGCTGTATGTTTCATTAAATGTTAACATATAATCAGACATTAATCACTAATTCAATTCAATCGTCGTCCCTTCTCTCCTCCAGTGTTCCATCGATCGCATGTACTGAGAGAAAAATACTTGAACATTTATTCGTAGGACATATAAAGTTTATCTCACAGAAATCAACTTCGTTTTACAGAAGTAAACTTTGTTCTTCAGAGATGTCAACTTTATACTCCGCAAATAAAATGTCCAGTATTTCTTTTTCAGTGTGACACACGCCCGAATAGAAACTAGCCTGCCTGAATCAGAAGCTAATAGCTGGCTGGTACAGGCTAGATTAAATTTTCTAGCTCGTTACAGGTGTATTATTCACTGAAATATAGAATCGGATTTGTGGTCTGGCTATATTGCACATCGAATATGATAGAGTGGCGCTGTTCTATTCTAAAATACATAATACATACTGATAGCTAATAATACATACTGATACATAATAATAGCTACTGTATGCACCATCAGCATTTTAAGATCAGGTAGCCAATCATAAAGGGTAGGTTAAAAATCTCAGAATAGCAAAACTGAGCGTAACATTATCGGCTATAGCGATTGTTTACAGTTTCTCATCTCATAAATGCAATTTCCCTTATTTAATCGTCAGCTGATTTATTTGTCTAGCCGCTAGAAGAAGTGAACGTTACATTACTGGTTGATGTAACGACGTTAGACGCAAATTTGCTACATCTCGTGGCTCGACGTCGACGGGGTTCAATATCTACCAGGGCGTATGCATCGGCGTAACCCCGGGACGGCGTGGCAGTCGTGTTAAAATCGAACGAAGAAGAAGATTCCGGCCGAGTGGCCGGGATCGTTGGGATTCTGAGCGCGGTTGAGGGTAGCATGAGGATGCCTTCGCGTGATTGTTCCGTAATGGCGTGAAAAATAGCCGCGCATTTCGTTCGCTCGCTCGCGCGAGATATGCGCTCGCGCGCGTTGATTGGCATCAATTTTCGCGGCGAGGGAAACGAGAATGCCATAATTTATTTGCAGCCAATCAATGGAACGAGCGCGTTTTAATGCCCAACGCCGGGCCGATGCGCGAGTAAAATTGCTGCTTCGCGCGCGTTACCGTTTTTCCCGCGATTATATTAAATATTAGCGTTATTTGTTGCGTGCTCTCCCTCTCTTTTCCTCTCTGTCGGGCAATATTACCAAATTGGCCATTTAATTCCCGTCGTAATTAATAAATTCGGGCAAACTGTGACGACGCTCAAACGAATGCTGTGTCTTTGTGACATACCACGATGGATCTTGATGACGCTAAAATCCGACGCGTTGTCGCGTCTCGGCGTTCGCCGAGAGAATCGGAGGAATATTATGAGATATTACTTCGCAAACATACGCAATCGTCATTTTATTCTCTCGCCGATAACGAGATGATCGATTCTCGGTGACGATTGTTACGATCGCGGATCGAAGATCCGCCGGAATGGAAGGACGAACGATGCGAATTTCCCTCTGTCTCGTCTGAGCGCAGTTTGCGCTCGTGACGCACGGATGACACGACAAAGCGTGACGGAGTCGAGGAGTATTTCGCGAAGAAGTGCAAACGCGGGACGATGGAGCGGGCGAGTATGTGCGGAATTGTACGGTTCGCGTTTAAAGCGTCAGACGATTCCTCTCGCGCCACCCGGTAGAGAAGCGAGGGCAAAGGCTTAATTCGACGACAGGGTGGAGCCGCGTCCTCGAATTGTCGACGGACGAGAAACGTTTGCTGGAACATCGTACTTTGGGAATCCGGGGCTCCGGAGCAAGCGGCTCGAGTCCGGTACAAAGGTACTTCCTCTTTGGGAGTTTAGTGCCAGGCACTAAATAAAATTCCTCTTGTTTCTACGCGGAGGAAGAAGAGAACTTCCTGGGGCCAAGAATGCGCGACTTCTTCGTGCTGCGAGCGCGATACGACCCGGGTATCTCCCGGCGGTACGAGTCGCGACGCGAGCTGCGCGCGATATCGATTCGCGATGACACGAGAGGAGCGCCGAGTGATAAGCGGAAGCGCCCGGTCAATCGACACTGCACCAAGTAAACGGCGATACTTTCGTCTTGAGGGGACGCCATACTTGAAAACTTTGTCGACGAAGTAGCGACTTTATTCTGCTTAAACTTTGCGTCATGGAATGCACAGAATCGCGAGCGCTTGAACACAATCAAAGTACGTGTAAAAATTAACTGACTTCTTTTTTATACATTTTTTTGCTCAAAATGTGAGAACGTTTCAAAATTGACATCTCTCGAGCTGTCGGTTAGCCTAATAAATGTTTATCTGACACAAAAGTTTCGCGACTTGTACGCACTAAGCGTATATCTGCTACGCTCAGGGAAATTTCAAAGAACGCCACTGTACATTTACAATTGCATTCAGAAGTTTGAAATATATGAAAAGCTTGCAGGAAGATTTCTTTATACGCGTAGTTATGCTTTCTGTTAAATACAATGAAACGAAGCAGCATTTGTGTAAGATTTGCATGTACAGGAAATACAAAAAAAAGAATAGTATCATCACGTTAGTGCTTATCTGACATGAGATTATCCGTAACTTTGGCAATTCCTTAATACGTGAATACGTGCGAAAATATGTTCATCTACGTTTTACTTTTACACTCACTTGAAGTTTACTATGCTTCTGATGCCGTGTAGGTGTTTGCGATGAATTAATACCGAATTTATCTAACAAAATTCATCGCGCAAACCAATTTCCCGGCTTTTATTTTACGACATTTCGTGCAGTCGCGAGTATTTCGCCGGGAGGGATACCGATGTCGCCCGGAGATACCTTCGATCGCCTCTTTCGAAAAGATGTTTTCAACATCAAAATATATCATTTAATTATGGCCCTTATATCTCCCTGTTCATTAGAGAGTCCCGTGATGCGGCCACTTTCGTGGCTCCGAGGCTCTGTAACGGGACGAGCCGCCTTCTTAAATTTATCTTCGCACTTGTCCGCCGAGAATGCCGGATAGATTTATCTTTCCATATTTATCCGCCTGCCCCCCTCCCCCGCCATCTCGCTTATCCCGTCAACCCTCGCGTGTCCATCTTCATCGGCGTCTCGCCGACAGGCGAGCGATCGATTCGAGCAGTTCTTAATCCCCGTCACGGATCTATAATACATCTCTTTCGCGAGGAGGAGAGATCGTGCGTCTTCCTTCCACGAGGGCGCGACATATTTGCGCGAGTTCGGCTGTCATGCGCCGAAGCGTCAAGATTTATGCACGGATAGATATATATTGACTTGGGGGAGAGAAAGGGTGTGTATGTTCGTGTGTGTAAGTGTAGGTGGGTGGGAATGAGAGAGACGAGCAGAAATATAGTGAACGGGACAGAAAATATCCGAGATTTCTCCTTATGGAGCCTCATCCATAATGGGCTCTCGTTTCCTTGCACTTTGATGATTGATGAGCCCTTGTTTACGCGCTCCAAGTGATCTCCTATTCCCTTCCCATTCCTCCACCTCCTCCTTGGCCGCCGCCACCGCCGCCACCGCCGTACCGATACGCGGTACGGTCGCTCTTCTGGTTTCCTGCGTCTCATTCGGCGGAGTGTGTCTACGGGGTGGGTTCGAGCACGTAAGAAATTATCGTGCCAAACACGGCGGCTCGGTTCTGAACTTGACTAATTAATCGATGAAATTAATTTGCCCAGCCACCGTCAAGAAATCCGGAATACATAATTCACGCGCCTGAATCATTTATTGTAATCACGGCGCTCTCTATTATCACATTTGATGGACTAAGCGGCGAAGTTATCGGTTAATTAATCGGACGATTCGATCTCCCCGCCCGATTTTAACTGCGCGCACGGCGCTAAGTAGGCTACGCGCCGAAAATTTACAGTGTTTAATTAAAAGATTTAATCAGCGCGCACGCGGAGCGTGCACGTTGGGGATCGCTTAAACAATGGCCTGCTAACAATCTAAATGACATTTAAAAATTATCGTATTTATCTCCGCCGTGCGGAGAACGGATACCTAAATTTATATTTCGAGCGGATTAATTTTATTTAGGGGAGCCGCGCCCCACGCGCGCGCGTGCGATCAATATCAATTTTAAGTTTGAAATTAAATTATTTGGATTTTAACGTAGAGCCTGCCCCCACTTCCATCCGTCGCGTAATTAATCGTGTCAATTATGAAAATCTCATAATTCAAATGCATAAGTATAATTTCGTAATTACTTTTGTAATTGACCGGCAGTTCGTCGCCGGGGCTGGTAATGCAGCGCCGACACAGTTTATCCCCCTATTTATTTATAGTTAACGTCGCAACATCGGACAGTTCGGGAACGGAGCGCGCCAAGTTCGCAACGATGCTCATTTTACGTTTCGCCCGCGAATCGATCTTCCGGGTTAGAGTATCGTTTTATTATCAATCGCGTGTCTTGTCGCGAAAAAGTTTCACTAGAACGCCGGCAATTACGTGCGATTTATCTCGCTTTATCTCGAGTTAAGTTCAGCTCCGAGTCAACGTCCATCTCATAATCCCCGAAAATCTCTCAAGCTTTATTCGCGGTCACCCTGTAGATAGCCGCGTAGAAAAGACTCTCGGGTCCTCCTCATCCCCCTCTCGTGGTCGTGGCGGTCCTTTTTCTTCATTCCGTTCTTTGATTTTTTTCCATTCTCATCTCTCCCCCTTTCATTCTTTCTTCCTTAGCGAATAGCACTTTTCATCCGAGCAACGAGCACAAGTGGATCCTAGAGGCTCTCTCTTTCTCTTCCGACGTACTCTCCGTCCCTCCATCCTATCTCACCCCTCCCTTCTCTCTTTCTCCCTCTCTCTCTCTCTCTCTCTCTCTCTCTCTCTCTCTCTCTCT
>NW_022639454.1:2976595-2983790 GCF_010583005.1 Odontomachus brunneus | reverse complement strand
CTCTCTCTCTCTCTCTCTCTCTCTCTCTCTCTCTCTCTCTCCCCTCTTCCACGTTTTTTGCAGTGTTCTCACTGCTCGGAATGCATAATGAATTTTTCCTGTTTCCTTTTTTCCTTCTTTTTGCCCGCCGCGTTTCCATTGAAACGATGACCAATAATCGATGCCGCGGCTTATTTCGCCGCGGTCGCGTTTAATTGTCGCTCGCCCTGAGTCGGTTGCGCGTCGGCATTGCTGCGGAGAGTTACAGCGATTCTTACCATACAGCCCTCCCAGAAACGCGCGCGCGTTAATTGCGGTCGTCGAGAGTCCGCACAATTGTCTGTCCGCTTTTTAGCGCGCCCCAGTCTTTTTGAGAGACCGAGAGTACTGCGCAAAATTCTTCATCCGAACACCGATACAGTGTGCAATCTTACTATGCTAATTGAAAAGATGACCCGGGATGCGCATTTCCTGCCCCTGAGTGTTCGCGAGCGCGGAAACTTTAAGGTCTCGGATGACTTTGCGAGCGAAATACTTTTAACGGAGACTGAACGGAGAAACAATTTGGTAAACGTTGAACAATTCATTGTTCAAGCACCCACACATGAAATTTCGGTTTCACCTGCGAGTTGAAAATTTTTCTTAACATTAATCCGAAAAATTCCGGTTGCCCAGATTTGATATTAAATAGTGCTCTTATTAGGAATGTCGGTGCTTCTTGAGGTCTCCTTATATATTAGAAAATAACATAACTGGCAAACACTTGCTGGACGCAATCAATCGGCTCGATGTCTCAACAACAGTTTTCATTTACTTCCTAAAATGTGCGAAGCGACAACTTGGCGAAATGAAGCGCGAACAGGCGTGAAGAGACGAGACAACGCGAAATTGCTAAAGTTGCGTAATACTGTACAAAATGAAGTAATTGAGCCACGAATTATTTTGCAGCCCAGATAAAATTTTATGCTCAAACGCGAATAACATAGATGAGCAATAACCAATATCTCGCTTTCTTCATTTTTTATCACGCGTAGTAAAAACATACATACATACATATATATATATATATATATATATATATATATATATATATATATATATTTGTGTGTATGTGCTTTATCTTTTTGACTTAAATCCTTTGAGATAAATAAGTCTTCAAGGAGTTGTTTTACTTTCGCGAGCCGCAGGAATAACAGTTTCGACCGTCTTAATTTATAAGTTGGCGAAAGTTTCGTCTTGTAGACACGGCCGAGGGCTCTTGGATAAATTCGCGTAAAATTAGAGAAGGCATAACGCTCTCAACGCTCGTGGTAATCCACTTACTCTGATCGCCGTGATTTCGTGAAAAAGACCGTGCTTGACACCCGGCTTGAAAAATTAATTATGCATTCCATCAAGCGAGAAGGAAGCGCAGAAGGAAGAACAAGCGAAAGACGAATATCTCGCCTTCTTCTTCTTCTTTTCTCCCTGCAAAAAGCGGTACTCTTGCGAGCGAAGAAACTCACGGGAAGGAGGGAGGAGGTAGGGGAGAGAGGGGGAGAAAGAGAGAGAGCCACGTCATCAAGTAGACAACTTTGACTACGGCTTCCTAATTGCTCCAATTAAATTAGACGAGCTTCCACGTTGCGTGCCGCCACAAAAATTCAAATCAATCTTCAACGCTCATACGCATGAGTTTTGCTTTACTTGAATCTACTGAAAGGCTAAACGAGCTTTCATATAGCCGGACATTAATTGTGCCAAGTATTTCCCGCAATAATCCCGCAGTCTCCTCTCTTGCGAATGTGACCGCTTTTCCGAAACGGTCTGCGCGGTCCGAATTATCTGTCACGAAGAAGAGCACTTGCTCATCTACGTCCGACATCGAGCCTTTTCAGTGACTGTGGCGAATTTATTCTTGTCTAATTTAAATATTCTGATTATACGCGCGTCCCGAGAGTTTCTCTCATTTCCCCTTTCGTCGTCATTGGTAAAAGTGGAGTACATCGCGATCGACAGTCGCGTGCGACGACAATTTAGTTGATAGATTCATTATTAAAGATTGCGCACCGACTGCACTCTTAACTTTCAATCCCCGAGTTATTTCAATGTCCTCGATGAAAGAAAAAAAAAAGAACGCGCTGCGTCAATCGCGAATGGAGAGTTTGATAAATTATACACCGAAGATCCGACTTGCTCGGAAGTTTAATGAATTAAATATACTTTCTCGTCTCGTTATATCCGGTTAACTTATAATAAGTACTATCCAGCTCATGGTAGTACGCAAGAGAGGGAGGGAGAGAGGGAAGGAAAGAAAGCAGAAGAGAGTTCTTCGCGTTTGCAAACGGAAGAATAATTCGCAGATAATTACGAGAAGCGTATGCGCAATTTTCCAGAAGGAATATCGAACGTGGAATAAACGCCAGGAATAAAAAGAAAAAAATGATCTCCCTTCGGATATTCATATATTTATACATTGTGTCAAACGCTAATTCGATTCTTGTTGAAAATATCTTCATTGCTGACATTTTAAAAATAAGATTAATATTAAAATGAAATTACATGACATTAAACGAAGATAAATTATTCTTCAATCAAGACATGAATATAATAAAATTAACACAATTGCTTCCTCCTAAAATATCACAATATTAATATTCTTGCTTATATGAGAAAATGATTGTTAGTGAGTGTTAATTTGTCTACATTCGTCTTGATTGAAAATTAATTTCTCTTCGTTCAACACCATATGTAATCTCATTTTAACATTAATCTTATTTTTAAAATATAAATAATAGTATAAAATATAAAGATATTCTCCAAAGAATTGTTTTTTCCTGTGTAACAATTTCGCTCATAACTCCATACGGTCCAAGATTATAAAAACTTGGTTGTAATTTTTATTACAATATTTTTTCCGTGTACGGACAAATTATATATATAATACGAAATAGGAAATTATATTATATTGAAGAAAAAAAGTTGTAGCTTCCCTTGGGAGGTGGGTGTGTTGAAAAATCTTCGTTATTTATTCCGGTTACGCGGTCGTCCGTGCGAATAGGACACAGAATCCCACATACCGTATTGGCGACTGACAAAAGCGGTTTTCGCGCATTTACCGCAATCAAGAATGCAGTCACGTACCGTTGTAAATAAAGGCGAGTTCCCAATCGCGTGGTCTCGTCCGCGGACGTGTATAAGTTACGATCGCGTTACGGAGATCGCACTAACAAGTCGCGGCGCGGAGCTGGCTTTGAACTTTCGTGTTCGCCTCGACCACCTCCGCGCGTCGCGCGGACTATCTTCAACGTTAATTTTCTATACTTGCTTCTTAAGAAATAGAACGGGCTGGAACATGTCGGGATGGATTATTCGATTAAGCATAAAATTCGTAATTGCGTTTCGATGTCCGTTCGCGAGCGAATTTTCCACGCGCTCGATGAAAATTTTAAATAAAAATCTTTCGAGACCGCGCGCGAACGCCATAATTCAACCGGCTGTGCTTCGAAGTCACTACAGCGATTTATCTCTCTTCCTCTCTCTCTCTCTCTTTTTACCTTTCTTTCCCATGAGACGAGTTCGATTAACTCGTTAATTCTCAAACAATGAGCTCGGACGAAGAGGGCAACGTTTCGCGCGGAGCACCGATGAAAAATTCAGGCCGCGCCAGGCGACGGCGGTCTGGCGAAGTTTAATTTCAAGATAATCGACGCATGAAAATTTATAAATTTCATCCGGTTAACTCCCTCTCCCCTCGCCCCCGTCGCCGCGTTAGTAAACAGCAAAGTCAATGAAAAATTCAGAGCGTTCGCTTTTTCAGCGGAAAGGCGGAAAGGTTTTGATTTCGCGCGCA
Organism: Odontomachus brunneus; assembly: GCF_010583005.1. Taxonomy (NCBI): domain Eukaryota; kingdom Metazoa; phylum Arthropoda; class Insecta; order Hymenoptera; family Formicidae; genus Odontomachus; species Odontomachus brunneus. The sequence continues at coordinate 2,979,979 of NW_022639454.1, read as the reverse complement.
GTGACTACGCGAAAAATTGATGTACCTTCTGAAAGAGCTCGCTGATAATCCCCACTATAAATGTCCGCGTCCCGCAAACATCCTTTACGGCGAAGCGAGCATATATGTTTACCCACTAAACTAGACGGTATGTGTGTGTGGGTGTGAGTGTGTACGCTGTAAAATATAGTTATATTTTTTTGTGGACTGCCCAAATCTCTCTCTCTCTCTCTGTTGCGCGCGCGCTTTTGACCTAAGCGTATTTCTGGATTTCCGAAATTGAATTAAGCGATGCAGAGGATAACTCTGTGCGCTTAAACAGCATCAAATTACGGGTCAACTTAATGAAGAAATTTCTGCGCTTGCAAACGCGACCACACTGAAAAATTGCTCTTGCAGTAGCGAAAATTATTTAGGCACGAGAAATTAGTTGAGACCGTCAAACGACTAGCAAATACTGCGCATATATGTTTTGCGTTTAATCGATACAGATGACACAGACAGAATTCCTAACAGATCTAAATTTCGCCAGTCTGGGCAAAAATTTCATCCAGATTAAATCCAGTCGTACTTTCTATAAAAAGTGACTGTGGTGGATAAACAAAGATTAGTGACGAGAGAAAAACGAATGTATGATCCTCACACCCATCAAAATTTTCCTGCAGATATTGCTAGAATGCTGTCGCTGCAAATTCCGCTATACCACCGGCAATTTTCTAGCAGATGCGGAAAAACGGCGACAAATTGTAACCGCGACATTTACAATTCCACCTGGACCGGCGAAACATTTTTTTCAGAGTGAATGTCAGCGTTGTCGTTACGCGACTCGTCTCCCCATTCTTCGGTATCCCGGTACGTATTTGAAAATCGTATAGGCGAGCGCGGCAACTGCGAGAGGCATAGCCCTTGTACATACAACCTCCGTGTGTGCGCGCGCGCGCTCGTTCTCGATTTTTACGTAACGTACTTCCGCGCATTTATCCGCGTGAATGTGCGCCACAATCCCGACGTTTCGCCTTGCTCGGGTTTTAATTTAATGCGCCGCAAGCGCAATTTTCCAGGCTGCATCCAGACCAGACACGGCGACGACGGCGGCGGCGCCGGGACAATGCAGCGATGCACTTGTCCGGAGGACGCGCGCCGTAGCTTCGATACTCGTGTATTCCCTCCCGGCACAACTTACTTACGAGTGCTCATACATATGTATCCCATCAACATGCATATAACATCCGAGTAATTAATGTATGACTCCCTACATCGTTCTCTACTACCGCGCCGCGTGCTGCATGCATCCCTTCCCTCTTTTCCCCATCGCTCCTCTCTCTTTCCTCCTCGCGCATTCTGCACCCCTTTGTCCGCGTCGCAGCCCCCGCGAGATTGTCTTTCCTCGTCTGCCGTCCCGTTTCTTTGTTCGTCGTGAGATACGAGACGCTGTGCTTACGTTAATAACGCCGATAGCGGCAGCCGTTCGGAAATTTTTATGCGAGCATGAGCGCGAACGCGTATTCTGTTCGTCGCGTTGATTCGCGTCGCGGATAAATCGCACCGTGAACGATCTTGTCGGACGCATTGTAATGTAACAGCGAACGCCAGCCGCAGCTGCTGAATCCGGTTAGAATACTGCGTGATTGTTCTTTCAGAAAAAGCGCGCACAGAATAAAAAAGGAGAAAAAAGGAGAGACACACACAGAGAAAGAGAGAGAGCAGGCGGTGGAACTCGTGTGATATTGGGTAAACCCATAAATGATACACGGTTGTTTCGCGTTGGCCACAGTGTAACGTTTCTAGTCGCTAAAAATACATCGCGAAATTATTGAGATTTGCGTAAGTTATTTTTACATATTCTCTCTATATACTCGAACCTACGTTATCATAATTATCATGATTCCTGTCCCACGGTCCCGGCACGTTCCAGAAAAATAGTTCCAGGAGAAACGGAAGTCCCACCTCTTCTCGTCGCGTTCGTGCGATTTCGTGCTCTCGCGACGATTAAGCCCTTATCGCGCGCGGCCTTAATAACGGCGATAAAGCGGCCGTTCGAGTCAGAGGGAAAAATCATCCCTGCGCTCCGTTCACCGCGTGCAGGAGAAAGAGCCTGCGGACCTCCTCCCACACACACATCCCGCATAAACGTCAGGCGATAGAGCCCTCGCGCTCGACTCGCTCGTTTCTCGGACATTACCGCCGTCATATTCAAAACGCACTAAGGGTTCGCCTGGCACACATAAATGAAGCAATAGCGGTCATTCGTGAAAGGCCAACGTGTGTCGATCAGGAGCGACCAACCAACCAACCGACCAACCAACCGACGCCATCAGCGTGCAGTATCGACTAGACCGCACGGGAGGATTTCCATGGGCGATTTGATCGAGCGATCATGATCGCTCCTCCGGACGAGCAGCACACCCCTTCGTGTCTTATCGATCGATTCCCGTCAACCACGCGCGACTAAACAAACAAACGGCCGGGCGCACGAAGGAAGCACTCGAAATTCCGCCCTTGAAGGATCAATTCCGGCGGCGATGGTGGCGGTCCCTCCTCAATTTATCGCAGGACCCATCTAACCCCTCATCGGCCTCTCATTGGCCATAACCGAGCCTCCTTCGCTTCCGCTACCGCGGAGGGATCGCATCCGGCGTATTACCACGACCGCGTCTTTCTCCCTCTCCGCCATCGAGACGATGAATTCCGCCCTGGCCTCTCCTTGAACCACCGCGGTAGCATATCTACTCGCTTTAATTGGGATCAGCTTCCCAAGCACTCGGCGCGAGACAGATGAAAGAAGGAGGGCGAGAGAACGAGGAGGAGACGAGCGAGCGAGCGAACAAGTCGTAAGGGTCGTGAGTGAAGGCTCGGAGGGAACAACTCGCGTCCCCCCGTGTTTCCCTCCGGCCGTCACTCTTCCTCTCGTCCCTCGTTCCTCTCTATATCTCTCATTCTCCCTTGGCCTTTGCCGGCTTACCCTTTTCTTTCCCCCGTTGCGTCGTCTAGAGAGCGTACAGTTCTCTCTCTCTCTCTCTCTCTCTCTCTCTCTCTCTCTCTCTCTCTCTCTCGCCTCTCTCTCTTCTTCTCCCTTACCATGCCCTCTTCTCCTCTCCTCCCCTCTCATCCCCTCTGCGCTGCGCTGCGCTCAGCTCGCTGCACCGTATACGGGCCGCGGCGCGCTCTCGATCGAGGAGGTGTGCGCGCGCGAGCGAGCGAGCGGATAGGCCTGTGGGCGAGAGCGGCCTACCTGCACGCGCGTTATAAGCTCCACCGGAAGGCTATCGAATCTGGATTTATCTTCCTCCTCGATTTATACCGCACGACGCCGCGCACAACCGTGCATTCGTCGGTCATTATCCGCGCCGCGTTTCGCCGCGGGCCGCCGGGGCGGCTTTGCATTTTTAACGTCGCGGCCAAGTA
>NW_022639454.1:2949362-2976585 GCF_010583005.1 Odontomachus brunneus | reverse complement strand
CTCTCTCTCTCTCTCTCTCTCTCTCTCTCTCTCTCTCTCTCTCTCTCTCTCTCTCTACTCTCCCTCTCTCCTCTCGTTTCTCCTGCCCGAGGCGTTTCCACACGGATCCTCGTTAACACTGCGGGCTCCTCTTTTCATGTCGGAGTTCGAATGCTTCTCGAGGATATAACAACTGGTTTGGCCTGTCTCGCGCTTTGATGCCGTATCCCTTTCTATCTCGCTGCTCTTCGCTCTGAGTTTGTGCGTTGACTCGTGTATGTGTGGAGTATGCGCGTATGTCGCGTAATGTGTGTGGGTGTGTGTGCGCATCATCCCGGCCTTTCCGCGCGTTCCTGCGACTTCTGTCCGTACCGCTAGAAATTCGCGGACCGAAACTGCTACTCTCGTCGCGACTGAATAAGCTCACATGTCTTTTCCTCTCGTTTGTTCTTCTTTTCCATCACGAGTCTAAACATTTTTCATGTCTCGTCGCGAGTAAGCTCTCCTCGAAATTACAAACGAAATGCGGGCTAAATTAATTCTGACGGTTTATGAAAAAAAAAAAAAAAAATATATATATAAGGAGTTTCTTTCTCTCTCGACACAAAAGACTTGAAAAAATGTTCACGAATTTATGGTGAAATAATCATAATATGGCGATTTGAATATAATCGCTAAAATATGACTATAATCGAGTTTGTCACTTGCCGTTTTTTTTTTATTTCTCACTTTTAAAACGCCTTATCGTTACGAAAAGTTAAAAAAATGTGTAACTATGGAACGTTGAATTATTGGTCAAATTCATTATTTACCGTTTATTATTTACTATTTACCTTCCCGTACAACAAATTACCGCAAAGTATCGATACGGAATCCCTCAACTGTACCTTCGAAGGCGAAAACGAACGAACGGACAAGCTCGAAAAATGCGAAACGGAAGAACAAACAGATTAAACAGCACCAATTACGGGGCTCCACGGGAGCATTAAGTCGAACAAAAAGGTCTGCGCAGCGAATTCCATGGGGGCAGTAAACATACACCGTAAGTGTGATTTTGCTCCCCTCGCTGCAAAAGCATGCACGTGGCCGCCTCACAAAAAGGGGCCCACATAATTATTATGCGCGAGATACCCAGTTCTCCGCGTGCGCTCAATACGGGCCCGTTATTCGCACGCGAACTCGCTCGACATTGTGTCGGACCCAAAACATCCGAGATCTCCGGACCGTACACTCTAAAGCCAGAAGTACCGCTAATAATAAACTTCATAATTTGAACATGCATCTTTTTTCTCTCTCTCTCTCCCTCTCTTTCTCTTGAAAGTCGAGGATAATTTTCGGTATTATAAAGATAAACATGTATATAGTTAATATACATATTATATATTATGTATTATGTATTATATATTATATATTATGTAGTATGTATTACATATTATATATTATGTATATTATGTATTATAATTAACAAGCAACACTGAGGAGAGGATTTTGTTTTCAAAACGAAAATTTCGTACAGCGAACCAAAATTTTGTTAAAACGTAACCAGCCATATGTTTGGTAGTTGCAACCAAAAAATTTAATTTCCTCCTTTACGTAAGTGAAAAACATGGTAATACTAGACAAATGGTATGTACCAAATATTTTAGTTCCGCAAATACAAAAATAATTTTTTCAGTGAAGCCAACGTCTTCTATTTTGAAAGGGAAAATTTATATTAACATGAACCTTCTTTTTAATGGGCAAACCGATTTCTTTGAAGAATATAGAATTCCCGTTCGTACGATCCCAATTTGCCTCTAAGTGCGAGAAATTTCGTTTTCTCTAATCAAAATGCATTACTTCGTTCATCGTGGCCAAATTTCATGTTAATGCAATCAAACTTGTTTCCTGTGTGATGATCGCCTCTTAACAAAGATAACGCATCTCTCTAGTAAATATTTGCAGTAAACACTCGACGCGGAAATTTGGCAACTGTAATGCTTATCGTGAAGTTTCGGAGCTAATACGCGTGAAAATCGACGCATTCGGAAATTTTTAACGGTGCGAACGAGCGGAAGGGATCGATTCAGTTTCAGGCCAGAAATTCCGTCGATGTCTGGCCTGTGAGCGGACGACACGAGCAGTGCGCACGTGCAGATTTGCACGTGTCAAATTGATGACCCACGCGTGAATTTATAACCGAGGGCCTCAGGTCTCATTTCGCGCGCGGGACCTCGACGTGTCTTCTGAACCGACCCTGTTAGACAACGCCGTTTATCTAGTCTCGCCGATGTCGTCGTCGTCGTCGTCGCGCTGAAATACACAGGACATACCCCGGATTACCCTGGAGCGATGGGGCGGCGCGCTGTCTCTTTTACGAGGATAATATTTCAGCAGGACGTCAGTCGTCTTTCTGTTTCGCGCGCGCGTTTTCGTGTGAGAGAAGTAGTTATGCGGCGTCCCCGCGCAATACATGCACACACAAGGAGACACGAAGCCGCGATTTCGTCTAGAGCCTCTACAACTTGATCGTAAATATGAGCAACACCACGCGCGACGCTGACTCAACATTTCGTCCGCGAATAACTGGCTTACACACAGGGGGTGGACGGGGCTGGTGACAAGTCTTGTCCGTTGAAGCGTGTTTGAATTTACAAACGAATCGTGAGAGAGAAACGCATAATAGTACATACACGTGAGGCGCGCGCGCGCGCGAAATTGATTAATTGCGCAGCGGCATTAAATTTCGCAACTCGAAATTGGATCGAGGAGATTGTTAAGGCGGGACATTTTTACGAGAACCGTTCGTGTCCAATAAATTGTGCGAGATATCGTTGATTAATTGCCGCGTGCGTGTTTGTGCGTCTGTGTCTCGCGCGAATTTCGTCGTAAGTTACATTTACTAGGCCGGAGTGCGGTAAAATCCCGAGTAAAAAGCAGGTCATATCGGGTATCGGTTTATTGCCACGAAAAGCGGTATGATCTAGTGACTAACCGTTCAAATTTATTGTTGGCTATATAGTGCCAACCGTTGCAAACAACCGGCGATGTTAAATACTCAAACAATCAACGAGTCGCCCCGCAGATCCAATGAATGACAGCTCGCGCAATTGAAGAGTTTTGAAAAATTTCGAGCGTGACCGGAACGAACGCGCGATGCCGAATTATATTCTCTCCATATAGTAAAATGATGCAGTCGAATTTCGGGATATTTGTGTTCGTAAAGATAAACGCATCTTTTTCGCCGATTCTATTATTGTAATTAGTGCAACTTTACTTATATCCTCAGGTTTTGCATTTCTGTAATATCAGTCAAATAAAAATTACCGACTCGTCAAAGCGACGAGCAGTGATATGTAATAATGACGGTACGTAATAATGCGCGCGGATAAATAGCAATTAAATTATATTTATCAAAGGACGATCATGTGAAATTGTTTCGGACGGTAAATTGCACTCGCATATGAAATTATTCACGTTACATTTCGCAGTGTCCCTACAAGATAGAGTCTAGCTTTTTCCTTCGGATCTTTTTTCACTGATTCAATTCGCCTCAAAATGGTGGAACCAGTCGGTTGATTATAATGCATTATCAATATATTGCACTACAAAGCGACTCACGGATTTCACTGTTTTAAGAAAGAATATAATTCTTACCACTTTTATCCTACGTTTAATAAGTTACTATTCACTACAAACTAACCTTTATTACAGTGTATGTGATAAAAAGAATTTTAAACAGTAAAGTCTTATTCTAAACAAAATGATGAAAAAGGTAACTTGGTGCGTTTCACTCGCAACGCACTTCGCTGATACGAGTCATCCCCCAACGTACAAAATTTTGAGGGGCAAGCAGCTCTATCTTCTAAAGACACTAAGCGCGAGGAGAACGTGCTTTTTTTTCATTTTTTGCCTGGCAAAAGACAAATTCTTCGAGAGAAGAGCAGCTGCGTAATGGCGCAACGTGTAATCTTCGGTTGTCTCGCACGGTTGGCGCGCAGCACCGCGCTGATATAGACCGTGCACGGATTAAAAGCCCTTCGTCATGGCCCTGCTAGAAGCGGTCTTGATATTAATTAGGAGCGAGTCGTGCGTGGTATCCTGATAAGGAAGGATCCTCGTTTGCATTAATTATGCACATGTGCCCCCGTCGAAATATAATGCATACTTCTTCCGAACGACGTGGAAGTTCGAGAGGAGTCTCGGTTAGGTAGGTAGGTAAGTAGATAGGTAGGAATAATCATCGCAATTCAATTTGCACCGCGCAAATTTTAATTACTTTGAAACCTCCCGTTATACACACCGCACGGAAAAAAGATTTGGTTGAATTAACCAAACATCTGGTCGAATACGAAATTCCGATTGAAGTAACCCGAATTCTGTTTAAGTTAACAAGATTTTTGGTTCACTTGACTCGCGCGAAACGGCTCGATCGATCTGCGACCGTGCTCTAACAGAATTTTAACATGCGTGGAAAAAACAACCCCGTTAGTGCGACTGAGTTTTCTGTTACTTGGGAGCTAGATGAGAAACAGAAAGATTCCTGCAGGAAGTTTCTACTCAGCCCATTGCTCTCCGTTATCTCAACCGAGTCTTAATGCAGCTGAATGTTCAGACGAGTGTTTTTGGCCACAGTAACAGAGATATTATTTATTGTCAGTGAGTTTTTCGTCTGGTCTCAATTCAGTTACCCAGGCAGAAATTTTTTTGTTCCTTATGCACTCGTTATAATATTTGGGGTTTAGAATGTGTTCACGGCGAAAAGACGCAAGCAAACGGAAACGAATGTTTGTTCGGGAAAAATATCGCCCGCGCAGCTCACGAAGGATATAACGAGGTAGATTTTAGGTAGAATAGCTCCTATATGGTTTTAATCGATGGTACACTGAAAAAAACGTTTGGTGTATATGTAATTATAATCACATAGAAAAATAATTATATTAAAAGTTATGGCCCACAGAGAGAAATCTTCTTACTAAATTCTACTGTAATGTGATAATAACCTCATAATATGCATGTTATTACTACCATTTCACCACAAAAATTTGGTTATGCCAAAAGTAACTTTTTTCGTTAAATCGACATTTTTCCTTCCAGTGCAACTTTAAAAATCTCAAAACGAACAATACAAAATACAGCGCAGCTGTTATTCCGCAGAGAGTCCAAGTGCGTGAAATTCCATCGTGATGTGCGATCGTGACGGAAACGAGCCGCTCGATCGCGGGTATCATCCCGTTCTTTATTCACCGACGTAATTCGCACGCGGTGTCGCACCGAATTCCGCGCACAAGGCTGACTCTCTGTCTCTCTCTTTCTCATTCCCTCTTTCTCGTGCTCTTGTATCACCCCGCACAAACCCGCTTTAAAGCTGTGCATATGCATGCAACTTCCGTAAATATGAATTCATTTCTCCTCATACCGCCAGAGCTCTTCACATATCTCTCGCCGGCACTCCCTGTTCCTCCAGCTGTGTCTGGAGAACCCAACAGCGGCTAAGGGTGTACACATAGGCACGCAAGCAAGCGAGCAAGCAAGCACGTACGCACGCACGTACGTACGCACGCACGCAAGTACGCTACGCCACAAACGCGCGTGTGTTCGCGCGCTCGCAATAATCAACGCGCGAGTTTCCGCGGATAACGTACGTATGCACGGAGAAGGGCGAGCGGCAGCGTCTGTGTCACGTTCGTATTACGTTAACCATCAGTGATTCTCCGTACACAGAGTGTTTCCCGAGACAGCTTAACCCTCCGGCTGGTATGTACGAGCGCGCTTCACGGGCTCTCGACGAACACCGCTTGTTACATTCCACGTACAGCCGGCGAAGCTCGCGTGAACTCCTGCACGGCAGATGAATCCCGCTTCTCGATTCGACTCGATCGATCTTGGCCCGGGGCGAATCACGATTCGCTTGGAAATAGAGACCCGCCGTTTTAATTTAATGCCCTTCACACTCATCTCCCCCACGACACGCGAAATTCCCAAACACGACGTATAATATCATCGTATCTGTCTACTGGCTAAATATCTCGGAGTGAAGTCTCACTTGGAACGAGCCAAGATCCATTCGGAGCGCTGCTGAAAATGCTGCTGCTCGGAATCGCAAGAATGAATGTTTCACTCAACTTTGGAATGGATTTTGACTCCACACGAGTGATTGTTTCAATTGATTAGGGTGAAATTGCTTCTGTGTGTGTGACAGTAGAATATATCAGATTCGTTCTACAATTTCGAGGACAAATGTTCACTCAGCAACCGAAGTGGAAAATTCATTTAGTGTGAGCGAAAGCTCACTTCGAATTCGAGCGACTCAACTATCACTCTACTTTTCCAGTGAAATTTCGCTGTAAAAAACGTGGTAATCAATATTTGAAGATACCTGCAAGAATACTTTTATGTTCATTATACAGATACATTTTCGCGCTTAGCTCTGCATCGAACAAGAGAGAGAGAGAGAGAGAGAGAGAGAGAGAGAGAGAGAGAGAGAGAGAGAGAGACGCATAAACGCGCGCTGAGAACATGAATTTCCATAAGAAAAAAAGCGAGCGCTCGGTGTTAAGTGGATAATGAAGTCACATGGTGACTCCCGCGGAGTTCACGCACGAGCCACGCACGAGCCACGCACGCTCGCGTACACACCTGGGGTGACGCCGATGAATACCCTCAGTTAATGACATATGGCGTTAGCCGCTGCATCGCACCCGAAGGAACTCGCCAGACCCACCCCCGGCGAGCTATTTTCCATCTTCCGACACACCATATGCGTGCGTGTTCTGAAAGAGGGAACGGGACAATCAGACGCGAGGGACAATGAGACTATTTTGTGAGGGAGTAAGAGAAAGGGAGGAAGACAGAGAGAAAAGGGAAAGAGGGTGGCGGAAGGAAGGGCGCTTGGGCGTATCAGCAGTTACCCCTTGCTCTCTTTATCGCGCTGCAAGCCGGCTTGTGATGCGCCGCGTTGTAATTGAAGTGCATATCGAGTCGATGCAACGGCTCGCTCTCTCCGTGCCGTGCAGAAAGGCTCTTTTTAGTTGAGGCGAAGCGGCAAATGAGAACGACGGAATCCGCGATGGCGGATTAGTTGATAATATGAATGCTGATAATAACAGCCGCGGCGAAACGGAGGCGAAAAGAAGGACATCATGAAAAATAGAGGCAGAAATATTTTCGCGACTATTGCGATAGTTGTAGCAACGTGAAATTGGCGCCCAACGATCTGGATGAGAATTTCGCGTCTACGCGATTATTTAAGAGATCGATGACGAATTTGAACAATGTCGATAACGCAGAAACGATCACTAACACAATCACGCTATCTTTTTCGTATTTCTTATACATATAGAACTTACATAAATGTATGTTGCTTTGTTTTAACATATTCAACGGACAACCTAACGCATGTATAGAAATCTTTCTGCAAACTTTTCCGATATGCTTAAGCTCCTGAATTTAGATGTGAAGGTACAGCAATGTTCTTCAAAATTTTTCTATTTGGAGCATCTATACTTTCGGTATGTACAAACTACGGAACTTTTGGTTCAGGCAAATATTACGCTGACAACTTGAAATTTTACATTAAAGAAATTTTTTTCGTCATATATTGAACAACATTCTAATTAATTTTGCACGTACTTTCATTGCGTAAAAGCATTTGTAATTCTATACAATCAATATGACATAAAGTCTTCAGAAAAATATCAGTATTCTGTCGATAAAGTTTTCAATTTTAGTATCCCCTTCGTTTAAAGCCCTCTATTCATAGTCGCTTGAAACTCTTCCCAAGTGAGATACTCAGATTTGAGTTCAAAGTCGGATGAAAGTTTTCTAATTGAAAAATTTTGATTCAACTCTGAAGAAACATCTCTCATGTGTCTTACATAAAGCATGTTTTACGTGACAACTGTTAACACGACCTTAAAACGCGCGAGACGCGCCAAAGACGACAAAACATTGCGGAGCCGATAGTTGTCGAGAAGTAGAAAGTGAGGAACTTTTCGCAGATTAAAGCTCAGTATCGCGAATCAACGTCGAAATGTGGACTCATCCCCGATTTTGAGATGAAATCGGATCCGAGGAGTGCACTTTAATTCCACGATTGACTACCAACATAGAATATGCCAACGGCGAAAATTGGAAGATGGCGCGAAAAAAGGAAAAGAAGTCTCGCGTTCTCGCTGAAAATAGTCGACCGCGCGCTCGTCAGGGTATCGACAAGTGCGATGAAACTTGGGAATTGCGCGATATTTCGCATTTAAGGGCGCGAGATCCCCAGATTCGGTTGAAATTCGGACGAAAATCCGGAGCGTGTATCGCAATTTCAGTCAAACATCGCTTGTGGCGATGTTAAACTTGCTCTACGAGAGCACACAAAACCATCGAGTATACTCAGCATTTACAGCGCGTCTATCCGCACGCGTGCGTACTTGTAACCCACTCCTGGCTAAATACGAGCTCCACGCGCGCACGACTCTAATAACACGCGAAAGCGCCTCATTATTGCGACCGGGAAATAACCGCGGGAAAATATCCTCCCGCCAACGGCGATAATTAACATGGCGCGCTTTTCCTTCGGAATTACTACGGGCGACGATACATCCTTTTTCGCGAACGCGCCCGGCAGATCGGCCGGGCGGACTTTATGAAAAGCAGGGATTAGATTCAGCCGGTATATAATGCGAGCTGCGAGCTCAAACGTGTACACGACGAGGGAACGGAAGAAAGGCGTCCGGCAAAATTCACTTAGCGCCGCGGGAAAGCCAAATGAAAATGGTTGCTTGCGGTGGTAAAATCCACGGCGCGGGAAACTTGTGGTCGGACTCGTCGCATCGTATCGCGTTGCTGCATTCGAAGTCTCGCTCGTCCGCGCGGGAAAGAATCGCGCTACGAAAACTACGAAAAACGCGCGCAGAATACGCGGCAGGAGCAAACATATTTTGCGACAATTTCCGCTGTATCGACATCTGGTTGTATATTCTGCCACTTGTTTATTTCTATAACAGAGAGATTCTTTCTCGTTTTCTCTTTTCTTACGCGACCTTTCGCGCAAAATCGCGCGGCCCCAAGGCTCCCAATTAAAATCATGCAATAAAGATCCGAATAATCAGCGGGGATCGAAAGTCGAAAGTGACAGTTCATGCGCTACTCGTCTCGTAGAATATGCCAGACTGGCGCGCTTCATACAAGCGGTAATCGATAGCCGCGCAAAGAGGAAAAAGCGTAAATAAATAAGAGGACACGACAGGGTGACTGCTACGGACAGTAGTACGAGAGACACATATCGATATCGACATTTTCATTAATGTTCCGCGGTGGCTTTACGTCCGCGCCATATTGTTTTTTTTTCTCGTTTTCCACATCGAAATTAAATCGCACTTTATTGGCCGACGAGCTGGAAGGAGATACACAAAGGTAAGACATAAAACGGCGAATCGGCAGCACGGGTGAGGGCAGGAAAAGCTGCCAATTATGTATTCAAATGCGACTGCTGTCGGGCGGACCGCGCCGGGAAAAAAGGGTGGAGATTCAATTTAAAAAATCCCCAACGTCGGAAACGTTACAGGCGCGCGCCGCGGCATCGATGTTATTTTACAGCGCGAGTCCCCCTCCTCGAAATTGATCGGCCGAATTTCATCTTCCGACTTGATTACAGTTACCATTATCGATACCTGGACGCGCGTGTATACTTTTGCGGGATTACATTTAAAATGGAGATCTCGCGATCCCGCGAGCTTGGCCAAACGTTTGCAATAAATAGCTCGCCGATGCCGTTGCTTCGAAATGTCGCGCCCCGGATACTATGTTGCAAAAATAAAGATATAAAACACAAATACACACACACACACACACACACCGAAAGAAAACGACACTTCCTTGGCACATTGGCCGAATAAGAACAGCTCGGTATGTTTTTACCGTTCGTTATATTTATCAGACTCCGTCTGATTTGCATAAAAATAATTCTTACTCTTCGTCCATCACATACTGCTTTGCAGCGTCGGTTTATTTATTGCCTGGCTCGATCTAATCTAGGAGAAGGCAGTCTCGTACATTGTAACTTATAGATTCCACGGAGCACACAGAAAAGAAAGAGGCGCGATTCGGCGCGCTCAGTTCGAGTAAAAAGGTAAAGAAGGAGAGCGAGAAAGAGCAAGAAAGAGCACGCGCGCGACCCGAATAAGCAGCGCGCATTAGCGCTCTGATACGGCTATTTTATTCTCATTACGATATGAATGTTCAATGCGTGTTGGCCGTGATATCGATAAATAAAGCTCACGAGCAGCGGACGAAGCTATTTAGGGCGAAGCGCGCGCGGCGAGAATCGTGAATCGCAGCGCGCGTACACCCCGCGGCACGTAAATCAATTTCGAAAGAAACTCTCCGCGAGTCATAATACATTCAAACACGCGCGATTATACGATTATGCTCGTCCGGCGGGACTCGCGAGCGCCAATTATCGCCGCGATTTGTACCGCCGTCATATCGGCGCACCAACACCGCGAAAGCGCAAAATGGATACGCGCGCGCGCCGCTCTCATACGATAAAACGCGCAAATTCGCCGGCCGCGCGACGATGATCCGGTAAATTTGTCGTTGACGGCGTAAAACAAGGGACGAAATTAATTGATCGTGCATTAATTATAACCAGACGCCGCAGTCGCGCTGTGTACGAGAGAGGGCGGGAAGAGACAGAGGGCCAGTGAAACGCGTCCATTGCCGAACATACGGATCATTAAACATATCCGGCGGATTTTCGACGAAACTGTTCGCAGCGCTTTCGAAAGAACGACAAATGGGGATGAAAAATGGTCGCGATGTGTCTGAAAATGTCTTGGAAATCCTCGTGGGGAATCACGTGTACAGTGAGTTACAAAACGGTTGCGATAAAGTGAAGTTGGCAGCTCGCCAAGCTGTCAAAATTGAGCGTTATTATCGACAGATTTGCGTATTGTTATTAACAATTAACAGCATATAATTGAGAATAATAAATAATAATAAATAATGGTGTAATCACACTGGGCAAACCTGTCAGTGATGACTCTCAATTCTGACAGTTTACACGAGTCGAAATTTTAGTCTCTGTTTTCTCGACCTGAACTTTCCAACGTTTGTACACTTGTGAAGAATTAGTGTATGTTTAGCACACATGCAAACTAAATTTTGCACTCTTAAGGGGATGCTGAAACTTTACCGACAGAATACTGACATTTTTCTTTATGTACTTCGTACTCCTTGTACAGAATTACAAATGCTTTTACGCAATAAACGAGTTAATTCCCTCGACCAATATTCTCTTTTTTCATCATTTTTCACGGATAGATTGCGATTCTACAACGATTCCACATATGCTTGTGTTTAGCATAAGTCGGGACGCCAAATTATTTTGCTCCTGATCACTATATTATTTTTTTTTATATATTATTATTACATATTAGCATATTATTTTATTTCGGATCTACCAAGAATCCTATATGCTCTATATTAATTACGGATAAAATGTTATGCCCTATATTAATTACGGATAAAAACGGAGAGAATTTTATAACAAAATTATTAAATTATTAATTATATAAAACAAATTATATAAAACAAAGCAATCACAAATGCTTCTGCTAAATGCAGCCATTGTTCTCCAATAACTTTTTCCTGCAGTAAATGAGAATTATTGTGCTACCTCGGCCCTCCAAATTTCCCCCTCAAATCTTCACCCCAACTCACGTTCCTACCCTCTGGCAAGATTTGACAAAAGTACATGCAATAAATAAGAGTATTGCTCAATATATGGAGAAAACGGAAAAAATTTTGTATGGGAAATCACAAACTGTCAGTTGGCGTAATATTTGCCTAATCCAAAAATTCCGTGGCTTGCACATACCGTAAGTGTGGATACTCCAAACAGAAAAACCCCCATATTTAACTAAACGGTTTTGCAACTCACTGTACTTGGAGCATTGAAAAAGAAGAGGAAGCTGCAATAAACACAAGCTACGCCAAAGATACAGTCATTATGTTACATTCTAGTTGTCATTACACGATCGTCTCTGTCTGTTAAAAAACAATAGTCGAGGGCAATCCGCGGAACGTCCGCGAGAAGAGGCGGTGTATCGGGTGCAAACGCGAATAAACCGAATAGAAAATGTTCCATCCTTCGAAAGAAAACGAGGAACGGTTCCCCGGTCGCGGGATTCCGCGCTAAAAACGAAATGATTCCCGTCGGAAGCGGTCTTCGATACGCGCCGGAGACAGTTCAGATTTTATCGCGAAAGGGAGGCGGTCTGTGTCGGCCGACGGGGTTCCGAAGGGACGACGTTTTATCTCTTTGAACGTCCTTTATTGGCAAAACAAAGAAATATGTCCCTCGTGCTTTCGCGCGGCCGCGTGCACTCTACGGAGTTGTATGCCGATCCCGAAGGATCGGCATACTCATCCTCCGAATGCTGCCGCGCGCGACTTGCGAGACAAAAGATACAGTCCGATAAAATATCGGCCATCCTCCTCGCGAGAGGATCTTCGGCTTAGGAGTGCACTCGAGCGCGATCTTGAGAACTCGAGTACGCGACGCATTCGCGCGGATTAAATCTCGTTCGTGTTCGCGAACGCTGCGAAATCGGCGGATCCGGCCATTAATACGGAGCAGATTAGCGCGCGCTCCCGAAACGCGTCTATTCCGACCACGTTTTTCCGGTTATATGAGATCCTGGCTGACTCTCGACCCGGCTTTGTCATTACAGTGACAATGACAGATGCGGAAGCAGTGGCAGGCCAAACTGCGCAGTTACCCTGCGACGTGAAACCGCCACTCCCCGGGGACAAGCTGCACCTGGTTATTTGGTACAAGGAGGAAACGGACGCGCCGATATACAGGTAAACTCTTCTCTCCGCAGTCATTCTCTTTCCATTCTTCTCAACTTGCTTATCTCGATTCGCGCGTGAGGCACGTAAAGAGTACGAAACGCCGCGGACTCGTTATTGTTATATCTGTAGACTTTGTATTTTGCACGCGAGAGACAAGTCATGCGACGCAATAGTGCGAGAGACGCGTTAATACGTAGAGCAATCGTAGAACAAAATCGCCTTCCTTCCCATTTTTGCGACAATAAACGCGAGTGTTGCAGTATGTGCGACGGTATACGCACATGATACGCTCTATATGCCCAAATAACGTTAAATTTATTCAGGTATTTGTGCAACAATTCGCCAGATATGAAAATAATGAACGTCCCTGCGCAAATTGCTCCCTTGGAACCTGCTTCCAATTTATAGCACTCGATGCTATCCGAAATTTGTAAATGCATTACGTAAACGTGATGTATAGAATAATCCGATAGGATGCCTAATATATACCAAGCTGAAAGCTTCGAACGAGTAAAATTCTATGAAATGAAATCGCGCAAAAGGGATGAGCAAAAGACCATAGAAAGAAATTGCGTGTATGAAAAAAACAACGCTAACGGGTTATTTCTGACTTGATCAATCAGCCAACCTGCTTACCGATTCGATGCGTCAATTCCTACGTTTCGCGTATCTCAACCCTTTTGTACTGCTAATTCTATTTTTTAAAGATACAATTTTATTTTTACTTCATTATATACTCTAATATATAATATAGTTTTAACAAAAAAATTAAATTTTGCCAAAGGGGGACTCATTAGAATTTTTAGGAGAGCATACTTGTTCCAACGTTGTACACAAGCAGAGTGATGTGTTCTGAGTGTCAAAAAAATTGTTTATTCAATCGAATAAACAAAAAATTGTTTATTCAATCGAATAAAGTGATTATTAATGGTAGAGAAAACGTATGTCTCCCGTTGAAAGGTAGTGAAAGGGTAATAGAGCTTCTGGTATAGAGAAAAAAGAAATGACTACTGGGCGAAATCTCTGCAAAAATGCAATTGTGGATCGCGTGGTATTTTCAAGATCAGAGTAACATCTGCCACGTCATTCTCCTTCCCTTCTTATATCACATATTCGCGAATCACGTGAGACTCGAGGCGCAACGTTCGACACGTAGTGTGCGCCAAGTGGCGGCGAAAATAGCCCGACGAGCAAACAAGGACAAAAGTAACGTCCCTCAACGAGATAATTGAGACGGCAACTGTTGCGGGATGAGATTTATCAATTCTTCAGGACAGTCGTCTGATCACGCGCGAGATATACCCGTGGAGTCAGCTGAAAACGAATTCTTCCGCTTGTTCCACTTAATTCGCGCAAATGGAAATGCCTTTCAAACAGACAGACAGGCATAATTTACATTCCGCGCCGCGGAAAGTGACATATCAGAACTGCAGGAGAAAATCGCCCGGTGCTCCAGTTAGGATCCTCGGACGCACATTAAATCAAAGCGAATTGCGCTCTAGGAGGTGCGCTAATTAAACGGCTCTTTAAACGCGATTGCCGATCAAAAGATCGTCATGTCGATCCCGTCGCGACAATCGCCGTCCGATGGTGTCGATAACGAGTCCTGTGCGCGTTTGTTTTCACTCGCATGCATTCACTGCATTCATGCGTTACGCGTTTCACGCCAAAAGGTCGCCTAATAACGGGTGTCGCGTGAATTCCGCGCAACTCGATTCCAGACTTCGTCTATATTGTGCTCTGTTTCCGTCATCGTCATTATTATGATTTTCACTTCACGCGTAGGAGTGTTTAAACAACGTCTTTCACATGTATCAAAATAATTCGACATTGTTCGAAATCATTCGGCGTGCGCGCGACCTAACCGAGTTTTAGCTCTGCGTATAAATCAATTGTTCTGCGGTGTTTTTATTGCATTTCGTGTATCGACTCTCTCCCTCTTTCTCTCTCTCTCTTTGTCTCGCCGCGATTTATTATTCCAATTTTGGCGTATCGTATAGAATAAAAAAAGGTAAAAAGAAAACCGTACGTTCAATAATACAGTTTTAGTTACAAAAGCAGACTGTATCATTGTTATGCCATTTATTGATACAACAATACTGCTCCCTTTCCATATTCAAATATCAATTTATATTGCACGCATTTATATGTATATGTATGTGTTCTTTTTTTATTTTAACATTTCAATTTCTGAAATGTTTTTATAATGTGCATATTATGCAACAATTCTATTCATGAAAACTGGCATATAAAATAATATTTGCATGATGAAATAATAATCTAACAATCTAAATTTTGTGACTTGCATATAAAACGCCCACAGTTGATCGCGCGCGCGTACACACACACATACATCTCAGGAGAAATCGATCGAAAATTAATAAAAAAATCTCTCGTTACAACGCGACTTATGCATTCCTAATTGCGAATACGTAATTTGCCTCGGTTGACTCTATCCTCTGCTGACACATCACGGCGCACGGGAGAGATTGTTTTCGTTGAAATGAAAAAACTTTCCCGTCAAGCGTCTTACGTCTGTAATTCGCCGAGGGGTTCTCCTCTCGGGCAGCTCGATATTAGTTCGCGCGGGCGTACGTCAAAGGAAAAATTAACGTATGCCAGTTGTACTCCGGGGAATTAATTATTCCGCGCGCCGCGGCTGCAATTTCGACGATTTCCCACCATCGGGAATTAAGTGCCACCGCGTGTTCTTTGTAATGAAGCGTAATTACCGTAGGAAATCCGAACCTTCCGGTGCTCCTCGTGTCCGCGTGCGACTTTTTTTCGAGCGGGGCTGAATCGCGCGTTCCGAATCGAAAGACCCACCGCTCAGAGACGCGCACGAGAAATTAACTTAAACGCAGAATTACGCGCATTTATTGTGCGCATTACGAGAGCTCTGCATACACACACGCGTTCATGCGCGCGCAAACGCGACGCGGCAAATCGCTTAACGCGCGCGTGTTTTGCGACGACTGACACAATTAATTTGTAAATTACACGGGCCGGAATGTAATCAGCCGATATACCTGCCTCCAGTCGGCGTGCCCGGCTGACTCCGCTGGATCACCGGCTTATTGTATTTGCCGGCGAATTTGCGCGGCGCGTTTGAAGTTCGCGTGCCGGACGTATCGCGCATACGCTCTCGTGGGGAAAATACGCGCCCCGTTCGGCGGGGCGCGTTCGCGCGCGCTTTAGTTCGATTATTAACTAAATGGCGGAGTGATGCATTAAGCATGCTAGATAGCCGTCATTGGCGAGGCATCCCGTTGTAATGCGCCAACGCTCGATCTTGATAACGCGCGCGTTGCTCGGCAACCGATTCGCACAGCCGATGCGTCCGCATAAAACCACGCATAAGAGAATTAACATGTAGCGAGAGGAAGGTGTGTAACGCGAAATTACATAATTCGATTAAATCGCTCCGCATCCGCTCGCGTAAAATAATAAATTCGGGGGATCGCACGTATTATCGAGAGGCGATGGCGAATTTATCGGCGATGATTCGAGGTTCGGCGTAAAAGTGGCGCTAACCGCGCTGAAAATTCCCGGTGAGGCGTAACGTTCCAAAGTGACGTCACGACTAACCTTCGAGCGAAAAGCTCTTCCTCTCCCCACGACCAATCTCTCACAGATTCTCTTTTAGTATTACTCTTTTCATTCAATTACTTCATCAGTTCGTTAACGTTAATCCCTGATTCGTGGTGGCAAATTGAGCGTCTTAACCGTAAGCTTTCACAGCGCGCGCGATACCCACCGAATGCGGTGAAATTTCTATTTCTGTGGACTCTCCCCCGACGAGATGTTCCCGAAAAAACCAGATAGACCGACCCAGTTCCGAAACCAGTTAACTCGCGTTTGACACGAACGAAGTCGCGGATAAAGGGAAAGAAAATGGGGCGCGGCTGAGGGTTAATCTTGCTATTCGACTGGCAGGCGCGGCGCCTCGAAAGATCGCAGGAAAAACCGGATTAAAGTACACGCGCGCATCCGAACCCCCTGCGATTCCCGCCCATCCTATTCCTCTCTTATTCCGGGCTTGATATCGCGGTTTATGCATAGAAACGAGGCGAAGCTGCCGCGCGCGCGGCGAATCCCATCTTTTCCCGCGCTCGGCGGAGTATCGTGGCAAAGCCAACCCCGTGACACAGTTAGTATATGTCTATTCCTGCGCCAGACTGTTTCCCCTTAGAGCGGTCCATATAGCGAATTGGCTGCCGCCCTTTATTTCTCGCTGCCACCTCATCCACCCCTTCCTCCGCCTTCTCTCTCTCTTTCTATCTCTCAGTTTTCTTCTCGCGAACGCGCCGCCACCGCCACCCCCGGCGCGGCATTGATATATGAATTGTAGCGGGGCTTAAAAGTACCCCGGACTGAAATTATGGATACGATATTATTTCTTCCGGGCCACGGCAACGCGACCGCCGTCTATCGTGTTACCCTTCCACCTTCCCTTGGCAGGCACTTTTGCGGTTTTATTAAGTTGAAAGTCTTCTGAGCCGTGACGAAGTGCTCCGTCGCGCCGCTGCGGCTTTGTTTTTCCGAAAAGCCTGAATTGATTTATCCTCATCTATCTCTTCTTCGTCGCGCGCTATCCGGAGCTGCCGACGCGAGACTCACGGCGATGTGTCGAAACGAGGTGTCCCGAAAATACGCGAAAGCTGTTTCTCTCGCGCGGTCGCGTGCTGTGCTTCTCAACGATTTCCTCCCTTGATGTGCCGTTCTTCATTATTTCGGCGATTAATGCTCGGCTTGGCCACAAATCGAATTCCGTCGAGTGACATTGAACGCGCTGAGGCTCGGTTTCAGGTGGAAACGTGTCGTGTGCTGTTCCTCTGCGGAACAAACAATCGACTACAAATTGCTCAAAGAGCACTCGCCTAAGGAAATGAAAAGACCATTTCCGTCGGCAGTTCCGTAACGTAAAAGATCGCATTCCGTCACGAGATTCCGTTGTTTCCAAGTGGTCGTGATCGACTTCCCCTTAGCGAGTAATTAAGGGGGATTACCGAGAGCTCAGAGATCCGTCAAAGTGAACACAACATTGACAAAGGAAACGCAAAAGCTCTCGACGGGTACTACACGTGACGCGCATTTCTCATCCGCCTGTTACAACGCGCTAATCTTTTGCATTTCGCGCGTCCGATGTGTGATTATCTGAATTCGTTGAAATTCCTACTCCGTGGGTAAACATGTTTGTATGACGCATCTGCGACGTGAGATAATGATACTCGCTATTATACGGGCATTTTCGTCCTGTGAATTCGAAATTTTCGCCCCAATTCGAAATTTCAATCCTACTTTCGACCTGAACTTGCTAACATTTGTATATTCTGAAGAATCGGTGTTTGTTTAATACATACATTGTAAAAAATCTTGCGTACACATTACGTAAACAAATATTCCAAAAAGTCCACTCTAAATTTTGTGTCGAAAATAACTCATTCGTATGTTCATTCGTGTGTTATTTGCATTATGTATAGACTAGTACATAATATAAATAACACACGAATGAACATATGAATGAATTATTTTCGACACAAAATTTAGAATGGACTTTTTGGAACATTTGTTTACATACTGTGTACGCAAGATTTTTTACAGAATATGGAAACAGAAGTCCTACTTGGCGCTTCTAAATGGTAGAAAACGCATGAAATGCCACTTGTTCTAAAAAGGATCTCTACTGCAACACTGCAAGTTAAATAGAATCAAAAGAGGTTGATGCCGACCTCAGAGCCGAGTAGATGTACAATAGAATATTGATAAAGGGATCGAAATTACGGCTCGAGAAGTTGTATCAAATTATTTTTTTATTTCAGTAATTTGCAGTTCACGGCACTGTTTAACCAGAAAATGCGAACGAAAGCCGGACCGGCGTGTACTGCAAAGTTCAAAGTATAGCAAAGAAGACGGGGGTATCGGTTTACGATAGCCACGTTCGCTACATCCTTGGCCCGATTTTTCTTTTTTCTCGCGGCGCAACCGGTTCCTTCACGAAGGGCGGACTTCCAAGCAAGTAGCAGCGCGAGGCGACTCGCAGAAGCACCGTATAATAACCGAATTGCGAAATTAACGCTGTTCGCTCGGATAAAAATCGCGTGTTTAGACCGGGACACATAAAAATGATAATAACGTGCGCTTCGTTATCGAATAAAGTCTCTGCAACGATGTCGCCTCATCGCGACACCCAACGCCCCTTTTCATTAACGTAATTTGCCGCTCGATCGTTTAGCAAAAGGCCGGCAAGGCGCTCCAGAAAGCCGAAGACGCAGAAAATCGTCTGGACGAGCGAACGAGAGAGAGAGAAAGAAAGAGAGAGAGAGTGAGGGGGGAAGAGAAAGAGTGAGGGGGGAGAGAGAGAGAGAGAGCATGCGCTTTCACACGCTCGATTGACGATGTAACTCGCCTTGGCGAACCGGCGCGAGTCGCGTAAAAGTACGAACGTTCTCCGAGGACCGGTTTCAGGAAACTGCTCCGTATACATACATGTTTATGTACGTATATACATCGCCCGCCGCCGCGCGCAACCTTTTTTCCTCGCGTCCCCGAGATGCACCCGCACCTGCAGGTGCAACGAGCAGCATTCGTCATACGTGCTATTACGTCGGGCGAAATCAATTCCGGATCCTTGCCGGATCTCGAGCTTTCTCTTATTTTTGCATTTCGCGTGTCGACTCCTTTCTCGTTTTTGAGAAACGAGAAAGCGCGTAAGCGCTCAGATCTCGCGCGGAGATGCGATCTCCGTGGTTTGATGAGACACACGTAGGGAAATAAAGCGTGATATGTGCGGCAACGCAGTGCTCCCGAATGGGGAATTAAATCGTCGGGTATTAATTAATTTTAGTACTGATTGATCGCACTGTTAATTAATTGCAATTAACAGCGCTGCATCACGAAATGTAGTGGGCGAGTTTACCAGAAGATTTAGTTTACCGAAATTTTTCCCAAGCTTTTGCGTGCAATCACGTTTCGAAGTACATTACGAAACTTTAGTTTACGTGTACTCTAGTTTATCTAGATTAATAATAAACGCGATAATCTTTCTCTTTCCCTCTCTAGAAAACCGCAACTATCGCTGCGAACGGAAATTTACATTCGTTACCACCAGAATATCCGAACGTATTTATTGACACATAAATTCGCGCGGTATTTCGCGAATTAATCATTTTAATTCTGAAGAAAACTCTCCGCCTTTCCGTTTCATGGGATTGGAACATTGCAAAAAGGTATCGCGCCTGAAGTGTTCCAAAATAGCGGGGAAAATATGACCGCCGATATGTGGACAATGTAGACCCGCGCGTGTTTAAAAGGTCTCTGATAACGGCGAGTAGGTACAACTGACGTCGCTGCACAATAACGCTGACAGAATCCCAGAAATGGCAACGAAACGCCAGTAGGATAGCACGGCGCGCATTAGAGGCGTGTACGTTTAAGGAGATAAGGAAATTATGGCGGTTAATTATTACCTCGAGTGCATATCGCATTCGCTTTGGACCTCCTTGCGGGGCGAATTTAATTCGGGCGAATAAAAGAAAATAAATTGGCATAAATTAATTGCTTCAAGTCTTCGTCTCAACTACTTTTTCAAATCTGTCTTAAACGATGCCTGTGGAACGACGCGTTTGAAAGTCCAAAAGCTGTTCGACGAGTTTCGGGAGTTGATTTTTTCTTCAAAGAAATTTTTCACAGAAGATCGCTTTACGTTGTCATTTTGTAATAATATCGCGATAATCATACCGCGAGTTTCATTTTACTCACGACAAGCTCTTAGGGATAAGTCGTACCATGGCAAAAAAGCAGAAAACAAAAAGGCAAGAGTCAATCAGAACTCAGGCTGGTGATCAAGCGATACATTAAGAAAAAGAATTTAAAATTTATTTGTGGGATATAGATTTCATTCTTGTGAAATAAAACTTTACTTCTGTGAAATAAATTGTATATTCCACAAGAATAAATTTTCACGTAATTTATTTTCAGTGTAGTCGATGGTTTGTGCTTTTCTACCAGCGTGAGTTCCGATTGTATCTTTATGTTTTCCGCTTTTCTGCCAAGGTCTAAATTTTCTCTTAGTATTGGCCTTTAAACGTTCTTAAGCGTTTGTGACTGCAAGCTGATCAATACACGTCTCGATTAATGCACCTAGTTAATAGCAGGATCCAGAATAAAATTCTGCGCGACGGCGAAGCGCGTGCGTTCAAAAAGCAATACATAAGAGCGACCTTGGAAGAAAAATTGCCTTCTTAATGTTAAATATCCCGAGACCAAGCTTTCTCGAAAATTTCTCCGAAGCACAATAATGAGTTCTGAAAAGTTGGCGAGGAATTTCATTATAGCCCCCCGGTCCCCATCCCTGCCCCGATCCGTCGCAAATTTCTTCGGAAAATTTCTTTGTAGCAACGACGCCGCATAAATTCAGTTAGCTTCGTTTCTGTTCGCCCCGCGCCAATAGAAATTCTGCGAGGGCAGCGCGCTGGCGTAAAAGGGCCGATATTAGAGGCCAAAGTGCTACAGGGAATCCTGCGTGACTCTGTACTTTTCTTCGGTAACTGCGCCACGTCGGAGCATTTTTCTCAATTGACCGTCTCGTGAGAGTTTAATAGGGGCAATATAAAAGTTTCTCTCTATACGTCCGCCTGTCCGAGAAACACGATGACGCGCATTAGCGGGTATTGAAGGAAAAGAACGGGAAAGAGAGAGAGAGAGAGGGAAAAGGGGCTTTTCTTATATAAGGCTTTTTATCGGCAAACTTCCGATCACGTCCCTCAACAGGATGTTGTTATGTACATATATATGTCTAATATTTTACATAATTTATTGATCACGGTTATCGTTAATTTTGCGCACTGTTAAATCCGATTAGCAGCGTGTCGTCAATTCTACCGATCCGACCAATGGACTCAGCAGATTCTCCACCGCAGCTGATATCTCTATACCGAGGACCGCGATGTTTCTTTAAAATTACTTACATCTCGCGAACACGTCAACTGAGATTGATGACTTGTGAAATATGCTTTTTCTCTTTTTTAATTTCAACCGATTGTTGCAGCTTCGATACGAGAGGGAGGGAGAGCCTGGATCAAGGAAGCCATTGGCAGAACGGCAGCCTGGACAGACGCGCGTTTTTCAAGCATTCCGAGAGTCCCGCGAAACTCACCCTGGAAAACGTTCGCGAGAGCGACGCGGCTGTTTACAGATGCAGAGTCGACTTCAAGCAGTCGCCGACGCGCAACAGCAAAGTCAATCTAACGGTCATCAGTGAGTCTCCAAACGATATTCCGCATTGACCCGAATACGGTCGACGAGAACGTTCCTTTTTCTTACTTCTTTCTAAGAGACGACCGTGCTCCTTTCAACACGTTCCTCCTTATCCCCCAAAAACAGATATTTACGTTACGTTCCAATGGAAACCGACGATCCCCAATTTTCTCCGGGGTCAACGATCATGAGTCGAAATTAAACGGCGCAATCTTACTTTACATAAATAACAGGGAGAGACGACTTGCCGGAAAAAACTTACACGATGACCGAAGCGCGTTTGTTGCGAAAAAGTTGCGACACGAAGCGGAAAATGCACAATAACTTGTCGCGTGCGAGAAATTTCCAGAATTGGAATTCTGCCAAGTCCCAGAGAGGGATAATTGCAATTTATTATACAGTGGAATTATATCGATCGATTCGACGTTTCGCGCTGCCCGTGCCGTTTCTAAATACGATCGACATCGTTACCGCGGAATCCCCGCGCCGGCGCGGCTGTCCGCTGATCCCGAGCGTTCTCGAAAACAGTGCACCGCCTGCATTTAACGTCCTCTTTTTCCCCTGCGTCACGATAGGGTAACGTTTGCCTTAATGGAGAAACGGCTACGTGACCGTGGCCGATAATAACGGGCGGATAGACGCTCGTTGAGCTCGCCGCCATATCGGCGCATTAAAATTTATTTTTTATCTCAGATATAACATCACCTTAATGGTAAAGGCGGTACGTGACGGCGCAGGCTGATACATCGCCGTGAAAATTGATTTGCTCCGAGGAGGACGTGTCCTCGTCGCGCCGGCACTCGAACGATTAGCATTATTAGCGACATCACGAATTCTTGCTCGCGCGCGATTAGCACTGGATACGGTTCGCAAATCTGACGTGTGGGAGTCCGACCCGAGGAAATAAACGCGCGCCCCACCGCGAGGAGGGTCTTCTACCTTCCCAAAGCGAGCTATTTTGAGTTGAGAAGTTTCAGTTTTTTAGATTTAGACGCGGCCACGTAAGAACACCCTGAAGAATAGTTTTCGCATAAATTCAATATCGTCCTCTCTCTCACCCCCCGAAAATCCCATCTTTTACCGCAGAATATACATTTTTCTTAATACTCAGGGGGGCTTTTCCGTCCCGTCCGCCCTCGACGCAGCTCGTCGCTCGACGTTACTAAATGGAAATTTCTTAGCATCGCCGTAACGGTAACCACGAGGTGTCTTCTTGGGTGACATTATAGGATTGATACATCGTCGCGCAAATTGATTCACCCCAGTTTCCCCTCCCTCCCTCTGTCGGCGTCTCTCAGTCGCTTCGAATAAGAAAAAATAAAAAGAAGTAAAAGAAGGAACGAGGCGCGCGGTATTCTCTTTCTCACTCTCTCACTCACTCGTACACACACACTCTCTCTCTTTCTCTATCTATCTCTATGGCTCTATATCTATCTATCTCTCTATCTTTCTCTCGCTCTCTCTTATTGTGGAAAATTATTACAGTACCGCCGGAGCAGCTTAGCATATTGGACGAAGACGGAGGGTCTCATATTCCCCATTACATCCTTGGCCCGTACACCGAGGGAGCGTCTCTCAATATCACGTGTGTCGCCGCCGGTGGTAAGTGCATGACGCGTCGGTGCACTCCCGGTGCATTCGCCTCGCATAACGTTCAACGTTGCCTCCGACGTTGCGGCACTCTCCGGGCCGCTCTCCGTAACGCATCCCGCGAAACAAATGCGGCTCGATTTCTTTGATATTTCAGCCGCGCCATTATTCGCGAGCTCGCGTTTGAAATTTTCGCGTCGAACGAACACGGTATCGAACGGCGAAGGGCTGAACAATAACAATGTGCTCGATAACCGCCATGGTGACGATATCGCCCGTTTGCGCCACGATATTCCC
Organism: Odontomachus brunneus; assembly: GCF_010583005.1. Lineage (NCBI taxonomy): Eukaryota > Metazoa > Arthropoda > Insecta > Hymenoptera > Formicidae > Odontomachus > Odontomachus brunneus. Next base: position 2,952,630 of record NW_022639454.1, on the reverse strand, counting down.
TCGCGCGCTAATCCGAAAGTATTTTTCTCCCTTGCGGCGAAAGGAAGTGTTCTGCCACGAGAGAATTTTTCTTATGCGTCAAAGAATTTCCGAGCTCTCTGCTCACCGCGGCTCGATTGTATATTCATAATGAATCGACTGTTGGCGCGTAACGGAGTGAAATGCGATTACAAGTCGAACGAGTGCCTTTCACGGGACCGTTATTCTATGTGTTTCTCTATATTGTACTCTTGCCTTTATGTTTCTTTAGGACGACCGCAACCACGAGTGACATGGTGGCGGGAAAATGCTCTACTAGACGACAGCTACGAAGCTGTCGGTACTAAAAGGGTCCGCAATATGCTGCGATTGGAAAAGTTAGGCCGCGAGCATTTGCATGCGATTCTGACTTGCCAAGCCTCGAACAACAATATGGTGTCGCCGATATCAAGCTCGGTGTCGCTCAATATGAACTGTAAGCACCGATTTCCGACACAATATTCCGCCAAACAAAAATATTCAAAACTGTGTCCTTCATTAAAGTGAATTACTAAAGCCCTTATTATAATAGTTGTTGCTTTAAGCTTGTCTCTCATGTAAGGTGCTTTCATTCAGAGTTAGATCCATGTTTTTCAACTGAATTATGTAACGACACTCATGTTTGTAATCACGATTCAACTGAAAAATTCATCTAGCTCTGAATTCATATCTGAGTACTTCAGATGTAAATTTATAATTAGATTTAAGATTTTCAATTGAATTACAAATATAATGTCACGAATATCATATGATTCAAATATGAAAAACTGTAATATAACCTGAAATATAAATATAACCTGAAATACAAATTTTAATATCTCACATGAGACAAGTTCCAAATAATAATTATTAATGTGGCCTCCAGACTCGAAAAAATGAAATCAGTTTCAATTTCTTGCGATAATCTGTTATTTTGTGTTTTGAAATTTTGTTTACGATAATAAATACAACGTAATTTTGCTTGTTTATTTGATTTATAATATGATGTAATATTGTAACGAAATTGTAATGTGATATTTAGGTAAGAACCTAGAGATTGTCATGTATCGATTATTATATCTCACCCAGGCGAGGTCGGTGAATTTAGTCGTTACCGGCGAGATTTCTATGAGTCACACGACCGTACGCGAATCGATAGGTACTTAAATCTGAGTGTGACGCACTCTTTTGCAGTGAAACCACTCTGGGTCCGGATTCAAGGAGATATCCGTCCATTTAGCGCTGGCAAGACCTACGAGATAGGTTGCGAGGTCGTCGGTGCTAGGCCGGAGCCCAAGATCACGTGGTCCAAAGGGAACATGATATTGCGAAATGCGCGACAGACGGTATGATTTTAAATCGTCTCAGGCGATTTAATACATTCCCATAAATCATACGACACGTGCTCGTCCCGAGGTCTCTTCCGGAAAGCTGCGGTTATTTTTCTCTTGACCTTTGGCCGCGAGGGTAAAAACGCGAGAGAATTAAATTAATGAAGTTGTTTCGCGAGCTACGATCGATCCGTCCGCATGTGGCTTTCATGTTTCTGCGTGACGAGTTTGTCGCGAGCGAACTAAAAATAAAAGAATGTTGCGCGAAAAGTTCTTCCGGAAATTTCGCACAAATCAATAAGAGCAAAGTTTTTCATTCCCCTAATGTTCTCGTAACTTTGTCAACGACAAAAAAACGTGTTTGTTTCGCTAGTTTCTGCAAAAAAAGTACTCAACTCGCGGGGGATATTTAATGTCCTGCACGACGTTGCTACGTGATGGAAAATATTTTCAAATTCTAGTCTCATATAGATCGAATGCTAATCCGCGGTGCAATCATTGCCGTTCCGAAGTTCTAATTTAATCCTGCGCGGCGCCGATTCGATCCCGGGAGCGAATATATGCGTATCGCGATTATTAAATTGTTCGGTAAACTGTTTTAAATTCATGAAATCTCGTCGGCAGGCGACTCCCGACGGCAACATAACAACCAGCATCCTCACATTCGTGCCGAATATCGAAGACGCCGGAAAGTTCCTGTACTGTCGCGCCAACGTGCCAGTTATTCCGGACTCGGAGATGGAGGACGGATGGAAGCTCAATATATACCGTGAGTGTTTTCGTAGAAACGCGCCGAAGTGTCCGCGATTTCACGCGCTACGTGTGCACGCAACCGCGTTACGTACAGCGGAAGCTTCCATCAATGTTTAATATTTTTATAAGCACATTGTATGCATACGTGTTGCATGAAGGTACACTGAGAAATAATTGGTGTAATATTTGTAACCATAAGTACATACAGAAATAATTCCTATAAATTATAGTAAACAATTTTCTTATTAATAATAATCAAAACATTTTCTTATTAAATTCTACTATAATGTTAGCGATAATAATTTTATATGTGTGTTACTATATCTGGTATAATAACACACATATAAAATTATTGTCATGACATGATTATATTAATAAAACCAAATACTTTTTTCTTCAGTACATACATTGAGAGAAAAAAGTGATTCGTCTAAAATTATAATTATTTTTTATTCCAATCATATATATATTTTTTTACTAAAATCGTAGTATAATACAGAGTTGTAAAAATATTAATTAAATTCATCTCAATTTAATAATTGATTTGAGTAAATAATTTCTAATTTAATTAATTGACGATTAATATAAACCTATTCAATTAAAAATATTTTAATTAACCACTGACTTCAAGAAATCTAATTAAAAATCATTCAATTAACGATTGATTTGAAGGAATTCAATTAAAAACTGTTGAATTAACGATTAAAACAAACAAAAGTAATTAAAGACTACTCGTTAATCGTTAATTCAACAGTTTTTAATTGAATTCTTTCAAATCAATCGTTAATTGAGTGATTTTTAATTAGATTTCTTGAAGTCAATGGTTAAATAAAATATTTTTAATTAAATAAGCTTATATTAATCGTCAATTAATTAAATTAGAAATTATTTACTCAAATCAGTTATTAAGTTGAAACGAATTTAATTAATATTTTTACAACTCTATACTCTACTATGATTTCACTAAAAAAAATATGGTTGGAATAAAAAATAATTATAATTTTAGACGAATCATTTTTTTCTCTCAATGTATGTACTGAAGAAAAAGTTTTGGTTTTGTCAGTATAATAATATAGTAAGAGAATTATAATCAGGAGAACTCATTTTATAATAAATGTTGTTACAATGTCAGTGAAAATAATTTTATATATATATATATATATATATATATATATATATATATATAT
>NW_022639454.1:2931338-2949085 GCF_010583005.1 Odontomachus brunneus | reverse complement strand
TATATATATATATATATATATATATATATATATATATATATATATATTGCTACTATTACTTCTTTTTATTAGAATAAGATACAGTCGAAAATTACCATTTTTTAACCATTTTTTCTTAGTGTATGCTTCATACTTAGTGTAGAGATTCAATACATATACACGGGGAGAATTATAGTTTCTTTTTTTTACATACATTATTTTCAATTTTACTATGTTTCTAATAATATGTTTCTAATAGGCTGTTAATAAGATCAATCTTGTTGAGAAATGCAATAAATTTCTCTACACTGAGAGAAAAATATCTAAGAAATAAAAGATATTTATTTGGTGAGAACTAATAACATATTTACTTAAACCTAAATTCTTTTATTAAAATAAAACAATCAATTAGTTAAAGGAAAATTTTAAGAAAATGTCTATCTTCTTATTCGAAAAAGTTATGTAGAAATATAACAAATTTCATCAGAAACATAGTAATAGTTTAACATTAAATTTTTAATACGTTTTAGTTTATAAAATGCATATTAATATAGTCGTTATTTAAAACATCTCTCAAATGAGATATTCAAATTTAAGTTCAGAATTAGATGAGAGTATTTTAGTTGAATTGCGATCACAGATATAATGTGATATATAATGCATTATATAATGTAACTGAAAAACATGAATCTAATTCTGAATAAAGATCAGAATATCTCATGTGAGAGATGAACTTTAAGTAACGACTATTAATACAAGCCTAAGATATAAATAGTGCATATAAAATAATAGCAAAAATAATAATGCAAGAAGCATAATCCAATTAAAGAATATCGATCTATTACAAAATTCTATAGCAATTTTCATTTTAAGATTCTCTCCGTGTATATGTGAGACACTCCAAGAGTGTTACAATTCAAAACTCACCGACTATGTCGAGATGCAGCAGGACCATCGTGCCACTACGTAGATCTGCAACAGAAAAATGCGATTTTGCCGATTAGATTTACGGTTCGTTTCTCTTTAAGAGTCGCAGCTCTTTGCGATCGCAATTCGAGTCGTTCCAACGACTGTATCCTGACTTTCGATCGCGATGGGTTAAATGTAGGAGTATAGAGAAGTCTGTGAACTTACCGTCGAGCTGACCCAGCTTGGCCCGAACCGGATCCTCCGGTGCAGCCTCTGCCATCCATCGTAAACCGCATCTTCCGTGCAACTAATACTGTTGAATCTGAAATGAAACATATTTCGTCCAATTAATCACAATGATGGAGAGGCTGAGCAGTCGTGATGATTTGAGAATATTCCGACTCGAGAATATTGCAACTCGAATATTCCGAGCGTGCTCTTTTGTTAAGGTTAACAAACGTAGAATATGATAGTCACCTTACGCATTTCGTATTGCTGCCGCTGCTCACGATGATGCCATGACGATGACACGCACAGAGTATCGTAACTTCGTTTACGCGCAATTCCTGAACGGAAATGGCGCACGGCGTCACTCTGTCCGTTCACACTCGCGGCGGCGATGATTGTGAATCGCGCATCGTCATTCATCGCATACCGCGCGTATTATCGTCCAAGTCGCGCGACCTTAGCATAGGAGATCCCGTACGATCTGCAGAATATCAACAAACGCGCGAGACGAACAATCACAGCAGCGTCGGATACGTGTTAATTCCAGTTTTTGTCGAGTCGATTTGACGCGCGGAACGCAGAAATAGCGCTCACATGACGTGAATAGTTACATTTGAATCGATCACGGTCGAGAACGGAGGACGGCCATGTTGAGATTCTCGATCTGTGATTGGTCGATTCAACTGCTTATATCACGTAAGCGCTACTTCTGCGTTCCGTGCGTCAAATCAACTCGACAAAAACCTGGATTTGTCATTCTTATACTTGTAGATCCGTGGCTCACAGAAATGCGTAAGAAAATTGTCCGATCACAGATAATTATTCGTGGATTGCAATAATCGATTGTGGTCAGTCAATTTGCTTACGTTCTTCCGTACACTCTAAATTTCTTGGAGTAAGACTTCACTTTAAGGTAGTGAAAATTGTGCCAATCGAAGTTAGAGCGAGAATTTCACTCCAAACAAGTGAAAACTCACTCCAAACGAGTGAAAACTCATTCCAAGCGATTTTTTCACTCGTTTAGAGTGAGTTCTCACTCGTTTGGAGGTAAGTTCTCGCTCTAACTTCGACTGGCGCAATTTTCACTACTTTGGAGTGAAGTCTCACTCCAAGAAATTTAGAGTGTATGCTCTCTAATCTACCACGTATCGTTTACCGTGTTGTTGAATAGAATACGAATCACTTCACATATTTCGCGTTGCTGTCACTGTTCACGACGATGCCACGACGATGATGACACGCACAGAGTATCGTGACTTCACTCCCGCGCGATTCGGAATGATCTAGAAAACACGAAAATATTACGCGGCGTTAATGCGTCCGTTCACGCTCGCGGTCGCGACCACTGTGGCCGCTTATCGTCACTCATCACGTAGCGCCGCGTGTTGTGTCGCCTGAAGGTCGCGCGACCTGAACGCGACGGAATATAGGAGATGCCGCACGACTTTAGAATATCTAAAAACTCTCGAGTCGTGACGCGAACAACCACCATAGTGTCATAAATATGATCAGCCCCTGCTTCTTTCGAGTCGATTTAGCGCGTAGAACGATAGCACGATACAAGTAGTCGCGATTGAATCAGCCAATCACAAATCGAGAATCTCAACACGACGAAGATGCCAGGACGACGATAACGCGCATAGAATATCGTAACTTTAATCTCGCGCGATTCGGAACAATCTAGAAAACACGGAAATATTACGCGGCGTTAATGCGTCTGTTCTTACTCGCGGCCGCGGCTGTGACTGCTTATTGTCACTCATCGCATATCACTGCGTGTTATTATTGTCTCAAAAGCGTGTACCTTCGTACAGGAGAATTCGCACGATCTTCAGAAAATCTAGAAACTCGAGACTCGATGTGAACGATCATCACAGTGTCGAAAACCTAACCTGTTAATCCTGGCTCCTTTCGAGATGATTTGGCGCCTAGAATGATAGCGTTTACATGATGCGAACAGTTGCGAATCGACCAATCACAGGTATCGGGAATCTCAATATGGCCGTTCTCGACTATCGATCGATCGATCGATCGATACTCGTTGATCGCTGTAAAGTATTATCGCGTACAGTCGGCTGATTGCATTTTTTCTGAATGAGTTTCGTAACACATCTTATATACAATGAGAGAATTTGTTTTTCTAATAATTCTCGGGAAATACAATTCTCTATTGTATTTCCCTATGCGGCACACTTTGTAGAACTCGTCAAGAAAAAATGTAGCTGCACTTAATCTATTGACTACTGCACCGTTTATTATAATGCTGGCGCGATACTTACATTTTTGATAGAGTCCTGAGACGGATTTGATTCTCCTCTCTCATTCATCAGCGCACGGAAAATCAACGGTTGCTGTCCAACGGGGTGATTCGCGTCGACCACGCGCTCGGCGTAGTTCAAATTGCACCCCTGGTGCAACTTTCGCGCGGCATTAATACATAAAAGTTGCAGCACGAATCGCCGTGGAACGACGCGGCGGACGCCGTGCTGCTGCAGCGAACCGGGATTAACGCCGTGATTTCACTGTCCAATATAAAAGTTTTTACCCAGCCGACACACGGAGCGAGGAGAGAGAAAGAGAGAGGGAGAGAGGAAAGAAGTGAGCGCTCCACGTTGAAATTAATGGCATATGCCGATCCGCCGCGTCGCCACCGTGTTGTATCGCTGCCACTGCCGCCACCTGCTGGGTTGAAATTCAACCCGATTTCGCGGCGCGTTTCCATCGACTGCCTTTTCTCGGCCCCATTTTCTCGTCTTCCCGCGGATTTTTTCCATTAGTCATGCCCGCCGATAATTCCGCGAGTCGAGGCGGGTACGCGAGTGGAAATTTACTCGCTTGTTGCGAATCGCGAAACGGCGGAATTATCGGATTCGTTCGCGCGCGGCGAAAGGAATCATAAGTAACGTTCGATACGGCGAATACATTTTTTTCACGGAGATAATACCACGAAGCCGGCGCCGGACGACACTCTTTCATGAGAAAATGCGGCAGCGTTCGATTGCGGCTGACCATTTATTTACGATCTGCGAGGATGTACGACGGTGAGCACTGCAGGCCGTGAAGTCACGGTTGTTAAAATCGTATTATTGTTCGACTACTATCTCGTTCGAATATCAGAGTTCCAGTTTTCTCTTCACGTCCGAGCCAGTCTGTTTTAACCTGTAAGCTAAGCTAACCTAATATAATTCTAACCCTAAACTCCCGCGAGTGTTCGAGCACATTTTCTCCCTCTCTCTCTTTCTTTTTTTACCAGCGTTCAAACATCAATAGCGTTAATTATCGTGTCTGTAATTAAAGCAGCATTTCTCATATTGGCGCATCCCATTCACGGAGCTTTGATGTCGATTCTGTTTTCAGACGAGCCTGTGGTTACCCTCGAGCTTGGCAGCAATTTGAATTCGAGCGCGATACGGGAGGGTATCGACGTTTACTTCGAGTGCAACATCAAGTCCAATCCCTGGGTTTACAAGGTTTCCTGGCGCCATAACGTGAGTCCACACTCCTCCGCGCGTCTCGAGAGAGAAGAACGCGGATAACGAGTCCAGTTCAGAAATCGATAATATAAGCCGACGGAGCTTAATCGCGTCGAGATAAGGAAACGGCGGCAGAGTGCACCTGCGACATACGAACTTCCTTCCGTCCGAAAACTCGCTCATCGTTTGATCTCGGATTCGTATCGCCGAGACGCGACGCGAGGCGCGTATAAAGCGGACTTACCTCAAATAGTAATTAACCCTCAGAGAGAACGCGACGAGATTTTCCTCCCGGGAGTTCGTTCCGCGTGAAGACTCGTGTAATGCAGTGTTCTCTTGTTTGAAAATCTGCCACTTTGTTTTGAAAAAGGTGCACAATACACACATACAGAGATCTTCGATTCGATGAAGGTTCTTATTGGTTGGTATTATTATTGGAATTATCGCTATTTTGTTAATATAATTTTTACACCTTGTTCCGTAAACTAGACAATCTAAGATATTATCGGAGATAAAACATCCTTTAAAGTACAGTCAGTGTATTCTTCATTGAAATGCTGCATGGAAAAAACAAATTTGTTTGGCTCATACATAAATCTGATGATGCCAACCAGATTCAATGTTGAATTGTGTGTGGATCACTATACTTTTTTTTCTGTATACTTGTAACTGATGATTCAGTTCTCAGTATAGCATTGTAATCAGTAAAACCTCACTGGTCAGTTATAATAGTTACGACTGTTTTCGCTATTGATTCAGTTTACAAAAGCAGAAAATTGAATTGCGTACAGTGTATAAAAAATTTATATATCACAATGAAATGAACGAATAATTCTGCAGTGAAATTTCATTTTTACTAAAAATCAGTGAATACTCACTGATTACGGGTGAAATATACCTTTTATTTATCAATCATAAATAAAAGAAATATTTTTACTGATTTACTTTAAAAGTATACCCCTTGACTCTAAAAAACTAATTAATCAGTGTGAGAGAGAAGAAGAGAGGGAGAGAGAGGAATAAGAGCTAATATTACGTATATGATCTTTCCTCTTATACCTTTCCTCTTATCAATACTAGAAATAATCCGCGCTATTGATATTGAATTCGCGTAATGCGATTTACAACATGTGAATATTTGCGAGCGAATATTATTCGAGCGTAATCCATTGGGATCACGTCACAATGTTCGAATTTATTCTAAAGCCTTTGAAGTGTACAATATTTTCCTTCATTATTAAAATAATTGGCGTGACTAATGTAGAACGGTAATCGTAGCACGAATCGAGCAGCACGTATAAAACGAGGAGTTTTATCAACGATTGATCAGGACACGATCGCGATTTGTCACTGTCCAAATGTGTTTTAATCTCTTCATTCATAGGACGTTTTGTCTTTTATCGATGATAAAGTCATACACGCAATTGATTCGGATCTGATAACGCGATATGCGTATCACGCATATAAATCAAAATATTTCCCGTTTCACAATTAAACGATCGGCAAGCAATTGCTCTGGATCACACCGAATTCATTTTAATCCTACGAAGCGGAAGAGCGTATTTTTTTCTGTCGCTATCGGAACGGACGCATTTACAATATTTAAATGATAAACGCACCGTGTCATGTACACGTGTATGTATATACGTGTGTTTCATCGAATCGCCAGGTCAAATTTCTCGGGCGTCCCCTTTAACTTTTCGGTGTCCTTCGAACTTCGATATCCCTTCGAGCCAATTCCGTGGCTCCTGTCGCGAATGTCGTAGTACACGCGGGAAACACCGCAGAACGCAAATCCCAATCAATTTCCCCGATTCGAGGACTCTGAATTTGTTTCGCGAAAACTCAAAGCCGCTTTCGCGGCCTCGAAAGTCGCACGTGCGACGAGGGAGCGCGCGAGATCGAGGAACTGTCAGCGTTCCCCGTCGTGAATTTCTCACGCGGGATTTATTATCGCTTAGCGCGCGTTCGTGAAAAAAAAAAAGAAAAGCGGGAGAACCTATTTGCACTTTTCCCAGCATTAATATCGCGCGAGCAAGCGAGACGGAAATGCATAATATCGATGTACGCGCGTTTCATAACGCTGTTACTCGTTATTATTTACCATTAGTCGTGCGGTTATTTTCTCGTTTACATTGCCGGTAACTCTAAAAATTTCAATGCGATATCAGCCGAAGGAAGCTCTTCCGATTGTGCTTATCAGCGGGAAAAATATTATTCCGTCCCTTAGGACGGTTCATTTTCACCGCGACGAAAAATAGTCGTAGGTCAGAATTGAATTGGAATCGATTCCCTTCTCTCTCTCTCTCTCTTTCTCCCCCTCTCTCTCTCCCTCTCCCTCTCTCTCTCTCTCTCTCTTTCCCCCTCTCTCTCTCGTAGTCGCGCGAGGCTTCAGATTTTTTAAATTTTCGGGCTTGCCGGGTCGCCTTTGTAAGCTTAAATAATCTATTAGTTGTGTGCTCTGGACTCCCCGTGAGTTTGTTCACACACAGACAGCCGAATAAACACGTGGTCTCGTTTGATTTCGCATCCGCAGACCAATCCGCTGTATCACAACGCGGCGACCGGAACGATAATAAGTAATCAGAGCCTGGTACTGCAGAGCGTCACTCGCAGCAGAGCTGGGATTTACACGTGCATCGGCAATAATCAAGAGGGCGACGGCGAGAGCAATCCGCTGAACTTGGACATAAAGTGTGAGTATCCGTTACATACATTTCCCGCATGTCATCCGCCATAATCTACATCGGCGCTCTAATTAAGTCCGACTACTGGCGGCGTCATTCATTCGACGTTGTAACGTAGACATCCGCAATATCTTTCGAACACTACACTTTCTTCTCATTCGAGACGACCGACGAGCTACAAACGATTTCCTCGCGAGACGATTTTCCACGACTTCTTCCCAATATTTTTGGCCGCAGAAAAAATGCAGACGCAACCGAGGGACGTGTTCTCTCTCTTTCTCTCTCTTGGGAATTAGCCCAACGCGCTCTTGGAACCTGTATTTTTTCAGCGTTCTATTTTCTTGCCGATGTGAGAACATGACTGTTGCAATCGGGAAAAATAAGAAAATGCGCCGTGCAGTCTTCTGGATCTAAAGTTTCTCCGAAGTCCAGGCACTTGAGTTAACTTCTGTGTCACTGCGTTCGCGCAGCGTTGACACGTAACTGATACTGACGCACCGGTATGCGCGCGGATCGACGTTAAATCAGCTTAGGAGTTAGCTTTGTTTACGAGGGACATAAATCCTACGCGTAGGAGGAAATGTCCGTGTATTTGGAGCGTGCACGCGCGCGAGAGAGAGAGAAAGAGAGATCTCCGCTTCATATCGACGTTTAATATCTCGGGATCGTGCACTATAAAAGAAAACAATGTTTCATAAAGGCTCGCGCTCTGCGAAGAAACAACGTGAAGGGCAGCCGTAAGTCAATTTTGTATGCACGCATTAACCTTAAACTATAAGCAAGTTTTGACAGCTCTTTCGGTGTGTTGTAAAAAAAGAATATAAGCTCAATATTAGTCTCAAGCGTTATACGAGTTATAAAACTCGAAATATATCACATGCATAATAGCGAAACGCTCGCGCTCTGCGCAATTAGTTGAAAGCTCGTATATAATAAGTGAGCTGGTGATTAAGATATTATCTGTTTGTCATGTCACGTGTTTTCAACCTTCTCAATGAAGACTTAAAACGGTCGTACGATTTTCTTCAGAATGCAATTTTTTTAATAAGATTTTTTATCTAGATTTTTTATCTAGATTCTTTTCCCTTTATTGCCATTTTCTTTGAGGAATTTTGGCAAATAGAATCTAAGTCACTTAATCGAAATGTATTTGATTTTCATTTGCTACGAATTGAAGAAATACAATAATTTAAGTCAATCATAAGAGATTTAATAGTTTTATCATGACATTTTCGGGCATACTACTCGAGGGATTGACAAAAAAGAGAGCTAAAGAAATACAATAGTTTAAGTAAGTCAAAATAGAGATGTATAATATTTTTCCACGAAACTTTTTCTAGTATATTACTTAAGGGATTAATTATGGACGATTTTCTCTAACGTTCGACATCCTCGTTCGTCTTCCCTCGAAGACGCTTTGTCATCGGCGCGAAAGTGATTCATTCATAAGATATATGCACAGCTCCTGTAGGTCGCACTCGATAATAAAGCAACAGAAAGATACGCCGGCGAAAAAATATCGCCGTCTTCGCCGTATGTCTCGAAGTTGGCTAGTGTGAATTTATTGTAGTGATGTATACGGTCTTTTCCGCGCATTTTATCCGTGTAAAGTGTCTTACACTGTGTACGGTTCAGTGAGCGTTAAATCATTCCGCAGGATGCTTTACACACGCAGAAACACACACACACACACAGAACAGACACACATACATATACAGCCAACCAGCTCTACCTGAAGTCTGTGCATGGCTTATGACCGACTGACTGACATTTGCCAGCGTTCGCATACCAGCTGCGCTCATTAGTATTTAATAGCTTTAATACGCATAAATTATCCATCATTAATCCGCGCCCGGATTAATAGTCGATCAATCGAGCTATCTCCGTTTCATTCACCCTGATCATCCGTGCGTACACAGAGCGCGTTCGCTGATAGACGCAATTTATATAATAAACAGACCGGTGATATTTATGTCTCAAAGTGATGTAATCATTTCCGCTGTCGTAAAATATCTCATCGCGGTTTCTGCAGCTCTTCGATATTGAATATCGTAATCAAGCCTGAAGCCGAGAGATTAAAGTCATTTCGACAAAAATGGTCGATGAAAAGGGACGCAAATTATAGCAAAGAAAGTTGGATCGCGATTAACGAAATTTTTTAATCATTTTATTCTTTTCTTTTTGCGGGCGCAGTATCGGTGCAAAAACCGCTTTTATTATTCAACTACGCCAGAATTGTCTCCTGCCGGCTAAAGCTTTGACCAAAATCGCCGCGTGTCGCCTCGCTAATCCTCTTCTCCATGCTTCTCTGCTGAAATAGCATTACACTAAAATAAATTTCAGCTCTAAAAAGTATAATATTAATAAAAGTGTCCAATGCGACGCGCGTCATTGAGTCGTATCTCACGGATATTCCGTCGTGAATTCAGACCGTGTGTGCACTCTCTCTCTCTCTTCCTCTCTTTTCCTCTCTTTCTCATTCTCACTTTTTCTATTTCCCAGCGAAAACTACGTGAAATTTCACGTAATTATACTCGCGATTATGTTGGTTTTAATAACCCTTTTGGTAAGCTAAACGACCGAGCCTCGTGAACGTCGAATGTTCCCGTATAATCCGTATTTTCTTTGTTCCCCCAGGCTGCAGCCTCGCTATTTTACAGCTAACTAAGCGGCTTAAGATCTCGGATACGGCAGAGCTCGAAGAAGGAGCTTCTTGCCGCGCGCATAATTATACGTACTGAAACTGAATTAAAATCTTAAGCGTTTCTCGCGTTACCCCGCTCTCGCAACGCAAATTCGCAGATTTTCCGGGAACGAAGTCGTGCGCTCTCTCTACCACGCTGTCTAGTTAAGACCTGAGATGGATCTCAACTTGACGCTACACGTTTACGGAATGCATCATTTTTTAAATATTATATCGCGCTACAAGCAAGTATAAGTTTGCGAATATCTTTGTTGGGCAATCAATGCGGCTCATACAAGAAAAATGCGTTACGCGTAATCTGGAAATTCTAATTCGCGGAAAATATATATTTCAAGCTTTTAATGTAACAAATCTCCTCAAGGATCTCTCTGCTTCGAGATATATCAGCAAGAAAAATATCAGAACGAGGCCTTTAAAAATTCTCGATATTCGTGCTCTTCGGACGTACGGAGCCTGCTTAAAATTTCACAGGCCCGCAATGCGTCTCGACGTCTAACGTGATCACGTCTAACGTTTTCGAGATACCCCTTGTACAAATCGATATCGGATCGAGGAGAGACGCTCGTAGCATCTTCGCGCTGCTACTTCCGTCGCTCAATTTTGTCCTAATTGCATCTCGCCGCGCAAAGAGTACGCGAGTCACGCGAATTGCAAGACAAGTATCGCCGTAACAACCTGCAATTAAATGCGCCGGGGCTAAAAATTCCGTCACTCAGCCGCTCGTCAGTGTTAACGTGGGTCTTAATCAGGGGCTTTTACGTTGGAATGTTGCGAGTATAAAGAGCGATGGCAATAATTAATCGACAACGAGTGCTCGACAATCCGGCTTACGCACGCAGGTTAATATTTAACACTTTTTTTTTTTTAATTAAAATGAGAGACGCGAGATGTTTCGGTCGTTTTTTCGCGATATTTTACCGCATCCGAAGTTTTTTCTGAAATCAACCTTTTATGTCCACTATTCCGCCTCGCGCTCCTTCCGAGCTCTACTGTGATAAGTAGCGATTTTTCTCGTCTATTTTCGCAAATACTCCAGATCTCTCTGGGTCTTTCTCGGTTTTTTTAGGTCACCCCGTAGATCAGGCACGTGTACCTATGTTGTACGATGCGGTTTCGTGAGCGAACGTGATATAAACACGCGACCCTTTGACTGACGCGCGCAAAGTAATACAGGTCGCTTGAGTAGAAATTGCGCGATTAATGCTTAATTACACGCCGCGGTAATTTTGCACGGGGCCACCGCACTTTTATCGCGCACTCCCTTTTGTGTGTGTGTTCTTAATACATAAAATATTAACTGCCTTCATTTAACACAAACACAAATCGGAATGATTAAAAAAACAAGCAGCAGGCGACAGACTCACTTCTTATTAGGTAATCTCCCCCCCCCCTCTCTCTCTCTCTCTCTCTTTCTCTCTCCATTCCCAATTCTCTTAGTTCCTTCATCTTTGACTCGCTGCTAAAACTGATAAGTTAATGGAGTAAGATCGATGAGAAGAGCGATGATACCGTGGGTGATATTTGGGAACGCAGACAACGAAAGGGAATTATTGATTCGTAGAGGGATATCTGCCAGAATGAATTATGTACCAGGGTCTGGACCTGAAACAATACAACCGACCACGATGCTCCAAATTAATCTTATAATGAAAAAGAAGAGAAAAGGAAAGAGAGAAAACGAAACAAGCCACGTGGAGAATTGAATTCCTGTAATCATTGTGTTAGGTTCGCCGGCGAGTTTTCACGAGGTGTCGCGAGGAACTGGCACTTTATTTCGTGCGACAAAATAAAATCGTGCCGATTTATAACTAACTCGGTCCGCCACACGACCGTCGGTCGGAAGTAGATACGTACGTCATCGGTCAGCCGGCGCGCGTTATCGGCGCGCAATACGCGCACTCTCGCGAAATTCGTTTCGCTAACTTTAGATTCCGCCCGTGTAATTTAATTACGACAGACGGACGGCGCAAACTAGAATGTCGCCGTTGCTGCCGCCGCCACCGCCGCCGCCAGCCGGATGAAATATGTCAATGAATTTATCGCGGCCGCCGGCCGGACATTTATTCGCGCTGCAAAAGTGAATTCGATTTCTCGCCGGGGCGTTTTGATTTATTCGCCGTGATAGATTGGATAGATTATGTAGTCGCGCGTAAAAAGCCGAGCCAAGACGTCGCCCGGGTGGCGCGATCGATCGATCGTACGTCACCCATCTGTAATCCTTAACAATACGCCTCACTAGCGTTTAGAGGATCCGTCGTGAAATCCTGCGCGCGAAATTCTTCGGAGCAGCGCGCCCGAAAGAGGAAGAGAGAGAGAGAGAGAGAGAGAGAGAGAGAGAGATTTATTAAGCCTTAGGATAAAATCCCTTCAAATATACAGTAATAGGAGTACAGTATGTGTATATATGTGCATAGAAAGAGAGAGGAAGAGAGGGAGAAATATATATAGAAGAAAAGAAAATAAAATATCATAGCAGAGAGAGAAAAGGAGAGATTAAGCCTTAGGATAAAATCCTTTCAAGTATACAGTAATAGGAGTACATTATGTATGTGCATAAAAGAGAGATAGAGATAGATAGAGAGGAAGATATAGAAGAAAAGAAGAAGGAATTAAAACATTATAGCAGAGACTGGGAGAAGAGAGGTCTTTTCAAGGGAACGCAGCGTATATTAATTACGTGGATGCATTAATATATCACGCGATAGTAATCGCACGCCGGTATACAGTTAATCCACACGACGACTAACAATTGCCTCATCGAGGATCCATCGATCGATGGTCGCGGCGCGACTAACCGAGTTCATTAACACCGTGGTTCTCTAATCGATGCATCTAATTAAAACGAAATTCTTTGCGGAACTTTTCAAGCGCCTCGACGTCCGAGCGTGTCTCTCATTTCTCGCTGGCACATCACGCCTTATCTCACGATGCATCACCCCGAATGCGGCACCGAACGATATGCATCGCGCGCAACGTACGCGAGATACGATTCCCGATAACCTCGTCGAAGATCTATCGATCGGCCGGGACACACACGCGCGTACCGCGTGGCCGCGCATCTAACTAGGTCCATTAACGCCAGCTAATTAATGTATCTGATTAAGCAAGGCATCGACGCACATGTATCATCTCAAGTCCCGGCCACGCTCGATCCATATAATATCTCGTATCTAGATAGTTGTGTTGCTTGCATAAACTATGCGGCCGCGTATATCGTCGCCACGACGCGGGCATAAATCTTCGTTATTTGACGTAATGGCTACTCGCGCGCGGCCTCATACGCTGTAGATTATTATTATTATAAATTTTCCCCCTAAACGCACACACACATCCACTCACGTATACACGCACATATGCACGCACGCATATCGCGACGTTCTTACGAATTTCAGCGACGGATGATGTACGCCCGGCGCCGAGCCGCTCCGCGTCGCGCCGCGACGCGACGCGACCCGACGTCGCCCGATCGACGAAGATTCATGACGCGAGTGTGCTGCAAACATAAAATAATATGCTGAGCCTTGTAATACGCTATCGGCCTGTATAGGATGTCCCAGAACTAATGTACCGTTAAATCTCCGGAGGAATCTGTCACCGGCAGGATATCCGATAATTCTTGGGTCGGCGTTGTTCCCTCTCACTCCCTCCCCCTTTCCCTCCCCCGTCGATGTTCTACGGGCGTACTCTCGTTGTCGGACGTTCCGCGAGACTTTAACGGGCTATCGAGCGTAACTCAATGTTACGCTCTCTGTTAAAAGCGCGAAGATATTACTGTAACTGATGCGCTACAGCGGTCGCCTAATGAGAGAATGCTTCTCTTATTCTTTCTCTCTCTCTTTTTCTCGGTTGAATAAATTACGCGTATCGTATTTGGACGTCGACGTGCTCGCTTTGCACGTTCCTACTTAGGATTTGCCTTGCGAATTTCGTCGGAAGAATATCCTTACAAACACGTTTCATACATGCCTCAACATGCTTTGTGCATCATTTGGATTTTATAACATCCCGAAAATGCGTGGACATGCATCCAACCCTAGACATTCTTACTATTTTGAATGCGAATATATTTCAATATAGAAAACATACATATATTGGGTTGTACGACAAGTAATTTTGAATTTTTCAGATAATATAACACGATACTGTATTCTTTCATGTCGTTGTAATTTTGTGAAACAATGTGTGCGCCATTTCGAGCTACGATCTCCTATCATTCTTTGCATGACACTGTTCCATAAAATTACGATCGTTTCATTTTACGGGAAAAATCCGAAATTAGTTATTACATAACATAATATCTTCTATATGCTCTAAAAGTTTTAAAAAATTGGTATTTGAAGGCCAAAACAATCAGAAAGTCCAGAATTAGATACACGTCCAGGCATTGGTTTTATATCCTTTTATATCCTTGGAGATTACTTTGTTCAAGTAGACAAGCGAAACGGCCCCCGAATGAAATCAAAAAGTATGGCAACCCCTAGGCGTACCACTCGCGCGATCCCCACGCGCGACAGATCGACGTGCATTTTTCACGATGCAGCCGGTATTGCGGCCCGTTGAATTATGCATACGCGGGGTCAGATATCATTTCGATAGCCGGCACGGACGCTCGGCGTGAGCGATCTGTCACTGATGCTTAATGACCGGCATTAATTGGTTATTGTCAGTGCCTCGGCCATCGATCGCGATGTCGTCCGGTATCGCAGCGATATCGCGGTGCATTCGATCCTCTGTGAAGCATTCAACGTTCTCTCTCTCTCTTCCCCCGACAACGAGAGTTGGGAATGACTCTCGTTGTCGGCGGAAGAGAATAAGAGAGAGAGAGAGAGAAAGAGAGAGAGAGAGAGGCAGCGTATAGCAGAGGGAGAGAGAGATTCCGCGCTGACGAAGGATCATTCGGAGTACGACTTCAGCTTACTTCGCGAATGCGATTCGATTCGATTCTTAAAAACAGAGGAAGCACATGCTGACCGCGTGCGCGCTTCGCGCGCGCATCGCCGACCTTTATCGACGATATCGGCGTAAGAAGCCGCATTTCGCATTCGCGATGTTACGCGAGTACGTTTCATCGATGGCGCGTCTGCTCCCGGCAATCTCCGACTTCGTCGATGGAATTTTCCCAGTTCTTTCCGCTTGGCTCGTCAGCACGGCTTGGCCGGAAGCCGTTAGCCACGTGTGTTACTTAATCGATCGTTTATAGGACTCAGCGTTTGCTCGCGAATCGCGATGGCCATTTGCATACGCGCGGATACGCACGGAGGCAAGGTGCACCTCGCTGGTGAAACGCTTGCCGATCGTACGATCGTGTCTTCGTGGTACTCGTAGCGTGCGAGTCAGTGCTACAAAGAGAGAGGCAGAGGAGGAGCAAAGCGAGAAAGAGAGAGAGAGAGCTCATGACCTTTATTGCAACCTTATGACATCCCTAAGATATCTTTCGACGACCGCCGTAAGAGGACAAAGGGGTTGACCTCCGTATATGCCCCGTACGATGGTTGGCCGGTGAGACGCGCTTCCCGAGATTCCAAGGATCGTCCAAGGATCGGACTTCTTTCGACAACTGTGCAAAGTACAAAGGGGATGTGCAATACGCGGGCGCACCGGATACCGTCCGGAATTTTATGACTGATCTAATCAATGAAGGGTCAGTCTCTATATGTGCGCCGGATATCCCGCATGCTCTCTACGGCTCTTCTCCACTTCCACGTCCAAAGTATTATTGAATTTCCAGACGGGACGGGCTAGACTTCCGCCCCTGAGTCGAGGTCGCAGGGGATCCTTTGTCAGCTTACACCGAATATCTTCTTTCGTCCGTGGGAGTGAATGTCAATTGCAGAAACTGCCGGGGATAACGATCGATCCGCGGGCCTCGAGTGTAAACGCGTTTCGGATGCATTCGCGCGGGGGTGGCTGTTTTAATTACAATAACAACGACGACAACGACGACGACGTCGAAAAGGTGTCTTCGCCTCATTTACGTTGGAAAATATCTCATCCCAAACGCTTTGTCTTATCGGGGAGTTCGACGATAAGGAGGAAGAAAAAAAGAAAATCTCTGTGACCGGTAGAAATTTTCCGAGATTTTCCCAAATGTAGGTTATAGATTCTGATTAGAGTTCGCTCAAATTCGATCCAAAATTCGTTGTCTTACTACGATACCAATTGACAATCCCATTCTTGTCTCAAACATGATTCCTCTAGAATCGAAATAGAAATATCATAAGAACTCGTGCTTTTTTTTTCAATCGGTATACTTTTATAGTATCAAACAGGAATTCCTTTTTTACACTAACTATAATATTCAGTAGAATAAAATATGGAAAAATAGAATATTTTTAAATCACTCAGCACATTTTACTGAACAACGAAATTATTTGAAAAGTCTCTCAATCTGCTTTATCCAATTCTAACGTAAAATAAAGTCCAGAAGAAATATCAGGAAAACCTTGGGTCTTGAATCGCATGCTTGAAGCATCGCGAATCAGAACCCACAATTATTTTGGCAAATCGGGCTGGAGTCCAATTAGGCCCTGAGGAATTTCCTACGCATGAGCATGGCCGGCGCCTCGCGAAGAGCGAATCGAAGTTAGAACGAAGATGTTTTACGGTCACTCCTGATGTACGGGCGAAGTTGGCGTCTCGCAGTGAGATATGAACTTTTACCCGCGGTTGTATCTCCATATTGCGGTGGATGCGTCCGTGGGACGTTAAAGCGCAATTTCTACGCTCGGGAAGACGCCTTAAGTTCCTTCGAATCGCGGCCGCGAAAACGCCTGACGGAGTACTTGCGAGAGTACGCGTGTCGGGCCGCTTTCTTCTTCGTTGCGGCGTAAAAAGTCGCGTGCGGTCGCGGCAGGCTTAATTTCTTACCGGACGAGCTAGAGGTGCTGGTTACCGCATTGATACTTCAAGTTGCCGCGAATTGTAAAGCGACGCATTAACTGTTTCCCGACGCGAGAATATAATGGGGGGAAAACGTCGTTCGAGAACATATACGCGAGTGCCCCCGCCGTGTCTGAACAATGAAGACATGCTCTACTAATGGCGCACTGTTGCAATATGTAGATTATGACATACACACATACATCTATATACACACGCGCGCGTATTAGATATTATGTATATTAGGACGATATCAGATACCGTGTCGACTGAGGTTGACACGAACTCGGAAATGATGCGGCGACATGAATTCCATCGTTAATGCTTAATTACGGATAGTGCTTAATAATCGCATTAGCCTTCGGCGGATATATCAGATTTCGCGTGTCGATCGTTCGTTCATATAGTCCACCGTACGACGACACCGGTTCCTGTTAGCGGCAGTGCGGACACGAGATGTTCCGTCGCGAAGTAATCGCCGGTCGTCTTACCCTAATTTGAAGCCCCAATTTGTTCATTCATCAACGAACTACGCCCCTTCACGGTGACAGACCGACCGCTCTTTTGTCAATGCGATCCTCGCTGTTCGCAGTTGGAGAAATGACGTACGTCAGGCACCTCTCGCATAGGCTGCATACTGCCTTTGTCCAATTAGCCCTTCGATCATTAGGCTCCGATAATTGGAATATGCGGCATGTCGCGCGGTACTGAGCGAAACCGAGCGTCTCGGTGTTACATTGACGACTAACTAACACAACGTAATGCCGGGATAAGCTAATCGCGAATCGAGCTCGCGTTGTCGCTTACGAAATAGTGACTCGCGCGTACATGAGAGAGAGAGAGAGAGAGAGAGAGAGAGAGAGAGAGAGAGAGAGAGAGAGAGAGCGC